>NW_028322235.1:17230729-17539448 GCF_059928025.1 Delphinapterus leucas | reverse complement strand
ATGCAGCACCCCAACTCACCTTTCCCCTTAAGCAAGCATAAGTTGGTTTTCTAAATTTGAGACCCTGTTCTGTTTTGTAATTCAGTTCATGTGTAGCCAAGTTTACATTCCGTGTAGTAGTGATATCTTATGATGTTTCATTTTCTGTGTGAATTATTTCACTTAGAATCATCGTACCTGAATCCACTCATTATGCCGCGACGGGCCTGATGACATAGATTTCATTGCTGAGTGATATTCCATTGTACGTACGTACCACAACTTCTTTATCCATTTTTCACATTCTGGGATATTTAACTTGTACCGTAGACGAGGTTCTTGTAAACAGAGCCGTCCGACACTTTGGGGTGGCTGTGTGTTTTTGATTTTAATTTCCCTAAGCTATAGGACCATAAGTGGAAGTGCCGTAGGCTCCGTAGCTTTGTTTTTTCGGTGTTCCGGGAAACACCATACACTTCTCCAGAGTGGCTGTTGGCAATTTACATCCCGCCCATCAGCATAACAAGGCTCCCTGTTCTCCATGGCCTGTGCTGCCTTTCTGGATTTTACACTTTTTTCAGATGGCCCTTTTGACCGGGGGGCAGTGAGACTTCATTGTAGTGCAGATTTCTTTAACATGCTTGCTTGGTTGGCCAAAAAGGGCGTATGCGTTTTTTCCTGAATATATTCAGGAAAAAACGCATACGCCCTTTTTGGCCAAGAGCATCATTGTCGACGTTCTGCCTCTTTTCCTATGCTTTAAATGCAATTCCCGTCTACCCCCTGAAATCGTTTTCCTGTAAATCTGTCCCACTTACAAGTCGTCTTCGCAGCCTTCCTTCAATATATTTTTGTACGATAGCTGTCATTTATAACTCTGCAGGATTGTGAGTTACAGTGCCCCTGAGCTCCTTTCTTCAACTCGCTATCTTGTGAGCTGGCCGCAAACCCACAGGATTGCCTCAGGCCCTAATCTGGTTCTGGCACGGCATGCTGAGCCTTTGGTTAATTCCTCTTCCTGGTGGGAAATGAGCGTTAAATTTGCCCGTGCAGACACCTAGAGCTAGTCTCTCATTGGTTCTCCCTATTCCTTTTCATCTTGCGCAGAAATTGCAAACTGTGCCCAACAGGAGGTTAAAGGCACTGACTCTCCAAGTGGGGAGAGTGTTCGTAAAGGGTCTGGAATGGTGAACCCGAGTAAAAGGGGACGAAAACTGAGATGCATTTGAAAACGTTTGCCAGTCACACGGTGCACCATACTGTGGGTTTCCCATGCATGTTTTAGCTGAAGGAAGAATCCCTTAATCTTGGAGAGTTGGGACCCATGGAACGGGTACCATGCTGTATGACTTCAAAGGGTCTGCATTTGCTCATCGAACCTCACCAATGCTATCAGCCCGAAGTGACCAACCTTATGTCTCACTCAGCTCTGGGTGTAGATGTGGTAAATCCAGGTTGCATCACAAGCCCTGAATGAATTATTTAAGAATTGCTCTCTATTTCACTGTCCTTGGGTTTTGTTTGTGTAATTCATTTTGATAATGGGATTTATCGGATTTTCTCTGCTAGATTCATGCCGCTGTACACATGCTTCATTCTCTTACGGAGACATATAAATCCATGGGTTTGAAGTTTCTTACTAGTCAGGTGTATTCCTAGGCGTTGAATATGGGGTGTTTAGTCCATTTCGTTGAGCAAGGGGTAGGTCTTGACTATTACATATTTGGCTTATGGAAAGGTATCTGTGCTAATTTCTATCTCTGGTTTTATGCAGCACCCCAACTCACCTTTCCCCTTAAGCAAGCATAAGTTGGTTTTCTAAATTTGAGACCCTGTTCTGTTTTGTAATTCAGTTCATGTGTAGCCAAGTTTACATTCCGTGTAGTAGTGATATCTTATGATGTTTCATTTTCTGTGTGACTTATTTCACTTAGAATCATCGTACCTGAATCCACTCATTATGCCGCGACGGGCCTGATGACATAGATTTCATTGCTGAGTGATATTCCATTGTACGTACGTACCACAACTTCTTTATCCATTTTTCACATTCTGGGATATTTAACTTGTACCGTAGACGAGGTTCTTGTAAACAGAGCCGTCCGACACTTTGGGGTGGCTGTGTGTTTTTGATTTTAATTTCCCTAAGCTATAGGACCATAAGTGGAAGTGCCGTAGGCTCCGTAGCTTTGTTTCTTCGGTGTTCCGGGAAACACCATACACTTCTCCAGAGTGGCTGTTGGCAATTTACATCCCGCCCATCAGCATAACAAGGCTCCCTGTTCTCCATGGCCTGTGCTGCCTTTCTGCATTTTACACTTTTTTCAGATGGCCCTTTTGACCGGGGGGCAGTGAGACTTCATTGTAGTGCAGATTTCTTTAACATGCTTGCTTGGTTGGCCAAAAAGTGCGTATGCGTTTTTTCCTGAATATATTCAGGAAAAAACGCATACGCCCTTTTTGGCCAAGAGCATCATTGTCGACGTTCTGCCTCTTTTCCTATGCTTTAAATGCAATTCCCGTGTACCCCCTGAAATCGTTTTCCTGCAATTCTGCCCCACTTACAAGTCGTCTTCGCAGCCTTCTTTCAATATATTTTTGGACGATAGCTGTCATTTATAACTCTGCAGGTTTGTGAGTTACAGTGCCCCTGAGCTCATTTCTTCAACTCGCTATCTTGTGAGCTGGCCGCAAACCCACAGGATTGCCTCAGGCCCTAATCTGGTTCCGGCACGGCATGCTGAGCCTTTGGTTAATTCCTCTTCCTGGTGGGAAATGAGGGTTAAATTTGCCCGTGCAGACACCTAGAGCTAGTCTCTCATTGGTTCTCCCTATTCCTTTTCATCTTGCGCAGAAATTGCAAACTGTGCCCAACAGCAGGTTAAAGGCACTGACTCTCCAAGTGGGGAGAGTGTTCGTAAAGGGTCTGGAATGGTGAACCCGAGTAAAAGGGGACGAAAACTGAGATGCATGTGAAAACGTTTGCCAGTCACACGGTGCACCATACTGTGGGTTTCCCATGCATGTTTTAGCTGAAGGAAGAATCCCTTAAACTTGGAGAGTTGGGACCCTTGGAATGGGTACCATGCTGTATGACTTCAAAGGGTCTGCATTTGCTCATCGAACCGCACCAATGCTATCAGCCCGAAGTGCCCAACCTTATGTCTCACTCAGCTCTGGGTGGAGATGTGGTAAATCCAGGTTGCATCACAAGCCCTGAATGAATTATTTAAGAATTGCTCTCTATTTCACTGTCCTTGGGTTTTGTTTGTGTAATTCATTTTGATAATGGGATTTATGGGATTTTCTCTGCTGCATTCATGCCGCTGTACACACGCTTCATTCTCTTACGGAGACATATAAATCCATGGGTTTGAAGATTCTTACTAGTCAGGTGTATTCCTAGGCGTTGAATATGGGGTGTTTAGTCCATTTCGTTGAGCAAGGGGTAGGTCTTGACTATTACATATTTGGCTTATGGAAAGGTATCTGTGCTAATTTCTATCTCTGGTTTTATGCAGCACCCCAACTCACCTTTCCCCTTAAGCAAGCATAAGTTGGTTTTCTAAATTTGAGACCCTGTTCTGTTTTGTAATTCAGTTCATGTGTAGCCAAGTTTACATTCCGTGTAGTAGTGATATCTTATGATGTTTCATTTTCTGTGTGACTTATTTCACTTAGAATCATCGTACCTGAATCCACTCATTATGCCGCGACGGGCCTGATGACATAGATTTCATTGCTGAGTGATATTCCATTGTACGTACGTACCACAACTTCTTTATCCATTTTTCACATTCTGGGATATTTAACTTGTACCGTAGACGAGGCTCTTGTAAACAGAGCCGTCCGACACTTTGGGGTGGCTGTGTGTTTTTGATTTTAATTTCCCTAAGCTATAGGACCATAAGTGCAAGTGCCGTAGGCTCCGTAGCTTTGTTTTTTCGGTGTTCCGGGAAACACCATACACTTCTCCAGAGTGGCTGTTGGCAATTTACATCCCGCCCATCAGCATAACAAGGCTCCCTGTTCTCCATGGCCTGTGCTGCCTTTCTGGATTTTACACTTTTTTCAGATGGCCCTTTTGACCGGGGGGCAGTGAGACTTCATTGTAGTGCAGATTTCTTTAACATGCTTGCTTGGTTGGCCAAAAAGGGCGTATGCGTTTTTTCCTGAATATATTCAGGAAAAAACGCATACGCCCTTTTTGGCCAAGAGCATCATTGTCGACGTTCTGCCTCTTTTCCTATGCTTTAAATGCAATTCCCGTCTACCCCCTGAAATCATTTTCTTGCAATTCTGCCCCACGTACAAGTCGTCTTCGCAGCCTTCCTTCAATATATTTTTGGACGATAGCTGTCATTCATAACTCTGCAGGTTTGTGAGTTACAGTGCCCCTGAGCTCATTTCTTCAACTCGCTATCTTGTGAGCTGGCCGCAAACCCACAGGATTGCCTCAGGCCCTAATCTGGTTCCGGCACGGCATGCTGAGCCTTTGGTTAATTCCTCTTCCTGGTGGGAAATGAGCGTTAAATTTGCCCGTGCAGACACCTAGAGCTAGTCTCTCATTGGTTCTCCCTATTCCTTTTCATCTTGCGCAGAAATTGCAAACTGTGCCCAACAGGAGGTTAAAGGCACTGACTCTCCAAGTGGGGAGAGTGTTCGTAAAGGGTCTGGAATGGTGAACCCGAGTAAAAGGGGACGAAAACTGAGATGCATTTGAAAACGTTTGCCAGTCACACGGTGCACCATACTGTGGGTTTCCCATGCATGTTTTAGCTGAAGGAAGAATCCCTTAATCTTGGAGAGTTGGGACCCATGGAATGGGTACCATGCTGTATGACTTCAAAGGGTCTGCATTTGCTCATCGAACCTCACCAATGCTATCAGCCCGAAGTGCCCATCCTTATGTCTCACTCAGCTCTGGTTGTAGATGTGGTAAATCCAGGTTGCATCACAAGCCCTGAATGAATTATTTAAGAATTGCTCTCTATTTCACTGTCCTTGGGTTTTGTTTGTGTAATTCATTTTGATAATGGGATTTATCGGATTTTCTCTGCTGCATTCATGCCGCTGTACACACGCTTCATTCTCTTACGGAGACATATAAATCCATGGGTTTGAAGATTCTTACTAGTCAGGTGTATTCCTAGGCGTTGAATATGGGGTGTTTAGTCCATTTCGTTGAGCAAGGGGTAGGTCTTGACTATTACATATTTGGCTTATGGAAAGGTATCTGTGCTAATTTCTATCTCTGGTTTTATGCAGCACCCCAACTCACCTTTCCCCTTAAGCAAGCATAAGT
This sequence comes from Delphinapterus leucas, assembly GCF_059928025.1. Lineage (NCBI taxonomy): Eukaryota > Metazoa > Chordata > Mammalia > Artiodactyla > Monodontidae > Delphinapterus > Delphinapterus leucas. The sequence continues at coordinate 17,534,164 of NW_028322235.1, read as the reverse complement.
TGGTTTTCTAAATTTGAGACCCTGTTCTGTTTTGTAATTCAGTTCATGTGTAGCCAAGTTTACATTCCGTGTATTAGTGATATCTTATGATGTTTCATTTTCTGTGTGACTTATTTCACTTAGAATCATCGTACCTGAATCCACTCATTATGCCGCGACGGGCCTGATGACATAGATTTCATTGCTGTGTGATATTCCATTGTACGTACGTACCACAACTTCTTTATCCATTTTTCACATTCTAGGATATTTAACTTGTACCGTAGACGAGGTTCTTGTAAACAGAGCCGCCTGAGACTTTTGGGTGGCTGTGTGTTTTTGATTTTAACTTTCCAAAGCTATAGGACAAAAAGGGGAATTGCCATAGGCTCCGTTGCTTTGTTTTTTAGATGTTCCGGGAAACACCATACATTTTTCCAGACTGGCTGTTGGCAATTTACATCCCGCCCATCAGCATAACAAGGCTCCCTGTTCTCCATGGCCTGTGCTGCCTTTCTGGATTTTACACTTTTTTCAGATGGCCCTTTTGACCGGGGGGCAGTGAGACTTCATTGTTGTGCAGATTTCTTTAACATGCTTGCTTGGTTGGCCAAAAAGGGCGTATGCGTTTTTTCCTGAATATATTCAGGAAAAAACGCATACGCCCTTTTTGGCCAAGAGCATCATTGTCGATGTTCTGCCTCTTTTCCTATGCTTTAAATGCAATTCCCGTCTACCCCCTGAAATCGTTTTCCTGCAATTCTGCCCCACTTACAAGTCGTCTTGGCAGCATTCCTTCCATATATTTTTGGACGATAGCTGTCATTTATAACTCTGCACGTTTGTGAGTTACAGTGCCCCGAGCTCATTTCTTCAACTCGCTATCTTGTGAGCTGGCCGCAAACCCACAGTATTGCTTCAGGCCCTAATCTGGTTCCGGCACGGCATGCTGAGCCTTTGGTTAATTCCTCTTCCTGGTGGGAAATGAGCGTTAAATTTACCCATGCAGACACCTAGAGCTAGTCTCTCATTCGTTCTCCCTATTCCTTTTCATCTTGCGCAGAAATTGCAAACTGTGCCCAACAGGAGGTTAAAGGCACTGACTCTCCAAGTGGGGAGAGTGTTCGTAAAGGGTCTGGAATGGTGAACCCGAGTAAAAGGGGACGAAAACTGAGATGCATTTGAAAACGTTTGCCAGTCACACGGTGCACCATACTGTGGGTTTCCCATGCATGTTTTAGCTGAAGGAAGAATCCCTTAAACTTGGAGAGTTGGGACCCATGGAATGGGTACCATGCTGTATGACTTCAAAGGGTCTGCATTTGCTCATCGAACCTCACCAATGCTATCAGCCCAAAGTGCCCAACCTTATGTCTCACTCAGCTCTGGGTGTAGATGTGGTAAATCCAGGTTGCATCACAAGCCCTGAATGAATTATTTAAGAATTGCTCTCTATGTCACTGTCCTTGGGTTTTGTTTGTGTAATTCATTTTGATAATGGGATTTATCGGATTTTCTCTGCTGCATTCATGCCGCTGTACACACGCTACTTTCTCTTACAGAGACATATAAATCCATGGGTTTGAAGATTCTTACTAGTCAGGTGTATTCCTAGGCGTTGAATATGGGGTGTTTAGTCCATTTCGTTGAGCAAGGGGTAGGTCTTGACTATTACATATTTGGCTTATGGAAAGGTATCTGTGCTAATTTCTATCTCTGGTTTTATGCAGCACCCCAACTCACCTTTCCCCTTAAGCAAGCATAAGTTGGTTTTCTAAATTTGAGACCCTGTTCTGTTTTGTAATTCAGTTCATGTGTAGCCAAGTTTACATTCCGTGTAGTAGTGATATCTTATGATGTTTCATTTTCTGTGTGACTTATTTCACTTAGAATCATCGTACCTGAATCCACTCATTATGCCGCGACGGGCCTGATGACATAGATTTCATTGCTGAGTGATATTCCATTGTACGTACGTACCACAACTTCTTTATCCATTTTTCACATTCTGGGATATTTAACTTGTACCGTAGACGAGGTTCTTGTAAACAGAGCCGTCCGACACTTTGGGGTGGCTGTGTGTTTTTGATTTTAATTTCCCTAAGCTATAGGACCATAAGTGGAAGTGCCATAGGCTCCGTAGCTTTGTTTTTTCGGTGTTCAGGGAAACACCATACACTTGTCCAGAGTGGCTGTTGGCAATTTACATCCCGCCCATCAGCATAACAAGGCTCCCTGTTCTCCATGGCCTGTGCTGCCTTTCTGGATTTTACACTTTTTTCAGATGGCCCTTTTGACCGGGGGGCAGTGAGACTTCATTGTAGTGCAGATTTCTTTAACATGCTTGCTTGGTTGGCCAAAAAGGGCGTATGCTTCTTTTCCTGAATATATTCAGGAAAAAACGCATACGCCCTTTTTGGCCAAGAGCATCATTGTCGACGTTCTGCCTCTTTTCCTATGCTTTAAATGCAATTCCCGTGTACCCCCTGAAATCGTTTTCCTGCAATTCTGCCCCACTTACAAGTCGTCTTCGCAGCCTTCCTTCAATATATTTTTGGACGATAGCTGTCATTTATAACTCTGCAGGTTTGTGAGTTACAGTGCCCCTGAGCTCCTTTCTTCAACTCGCTATCTTGTGAGCTGGCCGCAAACCCACAGGATTGCCTCAGGCCGTAATCTGGTTCCTGCAGGGCATGCTGAGCCTTTGGTTAATTCCTCTTCCTGGTGGGAAATGAGTGTTAAATTTGCCCGTGCAGACACCTAGAGCTAGTCTCTCATTTGTTCTCCCTATTCCTTTTCATCTTGCGCAGAAATTGCAAACTGTGCCCAACAGGAGGTTAAAGGCACTGACTCTCCAAGTGGGGAGAGTGTTCGTAAAGGGTCTGGAATGGTGAACCCGAGTAAAAGGGGACGAAAACTGAGATGCATTTGAAAACGTTTGCCAGTCACACGGTGCACCATACTGTGGGTTTCCCATGCATGTTTTAGCTGAAGGAAGAATCCCTTAATCTTGGAGAGTTGGGACCCATGGAACGGGTACCATGCTGTATGACTTCAAAGGGTCTGCATTTGCTCATCGAACCTCACCAATGCTATCAGCCCGAAGTGACCAACCTTATGTCTCACTCAGCTCTGGGTGTAGATGTGGTAAATCCAGGTTGCATCACAAGCCCTGAATGAATTATTTAAGAATTGCTCTCTATTTCACTGTCCTTGGGTTTTGTTTGTGTAATTCATTTTGATAATGGGATTTATCGGATTTTCTCTGCTGCATTCATGCCGCTGTACACACGCTTCATTCTCTTACGGAGACATATAAATCCATGGCTTTGAAGATTCTTACTAGTCAGGTGTATTCCTAGGCGTTGAATATGGGGTGTTTAGTCCATTTCGTTGACCAAGGGGTAGGTCTTGACTATTACATATTTGGCTTATGGAAAGGTATCTGTGCTAATTTCTATCTCTGGTTTTATGCAGCACCCCAACTCACCTTTCCCCTTAAGCAAGCATAAGTTGGTTTTCTAAATTTGAGACCCTGTTCTGTTTTGTAATTCAGTTCATGTGTAGCCAAGTTTACATTCCGTGTATTAGTGATATCTTATGATGTTTCATTTTCTGTGTGAATTATTTCACTTAGAATCATCGTACCTGAATCCACTCATTATGCCGCGACGGGCCTGATGACATAGATTTCATTGCTGAGTGATATTCCATTGTACGTACGTACCACAACTTCTTTATCCATTTTTCACATTCTGGGATATTTAACTTGTACCGTAGACGAGGTTCTTGTAAACAGAGCCGTCCGACACTTTGGGGTGGCTGTGTGTTTTTGATTTTAATTTCCCTAAGCTATAGGACCATAAGTGGAAGTGCCGTAGGCTCCGTAGCTTTGTTTTTTCGGTGTTCCGGGAAACACCATACACTTCTCCAGAGTGGCTGTTGGCAATTTACATCCCGCCCATCAGCATAACAAGGCTCCCTGTTCTCCATGGCCTGTGCTGCCTTTCTGGATTTTACACTTTTTTCAGATTGCCCTTTTGACCGGGGGGCAGTGAGACTTCATTGTAGTGCAGATTTCTTTAACATGCTTGCTTGGTTGGCCAAAAGGGCGTATGCGTTTTTTCCTGAATATATTCAGGAAAAAATGCATACGCCCTTTTTGGCCAAGAGCATCATTGTCGACGTTCTGCCTCTTTTCCTATGCTTTAAATGCAATTCCCGTCTACCCCCTGAAATCGTTTTCCTGTAAATCTGTCCCACTTACAAGTCGTCTTCGCAGCCTTCCTTCAATATATTTTTGTACGATAGCTGTCATTTATAACTCTGCAGGATTGTGAGTTACAGTGCCCCTGAGCTCCTTTCTTCAACTCGCTATCTTGTGAGCTGGCCGCAAACCCACAGGATTGCCTCAGGCCCTAATCTGGTTCTGGCACGGCATGCTGAGCCTTTGGTTAATTCCTCTTCCTGGTGGGAAATGAGCGTTAAATTTGCCCGTGCAGACACCTAGAGCTAGTCTCTCATTGGTTCTCCCTATTCCTTTTCATCTTGCGCAGAAATTGCAAACTGTGCCCAACAGGAGGTTAAAGGCACTGACTCTCCAAGTGGGGAGAGTGTTCGTAAAGGGTCTGGAATGGTGAACCCGAGTAAAAGGGGACGAAAACTGAGATGCATTTGAAAACGTTTGCCAGTCACACGGTGCACCATACTGTGGGTTTCCCATGCATGTTTTAGCTGAAGGAAGAATCCCTTAATCTTGGAGAGTTGGGACCCATGGAACGGGTACCATGCTGTATGACTTCAAAGGGTCTGCATTTGCTCATCGAACCTCACCAATGCTATCAGCCCGAAGTGACCAACCTTATGTCTCACTCAGCTCTGGGTGTAGATGTGGTAAATCCAGGTTGCATCACAAGCCCTGAATGAATTATTTAAGAATTGCTCTCTATTTCACTGTCCTTGGGTTTTGTTTGTGTAATTCATTTTGATAATGGGATTTATCGGATTTTCTCTGCTAGATTCATGCCGCTGTACACATGCTTCATTCTCTTACGGAGACATATAAATCCATGGGTTTGAAGTTTCTTACTAGTCAGGTGTATTCCTAGGCGTTGAATATGGGGTGTTTAGTCCATTTCGTTGAGCAAGGGGTAGGTCTTGACTATTACATATTTGGCTTATGGAAAGGTATCTGTGCTAATTTCTATCTCTGGTTTTATGCAGCACCCCAACTCACCTTTCCCCTTAAGCAAGCATAAGTTGGTTTTCTAAATTTGAGACCCTGTTCTGTTTTGTAATTCAGTTCATGTGTAGCCAAGTTTACATTCCGTGTAGTAGTGATATCTTATGATGTTTCATTTTCTGTGTGACTTATTTCACTTAGAATCATCGTACCTGAATCCACTCATTATGCCGCGACGGGCCTGAAGACATAGATTTCATTGCTGAGTGATATTCCATTGTACGTACGTACCACAACTTCTTTATCCATTTTTCACATTCTGGGATATTTAACTTGTACCGTAGACGAGGTTCTTGTAAACAGAGCCGTCCGACACTTTGGGGTGGCTGTGTGTTTTTGATTTTAATTTCCCTAAGCTATAGGACCATAAGTGGAAGTGCCGTAGGCTCCGTAGCTTTGTTTCTTCGGTGTTCCGGGAAACACCATACACTTCTCCAGAGTGGCTGTTGGCAATTTACATCCCGCCCATCAGCATAACAAGGCTCCCTGTTCTCCATGGCCTGTGCTGCCTTTCTGCATTTTACACTTTTTTCAGATGGCCCTTTTGACCGGGGGGCAGTGAGACTTCATTGTAGTGCAGATTTCTTTAACATGCTTGCTTGGTTGGCCAAAAAGTGCGTATGCGTTTTTTCCTGAATATATTCAGGAAAAAACGCATACGCCCTTTTTGGCCAAGAGCATCATTGTCGACGTTCTGCCTCTTTTCCTATGCTTTAAATGCAATTCCCGTGTACCCCCTGAAATCGTTTTCCTGCAATTCTGCCCCACTTACAAGTCGTCTTCGCAGCCTTCTTTCAATATATTTTTGGACGATAGCTGTCATTTATAACTCTGCAGGTTTGTGAGTTACAGTGCCCCTGAGCTCATTTCTTCAACTCGCTATCTTGTGAGCTGGCCGCAAACCCACAGGATTGCCTCAGGCCCTAATCTGGTTCCGGCACGGCATGCTGAGCCTTTGGTTAATTCCTCTTCCTGGTGGGAAATGAGGGTTAAATTTGCCCGTGCAGACACCTAGAGCTAGTCTCTCATTGGTTCTCCCTATTCCTTTTCATCTTGCGCAGAAATTGCAAACTGTGCCCAACAGCAGGTTAAAGGCACTGACTCTCCAAGTGGGGAGAGTGTTCGTAAAGGGTCTGGAATGGTGAACCCGAGTAAAAGGGGACGAAAACTGAGATGCATGTGAAAACGTTTGCCAGTCACACGGTGCACCATACTGTGGGTTTCCCATGCATGTTTTAGCTGAAGGAAGAATCCCTTAAACTTGGAGAGTTGGGACCCTTGGAATGGGTACCATGCTGTATGACTTCAAAGGGTCTGCATTTGCTCATCGAACCGCACCAATGCTATCAGCCCGAAGTGCCCAACCTTATGTCTCACTCAGCTCTGGGTGGAGATGTGGTAAATCCAGGTTGCATCACAAGCCCTGAATGAATTATTTAAGAATTGCTCTCTATTTCACTGTCCTTGGGTTTTGTTTGTGTAATTCATTTTGATAATGGGATTTATGGGATTTTCTCTGCTGCATTCATGCCGCTGTACACACGCTTCATTCTCTTACGGAGACATATAAATCCATGGGTTTGAAGATTCTTACTAGTCAGGTGTATTCCTAGGCGTTGAATATGGGGTGTTTAGTCCATTTCGTTGAGCAAGGGGTAGGTCTTGACTATTACATATTTGGCTTATGGAAAGGTATCTGTGCTAATTTCTATCTCTGGTTTTATGCAGCACCCCAACTCACCTTTCCCCTTAAGCAAGCATAAGTTGGTTTTCTAAATTTGAGACCCTGTTCTGTTTTGTAATTCAGTTCATGTGTAGCCAAGTTTACATTCCGTGTAGTAGTGATATCTTATGATGTTTCATTTTCTGTGTGACTTATTTCACTTAGAATCATCGTACCTGAATCCACTCATTATGCCGCGACGGGCCTGATGACATAGATTTCATTGCTGAGTGATATTCCATTGTACGTACGTACCACAACTTCTTTATCCATTTTTCACATTCTGGGATATTTAACTTGTACCGTAGACGAGGCTCTTGTAAACAGAGCCGTCCGACACTTTGGGGTGGCTGTGTGTTTTTGATTTTAATTTCCCTAAGCTATAGGACCATAAGTGGAAGTGCCGTAGGCTCCGTAGCTTTGTTCTTTCGGTGTTCCGGGAAACACCATACACTTCTCCAGAGTGGCTGTTGGCAATTTACATCCCGCCCATCAGCATAACAAGGCTCCCTGTTCTTCATGGCCTGTGCTGCCTTTCTGGATTTTACACTTTTTTCAGATGGCCCTTTTGACCGGGGGGCAGTGAGACTTCATTGTAGTGCAGAATTCTTTAACATGCTTGCTTGGTTGGCCAAAAAGGGCGTATGCGTTTTTTCCTGAATATATTCAGGAAGAAACGCATACGCCCTTTTTGGCCAAGAGCATCATTGTCGACGTTCTGCCTCTTTTCCTATGATTTAAATGCAATTCCCGTCTACCCCCTGAAATCGTTTTCCTGTAATTCTGCCCCACTTACAAGTCGTCTTCGCAGCCTTCCTTCAATATATTTTTGTACGATAGCTGTCATTTATAACTCTGCAGGTTTGTGAGTTACAGTGCCCTTGAGCTCATTTCTTCAACTCGCTATCTTGTGAGCTGGCCGCAAACCCACAGGATTGCCTCAGGCCCTAATCTGGTTCCGGCACGGCATGCTGAGCCTTTGGTTAATTCCTCTTCCTGGTGGGAAATGAGCGTTAAATTTGCCCGTGCAGACACCTAGAGCTAGTCTCTCATTGGTTCTCCCTATTCCTTTTCATCTTGCGCAGAAATTGCAAACTGTGCCCAACAGGAGGTTAAAGGCACTGACTCTCCAAGTGGGGAGAGTGTTCGTAAAGCGTCTGGAATGGTGAACCCGAGTAAAAGGGGACGAAAACTGAGATGCATTTGAAAACGTTTGCCAGTCACACGGTGCACCATACTGTGGGTTTCCCATGCATGTTTTAGCTGAAGGAAGAATCCCTTAAACTTGGAGAGTTGGGACCCATGGAAAGGGTACCATGCTGTATGACTTCAAAGGGTCTGCATTTGCTCATCGAACCTCACCAATGCTATCAGCCCGAAGTGCCCAACCTTATGTCTCACTCAGCTCTGGGTGTAGATGTGGTAAATCCAGGTTGCATCACAAGCCCTGAATGAATTATTTAAGAATTGCTCTCTATTTCACTGTCCTTGGGTTTTGTTTGTGTAATTCATTTTGATAATGGGATTTATCGGATTTTCTCTGCTGCATTCATGCCGCTCTACACACGCTTCATTCTCTTACGGAGACATATAAATCCATGGGTTTGAAGATTCTTACTAGTCAGGTGTATTCCTAGGCGTTGAATATGGGGTGTTTAGTCCATTTCGTTGAGCAAGGGGTAGGTCTTGACTATTACATATTTGGCTTATGGAAAGGTATCTGTGCTAATTTCTATCTCTGGTTTTATGCAGCACCCCAACTCACCTTTCCCCTTAAGCAAGCATAAGTTGGTTTTCTAAATTTGAGACCCTGTTCTGTTTTGTAATTCAGTTCATGTGTAGCCAAGTTTACATTCCGTGTATTAGTGATATCTTATGATGTTTCATTTTCTGTGTGACTTATTTCACTTAGAATCATCGTACCTGAATCCACTCATTATGCCGCGACGTGCCTGATGACATAGATTTCATTGCTGTGTGCTATTCCATTGTACGTACGTACCACAACTTCTTTATCCATTTTTCACATTCTGGGATATTTAACTTGTACTGTAGACGAGGTTCTTGTAAACAGAGCCGCCCGAGACTTTTGGGTGGCTGTGTGTTTTTGATTTTAATTTTCCTAAGCTATAGGACAAAAAGGGGAATTGCCATAGGCTCCGTTGCTTTGTTTTTTAGATGTTCCGGGAAACACCATACATTTTTCCAGACTGGCTGTTGGCAATTTACATCCCGCCCATCAGCATAACAAGGCTCCCTGTTCTCCATGGCCTGTGCTGCCTTTCTGGATTTTACACTTTTTTCAGATGGCCCTTTTGACCGGGGGACAGTGAGACTTCATTGTAGTGCAGATTTCTTTAACATGCTTGCTTGGTTGGCCAAAAAGGGCGTATGCGTTTTTTCCTGAATATATTCAGGAAGAAACGCATACGCCCTTTTTGGCCAAGAGCATCATTGTCGACGTTCTGCCTCTTTTCCTATGATTTAAATGCAATTCCCGTCTACCCCCTGAAATCGTTTTCCTGTAATTCTGCCCCACTTACAAGTCGTCTTCGCAGCCTTCCTTCAATATATTTTTGGACGATAGCTGTCATTTATAACTCTGCAGGTTTGTGAGTTACAGTGCCCCTGAGCTCATTTCTTCAACTCGCTATCTTGTGAGCTGGCCGCAAACCCACAGGATTGCCTCAGGCCCTAATCTGGTTCCGGCACGGCATGCTGAGCCTTTGGTTAATTCCTCTTCCTGGTGGGAAATGAGCATTAAATTTGCCCGTGCAGACACCTAGAGCTAGTCTCTCATTGGTTCTCCCTATTCCTTTTCATCTTGCGCAGAAATTGCAAACTGTGCCCAACAGGAGGTTAAAGGCACTGACTCTCCAAGTGGGGAGAGTGTTCGTAAAGGGTCTGGAATGGTGAACCCGAGTAAAAGGGGACGAAAACTGAGATGCATTTGAAAACGTTTGCCAGTCACACGGTGCACCATACTGTGGGTTTCCCATGCATGTTTTAGCTGAAGGAAGAATCCCTTAAACTTGGAGAGTTGGGACCCATGGAATGGGTACCATGCTGTATGACTTCAAAGGGTCTGCATTTGCTCATCGAACCTCACCAATGCTATCAGCCCGAAGTGCCCAACCTTATGTCTCACTCAGCTCTGGGTGTAGATGTGGTAAATCCAGGTTGCATCACAAGCCCTGAATGAATTATTTAAGAATTGCTCTCTATTTCACTGTCCTTGGGTTTTGTTTGTGTAATTCATTTTGATAATGGGATTTATCGGATTTTCTCTGCTGCATTCATGCCGCTGTACACACGCTTCATTCTCTTACGGAGACATATAAATCCATGGGTTTGAAGATTCTTACTAGTCAGGTGTATTCCTAGGCGTTGAATATGGGGTGTTTAGTCCATTTCGTTGAGCAAGGGGTAGGTCTTGACTATTACATATTTGGCTTATGGAAAGGTATCTGTGCTAATTTCTATCTCTGGTTTTATGCAGCACCCCAACTCACCTTTCCCCTTAAGCAAGCATAAGTTGGTTTTCTAAATTTGAGACCCTGTTCTGTTTTGTAATTCAGTTCATGTGTAGCCAAGTTTACATTCCGTGTAGTAGTGATATCTTATGATGTTTCATTTTCTGTGTGACTTATTTCACTTAGAATCATCGTACCTGAATCCACTCATTATGCCGCGACGGGCCTGATGACATAGATTTCATTGCTGAGTGATATTCCATTGTACGTACGTACCACAACTTCTTTATCCATTTTTCACATTCTGGGATATTTAAATTGTACCGTAGACGAGGCTCTTGTAAACAGAGCCGTCCGACACTTTGGGGTGGCTGTGTGTTTTTGATTTTAATTTCCCTAAGCTATAGGACCATAAGTGGAAGTGCCGTAGGCTCCGTAGCTTTGTTTTTTCGGTGTTCCGGGAAACACCATACACTTCTCCAGAGTGGCTGTTGGCAATTTACATCCCGCCCATCAGCATAACAAGGCTCCCTGTTCTCCATGGCCTGTGCTGCCTTTCTGGATTTTACACTTTTTTCAGATGGCCCTTTTGACCGGGGGGCAGTGAGACTTCATTGTAGTGCAGATTTCTTTAACATGCTTGCTTGGTTGGCCAAAAAGGGCGTATGCGTTTTTTCCTGAATATATTCAGGAAAAAACGCATACGCCCTTTTTGGCCAAGAGCATCATTGTCGACGTTCTGCCTCTTTTCCTATGCTTTAAATGCAATTCCCGTCTACCCCCTGAAATCGTTTTCTTGCAATTCTGCCCCACGTACAAGTCGTCTTCGCAGCCTTCCTTCAATATATTTTTGGACGATAGCTGTCATTTATAACTCTGCAGGTTTGTGAGTTACAGTGCCCCTGAGCTCATTTCTTCAACTCGCTATCTTGTGAGCTGGCCGCAAACCAACAGGATTGCCTCAGGCCCTAATCTGGTTCCGGCACGGCATGCTGAGCCTTTGGTTAATTCCTCTTCCTGGTGGGAAATGAGCGTTAAATTTGCCCGTGCAGACACCTAGAGCTATTCTCTCATTGGTTCTCCCTATTCCTTTTCATCTTGCGCAGAAATTGCAAACTGTGCCCAACAGGAGGTTAAAGGCACTGACTCTCCAAGTGGGGAGGGTGTTCGTAAAGGGTCTGGAATGGTGAACCCGAGTAAAAGGGGACGAAAACTGAGATGCATTTGAAAACGTTTGCCAGTCACACGGTGCACCATACTGTGGGTTTCCCATGCATGTTTTAGCTGAAGGAAGAATCCCTTAAACTTGGAGAGTTGGGACCCATGGAATGGGTACCATGCTGTATGACTTCAAAGGGTCTGCATTTGCTCATCGAACCTCACCAATGCTATCAGCCCGAAGTGCCCATCCTTATGTCTCACACAGCTCTGGGTGTAGATGTGGTAAATCCAGGTTGCATCACAAGCCCTGAATGAATTATTTAAGAATTGCTCTCTATTTCACTGTCCTTGGGTTTTGTTTGTGTAATTCATTTTGATAATGGGATTTATCGGATTTTCTCTGCTGCATTCATGCCGCTGTACACACGCTTCATTCTCTTACGGAGACATATAAATCCATGGGTTTGAAGATTCTTACTAGTCAGGTGTATTCCTAGGCGTTGAATATGGGGTGTTTAGTCCATTTCGTTGAGCAAGGGGTAGGTCTTGACTATTACATATTTGGCTTATGGAAAGGTATCTGTGCTAATTTCTATCTCTGGTTTTATGCAGCACCCCAACTCACCTTTCCCCTTAAGCAAGCATAAGTTGGTTTTCTAAATTTGAGACCCTGTTCTGTTTTGTAATTCAGTTCATGTGTAGCCAAGTTTACATTCCGTGTAGTAGTGATATCTTATGATGTTTCATTTTCTGTGTGACTTATTTCACTTAGAATCATCGTACCTGAATCCACTCATTATGCCGCGACGGGCCTGATGACATAGATTTCATTGCTGTGTGATATTCCATTGTACGTACGTACCACAACTTCTTTATCCATTTTTCACATTCTGGGATATTTAACTTGTACCGTAGACGAGGTTCTTGTAAACAGAGCCGCCTGAGACTTTTGGGTGGCTGTGTGTTTTTGATTTTAACTTTCCAAAGCTATAGGACAAAAAGGGGAATTGCCATAGGCTCCGTTGCTTTGTTTTTTAGATGTTCCGGGAAACACCATACATTTTTCCAGACTGGCTGTTGGCAATTTACATCCCGCCCATCAGCATAACAAGGCTCCCTGTTCTCCATGGCCTGTGCTGCCTTTCTGGATTTTACACTTTTTTCAGATGGCCCTTTTGACCGGGGGGCAGTGAGACTTCATTGTTGTGCAGATTTCTTTAACATGCTTGCTTGGTTGGCCAAAAAGGGCGTATGCGTTTTTTCCTGAATATATTCAGGAAAAAACGCATACGCCCTTTTTGGCCAAGAGCATCATTGTCGATGTTCTGCCTCTTTTCCTATGCTTTAAATGCAATTCCCGTCTACCCCCTGAAATCGTTTTCCTGCAATTCTGCCCCACTTACAAGTCGTCTTGGCAGGATTCCTTCAATATATTTTTGGACGATAGCTGTCATTTATAACTCTGCACGTTTGTGAGTTACAGTGCCCCGAGCTCATTTCTTCAACTCGCTATCTTGTGAGCTGGCCGCAAACCCACAGTATTGCTTCAGGCCCTAATCTGGTTCCGGCACGGCATGCTGAGCCTTTGGTTAATTCCTCTTCCTGGTGGGAAATGAGCGTTAAATTTACCCATGCAGACACCTAGAGCTAGTCTCTCATTCGTTCTCCCTATTCCTTTTCATCTTGCGCAGAAATTGCAAACTGTGCCCAACAGGAGGTTAAAGGCACTGACTCTCCAAGTGGGGAGAGTGTTCGTAAAGGGTCTGGAATGGTGAACCCGAGTAAAAGGGGACGAAAACTGAGATGCATTTGAAAACGTTTGCCAGTCACACGGTGCACCATACTGTGGGTTTCCCATGCATGTTTTAGCTGATGGAAGAATCCCTTAATCTTGGAGAGTTGGGACCCATGGAACGGGTACCATGCTGTATGACTTCAAAGGGTCTGCATTTGCTCATCGAACCTCACCAATGCTATCAGCCCGAAGTGACCAACCTTATGTCTCACTCAGCTCTGGGTGTAGATGTGGTAAATCCAGGTTGCATCACAAGCCCTGAATGAATTATTTAAGAATTGCTCTCTATTTCACTGTCCTTGGGTTTTGTTTGTGTAATTCATTTTGATAATGGGATTTATCGGATTTTCTCTGCTGCATTCATGCCGCTGTACACACGCTTCATTCTCTTACGGAGACATATAAATCCATGGCTTTGAAGATTCTTACTAGTCAGGTGTATTCCTAGGCGTTGAATATGGGGTGTTTAGTCCATTTCGTTGACCAAGGGGTAGGTCTTGACTATTACATATTTGGCTTATGGAAAGGTATCTGTGCTAATTTCTATCTCTGGTTTTATGCAGCACCCCAACTCACCTTTCCCCTTAAGCAAGCATAAGTTGGTTTTCTAAATTTGAGACCCTGTTCTGTTTTGTAATTCAGTTCATGTGTAGCCAAGTTTACATTCCGTGTATTAGTGATATCTTATGATGTTTCATTTTCTGTGTGAATTATTTCACTTAGAATCATCGTACCTGAATCCACTCATTATGCCGCGACGGGCCTGATGACATAGATTTCATTGCTGAGTGATATTCCATTGTACGTACGTACCACAACTTCTTTATCCATTTTTCACATTCTGGGATATTTAACTTGTACCGTAGACGAGGTTCTTGTAAACAGAGCCGTCCGACACTTTGGGGTGGCTGTGTGTTTTTGATTTTAATTTCCCTAAGCTATAGGACCATAAGTGGAAGTGCCGTAGGCTCCGTAGCTTTGTTTTTTCGGTGTTCCGGGAAACACCATACACTTCTCCAGAGTGGCTGTTGGCAATTTACATCCCGCCCATCAGCATAACAAGGCTCCCTGTTCTCCATGGCCTGTGCTGCCTTTCTGGATTTTACACTTTTTTCAGATGGCCCTTTTGACCGGGGGGCAGTGAGACTTCATTGTAGTGCAGATTTCTTTAACATGCTTGCTTGGTTGGCCAAAAAGGGCGTATGGGTTTTTTCCTGAATATATTCAGGAAAAAACGCATACGCCCTTTTTGGCCAAGAGCATCATTGTCGACGTTCTGCCTCTTTTCCTATGCTTTAAATGCAATTCCCGTCTACCCCCTGAAATCGTTTTCCTGTAAATCTGTCCCACTTACAAGTCGTCTTCGCAGCCTTCCTTCAATATATTTTTGTACGATAGCTGTCATTTATAACTCTGCAGGATTGTGAGTTACAGTGCCCCTGAGCTCCTTTCTTCAACTCGCTATCTTGTGAGCTGGCCGCAAACCCACAGGATTGCCTCAGGCCCTAATCTGGTTCTGGCACGGCATGCTGAGCCTTTGGTTAATTCCTCTTCCTGGTGGGAAATGAGCGTTAAATTTGCCCGTGCAGACACCTAGAGCTAGTCTCTCATTGGTTCTCCCTATTCCTTTTCATCTTGCGCAGAAATTGCAAACTGTGCCCAACAGGAGGTTAAAGGCACTGACTCTCCAAGTGGGGAGAGTGTTCGTAAAGGGTCTGGAATGGTGAACCCGAGTAAAAGGGGACGAAAACTGAGATGCATTTGAAAACGTTTGCCAGTCACACGGTGCACCATACTGTGGGTTTCCCATGCATGTTTTAGCTGAAGGAAGAATCCCTTAATCTTGGAGAGTTGGGACCCATGGAACGGGTACCATGCTGTATGACTTCAAAGGGTCTGCATTTGCTCATCGAACCTCACCAATGCTATCAGCCCGAAGTGACCAACCTTATGTCTCACTCAGCTCTGGGTGTAGATGTGGTAAATCCAGGTTGCATCACAAGCCCTGAATGAATTATTTAAGAATTGCTCTCTATTTCACTGTCCTTGGGTTTTGTTTGTGTAATTCATTTTGATAATGGGATTTATCGGATTTTCTCTGCTAGATTCATGCCGCTGTACACATGCTTCATTCTCTTACGGAGACATATAAATCCATGGGTTTGAAGTTTCTTACTAGTCAGGTGTATTCCTAGGCGTTGAATATGGGGTGTTTAGTCCATTTCGTTGAGCAAGGGGTAGGTCTTGACTATTACATATTTGGCTTATGGAAAGGTATCTGTGCTAATTTCTATCTCTGGTTTTATGCAGCACCCCAACTCACCTTTCCCCTTAAGCAAGCATAAGTTGGTTTTCTAAATTTGAGACCCTGTTCTGTTTTGTAATTCAGTTCATGTGTAGCCAAGTTTACATTCCGTGTAGTAGTGATATCTTATGATGTTTCATTTTCTGTGTGACTTATTTCACTTAGAATCATCGTACCTGAATCCACTCATTATGCCGCGACGGGCCTGAAGACATAGATTTCATTGCTGAGTGATATTCCATTGTACGTACGTACCACAACTTCTTTATCCATTTTTCACATTCTGGGATATTTAACTTGTACCGTAGACGAGGTTCTTGTAAACAGAGCCGTCCGACACTTTGGGGTGGCTGTGTGTTTTTGATTTTAATTTCCCTAAGCTATAGGACCATAAGTGGAAGTGCCGTAGGCTCCGTAGCTTTGTTTCTTCGGTGTTCCGGGAAACACCATACACTTCTCCAGAGTGGCTGTTGGCAATTTACATCCCGCCCATCAGCATAACAAGGCTCCCTGTTCTCCATGGCCTGTGCTGCCTTTCTGGATTTTACACTTTTTTCAGATGGCCCTTTTGACCGGGGGGCAGTGAGACTTCATTGTAGTGCAGATTTCTTTAACATGCTTGCTTGGTTGGCCAAAAAGGGCGTATGCGTTTTTTCCTGAATATATTCAGGAAAAAACGCATACGCCCTTTTTGGCCAAGAGCATCATTGTCGACGTTCTGCCTCTTTTCCTATGCTTTAAATGCAATTCCCGTCTACCCCCTGAAATCGTTTTCCTGTAAATCTGTCCCACTTACAAGTCGTCTTCGCAGCCTTCCTTCAATATATTTTTGTACGATAGCTGTCATTTATAACTCTGCAGGATTGTGAGTTACAGTGCCCCTGAGCTCCTTTCTTCAACTCGCTATCTTGTGAGCTGGCCGCAAACCCACAGGATTGCCTCAGGCCCTAATCTGGTTCTGGCACGGCATGCTGAGCCTTTGGTTAATTCCTCTTCCTGGTGGGAAATGAGCGTTAAATTTGCCCGTGCAGAGACCTAGAGCTAGTCTCTCATTGGTTCTCCCTATTCCTTTTCATCTTGCGCAGAAATTGCAAACTGTGCCCAACAGGAGGTTAAAGGCACTGACTCTCCAAGTGGGGAGAGTGTTCGTAAAGGGTCTGGAATGGTGAACCCGAGTAAAAGGGGACGAAAACTGAGATGCATTTGAAAACGTTTGCCAGTCACACGGTGCACCATACTGTGGGTTTCCCATGCATGTTTTAGCTGAAGGAAGAATCCCTTAATCTTGGAGAGTTGGGACCCATGGAACGGGTACCATGCTGTATGACTTCAAAGGGTCTGCATTTGCTCATCGAACCTCACCAATGCTATCAGCCCGAAGTGACCAACCTTATGTCTCACTCAGCTCTGGGTGTAGATGTGGTAAATCCAGGTTGCATCACAAGCCCTGAATGAATTATTTAAGAATTGCTCTCTATTTCACTGTCCTTGGGTTTTGTTTGTGTAATTCATTTTGATAATGGGATTTATCGGATTTTCTCTGCTAGATTCATGCCGCTGTACACATGCTTCATTCTCTTACGGAGACATATAAATCCATGGGTTTGAAGTTTCTTACTAGTCAGGTGTATTCCTAGGCGTTGAATATGGGGTGTTTAGTCCATTTCGTTGAGCAAGGGGTAGGTCTTGACTATTACATATTTGGCTTATGGAAAGGTATCTGTGCTAATTTCTATCTCTGGTTTTATGCAGCACCCCAACTCACCTTTCCCCTTAAGCAAGCATAAGTTGGTTTTCTAAATTTGAGACCCTGTTCTGTTTTGTAATTCAGTTCATGTGTAGCCAAGTTTACATTCCGTGTAGTAGTGATATCTTATGATGTTTCATTTTCTGTGTGACTTATTTCACTTAGAATCATCGTACCTGAATCCACTCATTATGCCGCGACGGGCCTGAAGACATAGATTTCATTGCTGAGTGATATTCCATTGTACGTACGTACCACAACTTCTTTATCCATTTTTCACATTCTGGGATATTTAACTTGTACCGTAGACGAGGTTCTTGTAAACAGAGCCGTCCGACACTTTGGGGTGGCTGTGTGTTTTTGATTTTAATTTCCCTAAGCTATAGGACCATAAGTGGAAGTGCCGTAGGCTCCGTAGCTTTGTTTCTTCGGTGTTCCGGGAAACACCATACACTTCTCCAGAGTGGCTGTTGGCAATTTACATCCCGCCCATCAGCATAACAAGGCTCCCTGTTCTCCATGGCCTGTGCTGCCTTTCTGCATTTTACACTTTTTTCAGATGGCCCTTTTGACCGGGGGGCAGTGAGACTTCATTGTAGTGCAGATTTCTTTAACATGCTTGCTTGGTTGGCCAAAAAGTGCGTATGCGTTTTTTCCTGAATATATTCAGGAAAAAACGCATACGCCCTTTTTGGCCAAGAGCATCATTGTCGACGTTCTGCCTCTTTTCCTATGCTTTAAATGCAATTCCCGTGTACCCCCTGAAATCGTTTTCCTGCAATTCTGCCCCACTTACAAGTCGTCTTCGCAGCCTTCTTTCAATATATTTTTGGACGATAGCTGTCATTTATAACTCTGCAGGTTTGTGAGTTACAGTGCCCCTGAGCTCATTTCTTCAACTCGCTATCTTGTGAGCTGGCCGCAAACCCACAGGATTGCCTCAGGCCCTAATCTGGTTCCGGCACGGCATGCTGAGCCTTTGGTTAATTCCTCTTCCTGGTGGGAAATGAGGGTTAAATTTGCCCGTGCAGACACCTAGAGCTAGTCTCTCATTGGTTCTCCCTATTCCTTTTCATCTTGCGCAGAAATTGCAAACTGTGCCCAACAGCAGGTTAAAGGCACTGACTCTCCAAGTGGGGAGAGTGTTCGTAAAGGGTCTGGAATGGTGAACCCGAGTAAAAGGGGACGAAAACTGAGATGCATGTGAAAACGTTTGCCAGTCACACGGTGCACCATACTGTGGGTTTCCCATGCATGTTTTAGCTGAAGGAAGAATCCCTTAAACTTGGAGAGTTGGGACCCTTGGAATGGGTACCATGCTGTATGACTTCAAAGGGTCTGCATTTGCTCATCGAACCGCACCAATGCTATCAGCCCGAAGTGCCCAACCTTATGTCTCACTCAGCTCTGGGTGGAGATGTGGTAAATCCAGGTTGCATCACAAGCCCTGAATGAATTATTTAAGAATTGCTCTCTATTTCACTGTCCTTGGGTTTTGTTTGTGTAATTCATTTTGATAATGGGATTTATGGGATTTTCTCTGCTGCATTCATGCCGCTGTACACACGCTTCATTCTCTTACGGAGACATATAAATCCATGGGTTTGAAGATTCTTACTAGTCAGGTGTATTCCTAGGCGTTGAATATGGGGTGTTTAGTCCATTTCGTTGAGCAAGGGGTAGGTCTTGACTATTACATATTTGGCTTATGGAAAGGTATCTGTGCTAATTTCTATCTCTGGTTTTATGCAGCACCCCAACTCACCTTTCCCCTTAAGCAAGCATAAGTTGGTTTTCTAAATTTGAGACCCTGTTCTGTTTTGTAATTCAGTTCATGTGTAGCCAAGTTTACATTCCGTGTAGTAGTGATATCTTATGATGTTTCATTTTCTGTGTGACTTATTTCACTTAGAATCATCGTACCTGAATCCACTCATTATGCCGCGACGGGCCTGATGACATAGATTTCATTGCTGAGTGATATTCCATTGTACGTACGTACCACAACTTCTTTATCCATTTTTCACATTCTGGGATATTTAACTTGTACCGTAGACGAGGCTCTTGTAAACAGAGCCGTCCGACACTTTGGGGTGGCTGTGTGTTTTTGATTTTAATTTCCCTAAGCTATAGGACCATAAGTGGAAGTGCCGTAGGCTCCGTAGCTTTGTTCTTTCGGTGTTCCGGGAAACACCATACACTTCTCCAGAGTGGCTGTTGGCAATTTACATCCCGCCCATCAGCATAACAAGGCTCCCTGTTCTTCATGGCCTGTGCTGCCTTTCTGGATTTTACACTTTTTTCAGATGGCCCTTTTGACCGGGGGGCAGTGAGACTTCATTGTAGTGCAGAATTCTTTAACATGCTTGCTTGGTTGGCCAAAAAGGGCGTATGCGTTTTTTCCTGAATATATTCAGGAAGAAACGCATACGCCCTTTTTGGCCAAGAGCATCATTGTCGACGTTCTGCCTCTTTTCCTATGATTTAAATGCAATTCCCGTCTACCCCCTGAAATCGTTTTCCTGTAATTCTGCCCCACTTACAAGTCGTCTTCGCAGCCTTCCTTCAATATATTTTTGTACGATAGCTGTCATTTATAACTCTGCAGGTTTGTGAGTTACAGTGCCCTTGAGCTCATTTCTTCAACTCGCTATCTTGTGAGCTGGCCGCAAACCCACAGGATTGCCTCAGGCCCTAATCTGGTTCCGGCACGGCATGCTGAGCCTTTGGTTAATTCCTCTTCCTGGTGGGAAATGAGCGTTAAATTTGCCCGTGCAGACACCTAGAGCTAGTCTCTCATTGGTTCTCCCTATTCCTTTTCATCTTGCGCAGAAATTGCAAACTGTGCCCAACAGGAGGTTAAAGGCACTGACTCTCCAAGTGGGGAGAGTGTTCGTAAAGCGTCTGGAATGGTGAACCCGAGTAAAAGGGGACGAAAACTGAGATGCATTTGAAAACGTTTGCCAGTCACACGGTGCACCATACTGTGGGTTTCCCATGCATGTTTTAGCTGAAGGAAGAATCCCTTAAACTTGGAGAGTTGGGACCCATGGAAAGGGTACCATGCTGTATGACTTCAAAGGGTCTGCATTTGCTCATCGAACCTCACCAATGCTATCAGCCCGAAGTGCCCAACCTTATGTCTCACTCAGCTCTGGGTGTAGATGTGGTAAATCCAGGTTGCATCACAAGCCCTGAATGAATTATTTAAGAATTGCTCTCTATTTCACTGTCCTTGGGTTTTGTTTGTGTAATTCATTTTGATAATGGGATTTATCGGATTTTCTCTGCTGCATTCATGCCGCTGTACACACGCTTCATTCTCTTACGGAGACATATAAATCCATGGGTTTGAAGATTCTTACTAGTCAGGTGTATTCCTAGGCGTTGAATATGGGGTGTTTAGTCCATTTCGTTGAGCAAGGGGTAGGTCTTGACTATTACATATTTGGCTTATGGAAAGGTATCTGTGCTAATTTCTATCTCTGGTTTTATGCAGCACCCCAACTCACCTTTCCCCTTAAGCAAGCATAAGTTGGTTTTCTAAATTTGAGACCCTGTTCTGTTTTGTAATTCAGTTCATGTGTAGCCAAGTTTACATTCCGTGTATTAGTGATATCTTATGATGTTTCATTTTCTGTGTGACTTATTTCACTTAGAATCATCGTACCTGAATCCACTCATTATGCCGCGACGTGCCTGATGACATAGATTTCATTGCTGTGTGCTATTCCATTGTACGTACGTACCACAACTTCTTTATCCATTTTTCACATTCTGGGATATTTAACTTGTACTGTAGACGAGGTTCTTGTAAACAGAGCCGCCCGAGACTTTTGGGTGGCTGTGTGTTTTTGATTTTAATTTTCCTAAGCTATAGGACAAAAAGGGGAATTGCCATAGGCTCCGTTGCTTTGTTTTTTAGATGTTCCGGGAAACACCATACATTTTTCCAGACTGGCTGTTGGCAATTTACATCCCGCCCATCAGCATAACAAGGCTCCCTGTTCTCCATGGCCTGTGCTGCCTTTCTGGATTTTACACTTTTTTCAGATGGCCCTTTTGACCGGGGGACAGTGAGACTTCATTGTAGTGCAGATTTCTTTAACATGCTTGCTTGGTTGGCCAAAAAGGGCGTATGCGTTTTTTCCTGAATATATTCAGGAAGAAACGCATACGCCCTTTTTGGCCAAGAGCATCATTGTCGACGTTCTGCCTCTTTTCCTATGATTTAAATGCAATTCCCGTCTACCCCCTGAAATCGTTTTCCTGTAATTCTGCCCCACTTACAAGTCGTCTTCGCAGCCTTCCTTCAATATATTTTTGGACGATAGCTGTCATTTATAACTCTGCAGGTTTGTGAGTTACAGTGCCCCTGAGCTCATTTCTTCAACTCGCTATCTTGTGAGCTGGCCGCAAACCCACAGGATTGCCTCAGGCCCTAATCTGGTTCCGGCACGGCATGCTGAGCCTTTGGTTAATTCCTCTTCCTGGTGGGAAATGAGCATTAAATTTGCCCGTGCAGACACCTAGAGCTAGTCTCTCATTGGTTCTCCCTATTCCTTTTCATCTTGCGCAGAAATTGCAAACTGTGCCCAACAGGAGGTTAAAGGCACTGACTCTCCAAGTGGGGAGAGTGTTCGTAAAGGGTCTGGAATGGTGAACCCGAGTAAAAGGGGACGAAAACTGAGATGCATTTGAAAACGTTTGCCAGTCACACGGTGCACCATACTGTGGGTTTCCCATGCATGTTTTAGCTGAAGGAAGAATCCCTTAAACTTGGAGAGTTGGGACCCATGGAATGGGTACCATGCTGTATGACTTCAAAGGGTCTGCATTTGCTCATCGAACCTCACCAATGCTATCAGCCCGAAGTGCCCAACCTTATGTCTCACTCAGCTCTGGGTGTAGATGTGGTAAATCCAGGTTGCATCACAAGCCCTGAATGAATTATTTAAGAATTGCTCTCTATTTCACTGTCCTTGGGTTTTGTTTGTGTAATTCATTTTGATAATGGGATTTATCGGATTTTCTCTGCTGCATTCATGCCGCTGTACACACGCTTCATTCTCTTACGGAGACATATAAATCCATGGGTTTGAAGATTCTTACTAGTCAGGTGTATTCCTAGGCGTTGAATATGGGGTGTTTAGTCCATTTCGTTGAGCAAGGGGTAGGTCTTGACTATTACATATTTGGCTTATGGAAAGGTATCTGTGCTAATTTCTATCTCTGGTTTTATGCAGCACCCCAACTCACCTTTCCCCTTAAGCAAGCATAAGTTGGTTTTCTAAATTTGAGACCCTGTTCTGTTTTGTAATTCAGTTCATGTGTAGCCAAGTTTACATTCCGTGTAGTAGTGATATCTTATGATGTTTCATTTTCTGTGTGACTTATTTCACTTAGAATCATCGTACCTGAATCCACTCATTATGCCGCGACGGGCCTGATGACATAGATTTCATTGCTGAGTGATATTCCATTGTACGTACGTACCACAACTTCTTTATCCATTTTTCACATTCTGGGATATTTAAATTGTACCGTAGACGAGGCTCTTGTAAACAGAGCCGTCCGACACTTTGGGGTGGCTGTGTGTTTTTGATTTTAATTTCCCTAAGCTATAGGACCATAAGTGGAAGTGCCGTAGGCTCCGTAGCTTTGTTTTTTCGGTGTTCCGGGAAACACCATACACTTCTCCAGAGTGGCTGTTGGCAATTTACATCCCGCCCATCAGCATAACAAGGCTCCCTGTTCTCCATGGCCTGTGCTGCCTTTCTGGATTTTACACTTTTTTCAGATGGCCCTTTTGACCGGGGGGCAGTGAGACTTCATTGTAGTGCAGATTTCTTTAACATGCTTGCTTGGTTGGCCAAAAAGGGCGTATGCGTTTTTTCCTGAATATATTCAGGAAAAAACGCATACGCCCTTTTTGGCCAAGAGCATCATTGTCGACGTTCTGCCTCTTTTCCTATGCTTTAAATGCAATTCCCGTCTACCCCCTGAAATCGTTTTCTTGCAATTCTGCCCCACGTACAAGTCGTCTTCGCAGCCTTCCTTCAATATATTTTTGGACGATAGCTGTCATTTATAACTCTGCAGGTTTGTGAGTTACAGTGCCCCTGAGCTCATTTCTTCAACTCGCTATCTTGTGAGCTGGCCGCAAACCAACAGGATTGCCTCAGGCCCTAATCTGGTTCCGGCACGGCATGCTGAGCCTTTGGTTAATTCCTCTTCCTGGTGGGAAATGAGCGTTAAATTTGCCCGTGCAGACACCTAGAGCTATTCTCTCATTGGTTCTCCCTATTCCTTTTCATCTTGCACAGAAATTGCAAACTGTGCCCAACAGGAGGTTAAAGGCACTGACTCTCCAAGTGGGGAGGGTGTTCGTAAAGGGTCTGGAATGGTGAACCCGAGTAAAAGGGGACGAAAACTGAGATGCATTTGAAAACGTTTGCCAGTCACACGGTGCACCATACTGTGGGTTTCCCATGCATGTTTTAGCTGAAGGAAGAATCCCTTAAACTTGGAGAGTTGGGACCCATGGAATGGGTACCATGCTGTATGACTTCAAAGGGTCTGCATTTGCTCATCGAACCTCACCAATGCTATCAGCCCGAAGTGCCCATCCTTATGTCTCACACAGCTCTGGGTGTAGATGTGGTAAATCCAGGTTGCATCACAAGCCCTGAATGAATTATTTAAGAATTGCTCTCTATTTCACTGTCCTTGGGTTTTGTTTGTGTAATTCATTTTGATAATGGGATTTATCGGATTTTCTCTGCTGCATTCATGCCGCTGTACACACGCTTCATTCTCTTACGGAGACATATAAATCCATGGGTTTGAAGATTCTTACTAGTCAGGTGTATTCCTAGGCGTTGAATATGGGGTGTTTAGTCCATTTCGTTGAGCAAGGGGTAGGTCTTGACTATTACATATTTGGCTTATGGAAAGGTATCTGTGCTAATTTCTATCTCTGGTTTTATGCAGCACCCCAACTCACCTTTCCCCTTAAGCAAGCATAAGTTGGTTTTCTAAATTTGAGACCCTGTTCTGTTTTGTAATTCAGTTCATGTGTAGCCAAGTTTACATTCCGTGTAGTAGTGATATCTTATGATGTTTCATTTTCTGTGTGACTTATTTCACTTAGAATCATCGTACCTGAATCCACTCATTATGCCGCGACGGGCCTGATGACATAGATTTCATTGCTGTGTGATATTCCATTGTACGTACGTACCACAACTTCTTTATCCATTTTTCACATTCTGGGATATTTAACTTGTACCGTAGACGAGGTTCTTGTAAACAGAGCCGCCTGAGACTTTTGGGTGGCTGTGTGTTTTTGATTTTAACTTTCCAAAGCTATAGGACAAAAAGGGGAATTGCCATAGGCTCCGTTGCTTTGTTTTTTAGATGTTCCGGGAAACACCATACATTTTTCCAGACTGGCTGTTGGCAATTTACATCCCGCCCATCAGCATAACAAGGCTCCCTGTTCTCCATGGCCTGTGCTGCCTTTCTGGATTTTACACTTTTTTCAGATGGCCCTTTTGACCGGGGGGCAGTGAGACTTCATTGTTGTGCAGATTTCTTTAACATGCTTGCTTGGTTGGCCAAAAAGGGCGTATGCGTTTTTTCCTGAATATATTCAGGAAAAAACGCATACGCCCTTTTTGGCCAAGAGCATCATTGTCGATGTTCTGCCTCTTTTCCTATGCTTTAAATGCAATTCCCGTCTACCCCCTGAAATCGTTTTCCTGCAATTCTGCCCCACTTACAAGTCGTCTTGGCAGCATTCCTTCAATATATTTTTGGACGATAGCTGTCATTTATAACTCTGCACGTTTGTGAGTTACAGTGCCCCGAGCTCATTTCTTCAACTCGCTATCTTGTGAGCTGGCCGCAAACCCACAGTATTGCTTCAGGCCCTAATCTGGTTCCGGCACGGCATGCTGAGCCTTTGGTTAATTCCTCTTCCTGGTGGGAAATGAGCGTTAAATTTACCCATGCAGACACCTAGAGCTAGTCTCTCATTCGTTCTCCCTATTCCTTTTCATCTTGCGCAGAAATTGCAAACTGTGCCCAACAGGAGGTTAAAGGCACTGACTCTCCAAGTGGGGAGAGTGTTCGTAAAGGGTCTGGAATGGTGAACCCGAGTAAAAGGGGACGAAAACTGAGATGCATTTGAAAACGTTTGCCAGTCACACGGTGCACCATACTGTGGGTTTCCCATGCATGTTTTAGCTGAAGGAAGAATCCCTTAAACTTGGAGAGTTGGGACCCATGGAATGGGTACCATGCTGTATGACTTCAAAGGGTCTGCATTTGCTCATCGAACCTCACCAATGCTATCAGCCCGAAGTGCCCAACCTTATGTCTCACTCAGCTCTGGGTGTAGATGTGGTAAATCCAGGTTGCATCACAAGCCCTGAATGAATTATTTAAGAATTGCTCTCTATGTCACTGTCCTTGGGTTTTGTTTGTGTAATTCATTTTGATAATGGGATTTATCGGATTTTCTCTGCTGCATTC
The DNA here is from genome assembly GCF_059928025.1 of Delphinapterus leucas. Taxonomy (NCBI): domain Eukaryota; kingdom Metazoa; phylum Chordata; class Mammalia; order Artiodactyla; family Monodontidae; genus Delphinapterus; species Delphinapterus leucas. The sequence goes on along the minus strand of NW_028322235.1, from coordinate 17,508,201 downwards.
ATGCCGCTGTACACACGCTACTTTCTCTTACAGAGACATATAAATCCATGGGTTTGAAGATTCTTACTAGTCAGGTGTATTCCTAGGCGTTGAATATGGGGTGTTTAGTCCATTTCGTTGAGCAAGGGGTAGGTCTTGACTATTACATATTTGGCTTATGGAAAGGTATCTGTGCTAATTTCTATCTCTGGTTTTATGCAGCACCCCAACTCACCTTTCCCCTTAAGCAAGCATAAGTTGGTTTTCTAAATTTGAGACCCTGTTCTGTTTTGTAATTCAGTTCATGTGTAGCCAAGTTTACATTCCGTGTAGTAGTGATATCTTATGATGTTTCATTTTCTGTGTGACTTATTTCACTTAGAATCATCGTACCTGAATCCACTCATTATGCCGCGACGGGCCTGATGACATAGATTTCATTGCTGAGTGATATTCCATTGTACGTACGTACCACAACTTCTTTATCCATTTTTCACATTCTGGGATATTTAACTTGTACCGTAGACGAGGTTCTTGTAAACAGAGCCGTCCGACACTTTGGGGTGGCTGTGTGTTTTTGATTTTAATTTCCCTAAGCTATAGGACCATAAGTGGAAGTGCCATAGGCTCCGTAGCTTTGTTTTTTCGGTGTTCAGGGAAACACCATACACTTGTCCAGAGTGGCTGTTGGCAATTTACATCCCGCCCATCAGCATAACAAGGCTCCCTGTTCTCCATGGCCTGTGCTGCCTTTCTGGATTTTACACTTTTTTCAGATGGCCCTTTTGACCGGGGGGCAGTGAGACTTCATTGTAGTGCAGATTTCTTTAACATGCTTGCTTGGTTGGCCAAAAAGGGCGTATGCTTTTTTTCCTGAATATATTCAGGAAAAAACGCATACGCCCTTTTTGGCCAAGAGCATCATTGTCGACGTTCTGCCTCTTTTCCTATGCTTTAAATGCAATTCCCGTGTACCCCCTGAAATCCTTTTCCTGCAATTCTGCCCCACTTACAAGTCGTCTTCGCAGCCTTCCTTCAATATATTTTTGGACGATAGCTGTCATTTATAACTCTGCAGGTTTGTGAGTTACAGTGCCCCTGAGCTCCTTTCTTCAACTCGCTATCTGGTGAGCTGGCCGCAAACCCACAGGATTGCCTCAGGCCCTAATCTGGTTCCAGCACGGCATGCTGAGCCTTTGGTTAATTCCTCTTCCTGGTGGGAAATGAGCGTTACATTTGCCCGTGCAGACACCTACAGCTAGTCTCTCATTCGTTCTCCCTATTCCTTTTCATCTTGCGCAGAAATTGCAAACTGTGCCCAATAGGAGGTTAAAGGCACTGACTCTCCAAGTGGGGAGAGTGTTCGTAAAGGGTCTGGAATGGTGAACCCGAGTAAAAGGGGACGAAAACTGAGATGCATTTGAAAACGTTTGCCAGTCACACGGTGCACCATACTGTGGGTTTCCCATGCATGTTTTAGCTGAAGGAAGAATCCCTTAAACTTGGAGAGTTGGGACCCATGGAATGGGTACCATGCTGTATGACTTCAAAGGGTCTGCATTTGCTCTTCGAACCTCACCAATGCTATCAGCCCGAAGTGCCCAACCTTATGTCTCACTCAGCTCTGGGTGTAGATGTGGTAAATCCAGGTTGCATCACAAGCCCTGAATGAATTATTTAAGAATTGCTCTCTATTTCACTGTCCTTGGGTTTTGTTTGTGTAATTCATTTTGATAATGGGATTTATCGGATTTTCTCTGCTGCATTCATGCCGCTGTACACACACTTCATTCTCTTACGGAGACATATAAATCCATGGGTTTGAAGATTCTTACTAGTCAGGTGTATTCCTAGGCGTTGAATATGGGGTGTTTAGTCCATTTCGTTAAGCAAGGGGTAGGTCTTGACTATTACATATTTGGCTTATGGAAAGGTATCTGTGCTAATTTCTATCTCTGGTTTTATGCAGCACCCCAACTCACCTTTCCCCTTAAGCAAGCATAAGTTGGTTTTCTAAATTTGAGACCCTGTTCTGTTTTGTAATTCAGTTCATGTGTAGCCAAGTTTACATTCCGTGTAGTAGTGATATCTTATGATGTTTCATTTTCTGTGTGACTTATTTCACTTAGAATCATCGTACCTGAATCCACTCATTATGCCGCGACAGGCCTGATGACATAGATTTCATTGCTGAGTGATATTCCATTGTACGTACGTACCACAACTTCTTTATCCATTTTTCACATTCTGGGATATTTAACTTGTACCGTAGACGAGGTTCTTGTAAACAGAGCCGCCCGACACTTTGGGGTGGCTGTGTGTTTTTGATTTTAATTTCCCTAAGCTATAGGACCATAAGTGGAAGTGCCGTAGGCTCCGTAGCTTTGTTTTTTCGGTGTTCCGGGAAACACCATACACTTCTCCAGAGTGGCTGTTGGCAATTTACATCCCGCCCATCAGCATAACAAGGCTCCCTGTTCTCCATGGCCTGTGCTGCCTTTCTGGATTTTACACTTTTTTCAGATGGCCCTTTAGACCGGGGGGCAGTGAGACTTCATTGTAGTGCCGATTTCTTTAACATGCTTGCTTGGTTGGCCAAAAAGGGCGTATGCGTTTTTTCCTGAATATATTCAGGAAAAAACGCATACGCCCTTTTTGGCCAAGAGCATCATTGTTGACGTTCTGCCTCTTTTCCTATGCTTTAAATGCAATTCCCGTCTACCCCCTGAAATCGTTTTCCTGCAAATCTGTCCCACTTACAAGTCATCTTCGCAGCCTTCCTTCAATATATTTTTGGACGATAGCTGTCATTTATAACTCTGCAGGTTTGTGAGTTACAGTGCCCCTGAGCTCCTTTCTTCAACTCGCTATCTTGTGAGCTGGCCGCAAACCCACAGGATTGCCTCAGGCCCTAATCTGGTTCCGGCATGGCATGCTGAGCCTTTGGTTAATTCCTCTTCCTGGTGGGAAATGAGCGTTACATTTGCCCGTGCAGACACCTAGAACTAGTCTCTCATTGGTTCTCCTTATTCCTTTTCATCTTGCGCAGAAATTGCAAACTGTGCCCAACAGGAGGTTAAAGGCACTGACTCTCCAAGTGGGGAGAGTGTTCGTAAAGGGTCTGGAATGGTGAACCCGAGTAAAAGGGGACGAAAACTGAGATGCATTTGAAAACGTTTCCCAGTCACACGGTGCACCATACTGTGGGTTTCCCATGCATGTTTTAGCTGAAGGAAGAATCCCTTAAACTTGGAGAGTTGGGACCCATGGAATGGGTACCATGCTGTATGACTTCAAAGGGTCTGCATTTGCTCATCGAACCTCACCAATGCTATCAGCCCGAAGTGCCCAACCTTATGTCTCACTCAGCTCTGGGTGTAGATGTGGTAATCCAGGTTGCATCACAAGCCCTGAATGAATTATTTAAGAATTGCTCTCTATTTCACTGTCCTTGGGTTTTGTTTGTGTAATTCATTTTGATAATGGGATTTATCGGATTTTCTCTGCTGCATTCATGCCGCTGTACACACGCTTCATTCTCTTACGGAGACATATAAATCCATGGGTTTGAAGATTCTTACTAGTCAGGTGTATTCCTAGGCGTTGAATATGGGGTGTTTAGTCCATTTCGTTGAGCAAGGGGTAGGTCTTGACTATTACATATTTGGCTTATGGAAAGGTATCTGTGTTAATTTCTATCTCTGGTTTTATGCAGCACCCCAACTCACCTTTCCCCTTAAGCAAGCATAAGTTGGTTTTCTAAATTTGAGACCCTGTTCTGTTTTGTAATTCAGTTCATGTGTAGCCAAGTTTACATTCCGTGTAGTAGTGATATCTTATGATGTTTCATTTTCTGTGTGATTTATTTCACGTAGAATCATCGTACCTGAATCCACTCATTATGCCGCGACGGGCCTGATGACATAGATTTCATTGCTGAGTGATATTCCATTGTACGTACGTACCACAACTTCTTTATCCATTTTTCACATTCTGGGATATTTAACTTGTACCGTAGACGAGGTTCTTGTAAACAGAGCCGTCCGACACTTTGGGGTGGCTGTGTGTTTTTGATTTTAATTTCCCTAAGCTATAGGACCATAAGTGGAAGTGCCGTAGGCTCCGTAGCTTTGTTTCTTCGGTGTTCCGGGAAACACCATACACTTCTCCAGAGTGGCTGTTCGCAATTTACATCCCACCCATCAGCATAACAAGGCTCCCTGTTCTCCATGGCCTGTGCTGCCTTTCTGGATTTTACACTTTTTTCAGATGGCCCTTTAGACCGGGGGGCAGTGAGACTTCATTGTAGTGCCGATTTCTTTAACATGCTTGCTTGGTTGGCCAAAAAGGGCGTATGCGTTTTTTCCTGAATATATTCAGGAAAAAACGCATACGCCCTTTTTGGCCAAGAGCATCATTGTTGACGTTCTGCCTCTTTTCCTATGCTTTAAATGCAATTCCCGACTACCCCCTGAAATCGTTTTCCTGCAAATCTGTCCCACTTACAAGTCATCTTCGCAGCCTTCCTTCAATATATTTTTGGACGATAGCTGTCATTTATAACTCTGCAGGTTTGTGAGTTACAGTGCCCCTGAGCTCCTTTCTTCAACTCGCTATCTTGTGAGCTGGCCGCAAACCCACAGGATTGCCTCAGGCCCTAATCTGGTTCCGGCACGGCATGCTGAGCCTTTGGTTAATTCCTCTTCCTGGTGGGAAATGAGCGTTACATTTGCCCGTGCAGACACCTAGAGCTAGTCTCTCATTGGTTCTCCTTATTCCTTTTCATCTTGCGCAGAAATTGCAAACTGTGCCCAACAGGAGGTTAAAGGCACTGACTCTCCAAGTGGGGAGAGTGTTCGTAAAGGGTCTGGAATGGTGAACCCGAGTAAAAGGGGACGAAAACTGAGATGCATTTGAAAACGTTTGCCAGTCACACGGTGCACCATACTGTGGGTTTCCCATGCATGTTTTAGCTGAAGGAAGAATCCCTTAAACTTGGAGAGTTGGGACCCATGGAATGGGCACCATGCTGTATGACTTCAAAGGGTCTGCATTTGCTCATCGAACCTCACCAATGCTATCAGCCCGAAGTGCCCATCCTTATGTCTCACACAGCTCTGGGTGTAGATGTGGTAAATCCAGGTTGCATCACAAGCCCTGAATGAATTATTTAAGAATTGCTCTCTATTTCACTGTCCTTGGGTTTTGTTTGTGTAATTCATTTTGATAATGGGATTTATCGGATTTTCTCTGCTGCATTCATGCCGCTGTACACACGCTTCATTCTCTTACGGAGACATATAAATCCATGGGTTTGAAGATTCTTACTAGTCAGGTGTATTCCTAGGCGTTGAATATGGGGTGTTTAGTCCATTTCGTTGAGCAAGGGGTAGGTCTTGACTATTACATATTTGGCTTATGGAAAGGTATCTGTGCTAATTTCTATCTCTGGTTTTATGCAGCACCCCAACTCACCTTTCCCCTTAAGCAAGCATAAGTTGGTTTTCTAAATTTGAGACCCTGTTCTGTTTTGTAATTCAGTTCATGTGTAGCCAAGTTTACATTCCGTGTATTAGTGATATCTTATGATGTTTCATTTTCTGTGTGACTTATTTCACTTAGAATCATCGTACCTGAATCCACTCATTATGCCGCGACGGGCCTGATGACATAGATTTCATTGCTGTGTGATATTCCATTGTACGTACGTACCACAACTTCTTTACCCATTTTTCACATTCTGGGATATTTAACTTGTACCGTAGACGAGGTTCTTGTAAACAGAGCCGCCCGAGACTTTTGGGTGGCTGTGTGTTTTTGATTTTAATTTCCCTAAGCTATAGGACCATAAGTGCAAGTGCCGTAGGCTCCGTAGCTTTGTTTTTTCGGTGTTCCGGGAAACACCATACACTTCTCCAGAGTGGCTGTTGGCAATTTACATCCCGCCCATCAGCATAACAAGGCTCCCTGTTCTCCATGGCCTGTGCTGCCTTTCTGGATTTTACACTTTTTTCAGATGGCCCTTTTGACCGGGGGGCAGTGAGACTTCATTGTAGTGCAGATTTCTTTAACATGCTTGCTTGGTTGGCCAAAAAGGGCGTATGCGTTTTTTCCTGAATATATTCAGGAAAAAACGCATACGCCCTTTTTGGCCAAGAGCATCATTGTCGACGTTCTGCCTCTTTTCCTATGCTTTAAATGCAATTCCCGTCTACCCCCTGAAATCATTTTCTTGCAATTCTGCCCCACGTACAAGTCGTCTTCGCAGCCTTCCTTCAATATATTTTTGGACGATAGCTGTCATTTATAACTCTGCAGGTTTGTGAGTTACAGTGCCCCTGAGCTCATTTCTTCAACTCGCTATCTTGTGAGCTGGCCGCAAACCCACAGGATTGCCTCAGGCCCTAATCTGGTTCCGGCACGGCATGCTGAGCCTTTGGTTAATTCCTCTTCCTGGTGGGAAATGAGCGTTAAATTTGCCCGTGCAGACACCTAGAGCTAGTCTCTCATTGGTTCTCCCTATTCCTTTTCATCTTGCGCAGAAATTGCAAACTGTGCCCAACAGGAGGTTAAAGGCACTGACTCTCCAAGTGGGGAGAGTGTTCGTAAAGGGTCTGGAATGGTGAACCCGAGTAAAAGGGGACGAAAACTGAGATGCATTTGAAAACGTTTGCCAGTCACACGGTGCACCATACTGTGGGTTTCCCATGCATGTTTTAGCTGAAGGAAGAATCCCTTAAACTTGGAGAGTTGGGACCCATGGAATGGGTACCATGCTGTATGACTTCAAAGGGTCTGCATTTGCTCATCGAACCTCACCAATGCTATCAGCCCGAAGTGCCCATCCTTATGTCTCACTCAGCTCTGGTTGTAGATGTGGTAAATCCAGGTTGCATCACAAGCCCTGAATGAATTATTTAAGAATTGCTCTCTATTTCACTGTCCTTGGGTTTTGTTTGTGTAATTCATTTTGATAATGGGATTTATCGGATTTTCTCTGCTGCATTCATGCCGCTGTACACACGCTTCATTCTCTTACGGAGACATATAAATCCATGGGTTTGAAGATTCTTACTAGTCAGGTGTATTCCTAGGCGTTGAATATGGGGTGTTTAGTCCATTTCGTTGAGCAAGGGGTAGGTCTTGACTATTACATATTTGGCTTATGGAAAGGTATCTGTGCTAATTTCTATCTCTGGTTTTATGCAGCACCCCAACTCACCTTTCCCCTTAAGCAAGCATAAGTTGGTTTTCTAAATTTGAGACCCTGTTCTGTTTTGTAATTCAGTTCATGTGTAGCCAAGTTTACATTCCGTGTATTAGTGATATCTTATGATGTTTCATTTTCTGTGTGACTTATTTCACTTAGAATCATCGTACCTGAATCCACTCATTATGCCGCGACGGGCCTGATGACATAGATTTCATTGCTGTGTGATATTCCATTGTACGTACGTACCACAACTTCTTTATCCATTTTTCACATTCTAGGATATTTAACTTGTACCGTAGACGAGGTTCTTGTAAACAGAGCCGCCTGAGACTTTTGGGTGGCTGTGTGTTTTTGATTTTAACTTTCCAAAGCTATAGGACAAAAAGGGGAATTGCCATAGGCTCCGTTGCTTTGTTTTTTAGATGTTCCGGGAAACACCATACATTTTTCCAGACTGGCTGTTGGCAATTTACATCCCGCCCATCAGCATAACAAGGCTCCCTGTTCTCCATGGCCTGTGCTGCCTTTCTGGATTTTACACTTTTTTCAGATGGCCCTTTTGACCGGGGGGCAGTGAGACTTCATTGTTGTGCAGATTTCTTTAACATGCTTGCTTGGTTGGCCAAAAAGGGCGTATGCGTTTTTTCCTGAATATATTCAGGAAAAAACGCATACGCCCTTTTTGGCCAAGAGCATCATTGTCGATGTTCTGCCTCTTTTCCTATGCTTTAAATGCAATTCCCGTCTACCCCCTGAAATCGTTTTCCTGCAATTCTGCCCCACTTACAAGTCGTCTTGGCAGCATTCCTTCAATATATTTTTGGACGATAGCTGTCATTTATAACTCTGCACGTTTGTGAGTTACAGTGCCCCGAGCTCATTTCTTCAACTCGCTATCTTGTGAGCTGGCCGCAAACCCACAGTATTGCTTCAGGCCCTAATCTGGTTCCGGCACGGCATGCTGAGCCTTTGGTTAATTCCTCTTCCTGGTGGGAAATGAGCGTTAAATTTACCCATGCAGACACCTAGAGCTAGTCTCTCATTCGTTCTCCCTATTCCTTTTCATCTTGCGCAGAAATTGCAAACTGTGCCCAACAGGAGGTTAAAGGCACTGACTCTCCAAGTGGGGAGAGTGTTCGTAAAGGGTCTGGAATGGTGAACCCGAGTAAAAGGGGACGAAAACTGAGATGCATTTGAAAACGTTTGCCAGTCACACGGTGCACCATACTGTGGGTTTCCCATGCATGTTTTAGCTGAAGGAAGAATCCCTTAAACTTGGAGAGTTGGGACCCATGGAATGGGTACCATGCTGTATGACTTCAAAGGGTCTGCATTTGCTCATCGAACCTCACCAATGCTATCAGCCCAAAGTGCCCAACCTTATGTCTCACTCAGCTCTGGGTGTAGATGTGGTAAATCCAGGTTGCATCACAAGCCCTGAATGAATTATTTAAGAATTGCTCTCTATGTCACTGTCCTTGGGTTTTGTTTGTGTAATTCATTTTGATAATGGGATTTATCGGATTTTCTCTGCTGCATTCATGCCGCTGTACACACGCTACTTTCTCTTACAGAGACATATAAATCCATGGGTTTGAAGATTCTTACTAGTCAGGTGTATTCCTAGGCGTTGAATATGGGGTGTTTAGTCCATTTCGTTGAGCAAGGGGTAGGTCTTGACTATTACATATTTGGCTTATGGAAAGGTATCTGTGCTAATTTCTATCTCTGGTTTTATGCAGCACCCCAACTCACCTTTCCCCTTAAGCAAGCATAAGTTGGTTTTCTAAATTTGAGACCCTGTTCTGTTTTGTAATTCAGTTCATGTGTAGCCAAGTTTACATTCCGTGTAGTAGTGATATCTTATGATGTTTCATTTTCTGTGTGACTTATTTCACTTAGAATCATCGTACCTGAATCCACTCATTATGCCGCGACGGGCCTGATGACATAGATTTCATTGCTGAGTGATATTCCATGGTAAGTACGTACCACAACTTCTTTATCCATTTTTCACATTCTGGGATATTTAACTTGTACCGTAGACGAGGTTCTTGTTAACAGAGCCGTCCGACACTTTGGGGTGGCTGTGTGTTTTTGATTTTAATTTCCCTAAGCTATAGGACCATAAGTGGAAGTGCCGTAGGCTCCGTAGCTTTGTTTCTTCGGGGTTCCGGGAAACACCATACACTTCTCCAGAGTGGCTGTTGGCAATTTACATCCCGCCCATCAGCATAACAAGGCTCCCTGTTCTCCATGGCCTGTGCTGCCTTTCTGGATTTTACACTTTTTTCAGATATCCCTTTTGACCGGGGGGCAGTGAGACTTCATTTTAGTGCAGATTTCTTTAACATGCTTGCTTGGTTGGCCAAAAAGGGCGTAGGCGTTTTTTCCTGAATATATTTAGGAAAAAACGCATACGCCCTTTTTCGCCAAGAGCATCATTGTCGACGTTCTGCCTCTTTTCCTATGCTTTAAATGCAATTCCCGTGTACCCCCTGAAATCATTTTCCTGCAATTCTGCCCCACTTACAAGTCGTCTTCGCAGCCTTCCTTCAATATATTTTTGGACGATAGCTGTCATTTATAACTCTGCAGGTTTGTGAGTTACAGTGCCCCTGAGCTCCTTTCTTCAACTCGCTATCTTGTGAGCTGGCCGCAAACACACAGGATTGCCTCAGGCCCTAATCTGGTTCCGGCACGGCATGCTGAGCCTTTGGTTAATTCCTCTTCCTGGTGGGAAATGAGCGTTAAATTTGCCCGTGCAGACACCTAGAGCTAGTCTCTCATTGGTTCTCCCTATTCCTTTTCATCTTGCGCAGAAATTGCAAACTGTGCCCAACAGGAGGTTAAAGGCACTGACTCTCCAAGTGGGGAGAGTGTTCGTAAAGGGTCTGGAATGGTGAACCCGAGTAAAAGGGGACGAAAACTGAGATGCATTTGAAAACGTTTGCCAGTCACACGGTGCACCATACTGTGGGTTTCCCATGCATGTTTTAGCTGAAGGAAGAATCCCTTAAACTTGGAGAGTTGGGACCCATGGAATGGGTACCATGCTGTATGACTTCAAAGGGTCTGCATTTGCTCATCGAACCTCACCAATGCTATCACCCCGAAGTGCCCAACCTTATGTCTCACTCAGCTCTGGGTGTAGATGTGGTAAATCCAGGTTGCATCACAAGCCCTGAATGAATTATTTAAGAATTGCTCTCTATTTCACTGTCCTTGGGTTTTGTTTGTGTAATTCATTTTGATAATGGGATTTATCGGATTTTCTCTGCTGCATTCATGCCGCTCTACACACGCTTCATTCTCTTACGGAGACATATAAATCCATGGGTTTGAAGATTCTTACTAGTCAGGTGTATTCCTAGGCGTTGAATATGGGGTGTTTAGTCCATTTCGTTGAGCAAGGGGTAGGTCTTGACTATTACATATTTGGCTTATGGAAAGGTATCTGTGCTAATTTCTATCTCTGGTTTTATGCAGCACCCCAACTCACCTTTCCCCTTAAGCAAGCAAAAGTTGGTTTTCTAAATTTGAGACCCTGTTCTGTTTTGTAATTCAGTTCATGTGTAGCCAAGTTTACATTCCGTGTAGTAGTGATATCTTATGATGTTTCATTTTCTGTGTGACTTATTTCACTTAGAATCATCGTACCTGAATCCACTCTTTATGCCGCGACGGGCCTGATGACATAGATTTCATTGCTGAGTGATATTCCATTGTACGTACGTACCACAACTTCTTTATCCATTTTTCACATTCTGGGATATTTAACTTGTACCGTAGACGAGGTTCTTGTTAACAGAGCCGTCCAACACTTTGGGGTGGCTGTGTGTTTTTGATTTTAATTTCCCTAAGCTATAGGACCATAAGTGGAAGTGCCGTAGGCTCCGTAGCTTTGTTTCTTCGGTGTTCCGGGAAACACCATACACTTCTCCAGACTGGCTGTTGGCAATTTACATCCCGCCCATCAGCATAACAAGGCTCCCTGTTCTCCATGGCCTGTGCTGCCTTTCTGGATTTTACACTTTTTTCAGATATCCCTTTTGACCGGGGGGCAGTGAGACTTCATTTTAGTGCAGATTTCTTTAACATGCTTGCTTGGTTGGCCAAAAAGGGCGTATGCGTTTTTTCCTGAATATATTTAGGAAAAAACGCATACGCCCTTTTTCGCCAAGAGCATCATTGTCGACGTTCTGCCTCTTTTCCTATGCATTAAATGCAATTCCCGTGTACCCCCTGAAATCATTTTCCTGCAATTCTGCCCCACTTACAAGTCGTCTTCGCAGCCTTCCTTCAATATATTTTTGGACGATAGCTGTCATTTATAACTCTGCAGTTTTGTGAGTTACAGTGCCCCTGAGCTCCTTTCTTCAACTCGCTATCTTGTGAGCTGGCCGCAAACCCACAGGATTGCCTCAGGCCCTAATATGGTTCCGGCACGGCATGCTGAGCCTTTGGTTAATTCCTCTTCCTGGTGGAAAATGAGCGTTAAATTTGCCCGTGCAGACACCTAGAGCTAGTCTCTCATTGGTTCTCCCTATTCCTTTTCATCTTGCGCAGAAATTGCAAACTGTGCCCAACAGGAGGTTAAAGGCACTGACTCTCCAAGTGGGGAGAGTGTTCGTAAAGGGTCTGGAATGGTGAACCCGAGTAAAAGGGGACGAAAACTGAGATGCATTTGAAAACGTTTGCCAGTCACACGGTGCACCATACTGTGGGTTTCCCATGCATGTTTTAGCTGAAGGAAGAATCCCTTAAACTTGGAGAGTTGGGACCCATGGAATGGGTACCATGCTGTATGACTTCAAAGGGTCTGCATTTGCTCATCGAACCTCACCAATGCTATCACCCCGAAGTGCCCAACCTTATGTCTCACTCAGCTCTGGGTGTAGATGTGGTAAATCCAGGTTGCATCACAAGCCCTGAATGAATTATTTAAGAATTGCTCTCTATTTCACTGTCCTTGGGTTTTGTTTGTGTAATTCATTTTGATAATGGGATTTATCGGATTTTCTCTGCTGCATTCATGCCGCTCTACACACGCTTCATTCTCTTACGGAGACATATAAATCCATGGGTTTGAAGATTCTTACTAGTCAGGTGTATTCCTAGGCGTTGAATATGGGGTGTTTAGTCCATTTCGTTGAGCAAGGGGTAGGTCTTGACTATTACATATTTGGCTTATGGAAAGGTATCTGTGCTAATTTCTATCTCTGGTTTTATGCAGCACCCCAACTCACCTTTCCCCTTAAGCAAGCAAAAGTTGGTTTTCTAAATTTGAGACCCTGTTCTGTTTTGTAATTCAGTTCATGTGTAGCCAAGTTTACATTCCGTGTAGTAGTGATATCTTATGATGTTTCATTTTCTGTGTGACTTATTTCACTTAGAATCATCGTACCTGAATCCACTCTTTATGCCGCGACGGGCCTGATGACATAGATTTCATTGCTGAGTGATATTCCATTGTACGTACGTACCACAACTTCTTTATCCATTTTTCACATTCTGGGATATTTAACTTGTACCGTAGACGAGGTTCTTGTTAACAGAGCCGTCCAACACTTTGGGGTGGCTGTGTGTTTTTGATTTTAATTTCCCTAAGCTATAGGACCATAAGTGGAAGTGCCGTAGGCTCCGTAGCTTTGTTTCTTCGGTGTTCCGGGAAACACCATACACTTCTCCAGACTGGCTGTTGGCAATTTACATCCCGCCCATCAGCATAACAAGGCTCCCTGTTCTCCATGGCCTGTGCTGCCTTTCTGGATTTTACACTTTTTTCAGATATCCCTTTTGACCGGGGGGCAGTGAGACTTCATTTTAGTGCAGATTTCTTTAACATGCTTGCTTGGTTGGCCAAAAAGGGCGTATGCGTTTTTTCCTGAATATATTTAGGAAAAAACGCATACGCCCTTTTTCGCCAAGAGCATCATTGTCGACGTTCTGCCTCTTTTCCTATGCATTAAATGCAATTCCCGTGTACCCCCTGAAATCATTTTCCTGCAATTCTGCCCCACTTACAAGTCGTCTTCGCAGCCTTCCTTCAATATATTTTTGGACGATAGCTGTCATTTATAACTCTGCAGTTTTGTGAGTTACAGTGCCCCTGAGCTCCTTTCTTCAACTCGCTATCTTGTGAGCTGGCCGCAAACCCACAGGATTGCCTCAGGCCCTAATATGGTTCCGGCACGGCATGCTGAGCCTTTGGTTAATTCCTCTTCCTGGTGGGAAATGAGCGTTAAATTTGCCCGTGCAGACACCTAGAGCTAGTCTCTCATTGGTTCTCCCTATTCCTTTTCATCTTGCGCAGAAATTGCAAACTGTGCCCAACAGGAGGTTAAAGGCACTGACTCTCCAAGTGGGGAGAGTGTTCGTAAAGGGTCTGGAATGGTGAACCCGAGTAAAAGGGGACGAAAACTGAGATGCATTTGAAAACGTTTGCCAGTCACACGGTGCACCATACTGTGGGTTTCCCATGCATGTTTTAGCTGAAGGAAGAATCCCTTAAACTTGGAGAGTTGGGACCCATGGAATGGGTACCATGCTGTATGACTTCAAAGGGTCTGCATTTGCTCATCGAACCTCACCAATGCTATCACCCCGAAGTGCCCAACCTTATGTCTCACTCAGCTCTGGGTGTAGATGTGGTAAATCCAGGTTGCATCACAAGCCCTGAATGAATTATTTAAGAATTGCTCTCTATTTCACTGTCCTTGGGTTTTGTTTGTGTAATTCATTTTGATAATGGGATTTATCGGATTTTCTCTGCTGCATTCATGCCGCTGTACACACGCTTCATTCTCTTACGGAGACATATAAATCCATGGGTTTGAAGATTCTTACTAGTCAGGTGTATTCCTAGGCGTTGAATATGGGGTGTTTAGTCCATTTCGTTGAGCAAGGGGTAGGTCTTGACTATTACATATTTGGCTTATGGAAAGGTATCTGTGCTAATTTCTATCTCTGGTTTTATGCAGCACCCCAACTCACCTTTCCCCTTAAGCAAGCATAAGTTGGTTTTCTAAATATCAGACCCTGTTCTGTTTTGTAATTCAGTTCATGTGTAGCCAAGTTTACATTCCGTGTATTAGTGATATCTTATGATGTTTCATTTTCTGTGTGACTTATTTCACTTAGAATCATCGTACCTGAATCCACTCATTATGCCGCGACGGGCCTGATGACATAGATTTCATTGCTGAGTGATATTCCATTGTACGTACGTACCACAACTTCTTTATCCATTTTTCACATTCTGGGATATTTAACTTGTACCGTAGACGAGGTTCCTATAAACAGAGCCGTCCGACACTTTGGGGTGGCTGTGTGTTTTTGATTTTAATTTCCCTAAGCTATAGGACCATAAGTGGAAGTGCCGTAGGCTCCGTAGCTTTGTTTTTTCGGTGTTCCGGGAAACACCATACACTTCTCCAGAGTGGCTGTTGGCAATTTACATCACGCCCATCAGCATAACAAGGCTCCCTGTTCTCCATGGCCTGTGCTGCCTTTCTGGATTTTACACTTTTATCAGATGGCCCTTTTGACGAGGGGGCAGTGAGACTTCATTGTAGTGCAGATTTCTTTAACATGCATGCTTGGTTGGCCAAAAAGGGCGTATGCGTTTTTTCCTGAATATATTCAGGAAAAAACGCATACGCCCTTTTTGGCCAAGAGCATCATTGTCGACGTTCTGCCTCTTTTCCTATGCTTTAAATGAAATTCCCGTCTGCCCCCTGAAATCGTTTTCCTGCAATTCTGCCCCACTTACAAGTCGTCTTCGCAGGCTTCCTTCAATATATTTTTGGACGATAGCTGTCATTTATAACTCTGCAGGTTTGTGAGTTACAGTGCCCCTGAGCTCCTTTCTTCAACTCGCTATCTTGTGAGCTGGCCGCAAACCCACAGGATTGCCTCAGGCCCTAATCTGGTTCCGGCACGGCATGCTGAGCCTTTGGTTAATTCCTCTTCCTGGTGGGAAATGAGCGTTAAATTTGCCCGTGCAGACACCTAGAGCTAGTCTCTCATTCGTTCTCCCTATTCCTTTTCATCTTGCGCAGAAATTGCAAACTGTGCCCAACAGGAGGTTAAAGGCACTGACTCTCCAAGTCGGGAGAGTGTTCGTAAAGGGTCTGGAATGGTGAACCCGAGTAAAAGGGGACGAAAACTGAGATGCATTTGAAAACGTTTGCCAGTCACACGGTGCACCATACTGTGGGTTTCCCATGCATGTTTTAGCTGAAGGAAGAATCCCTTAAACTTGGAGAGTTGGGACCCATGGAATGGGTACCATGCTGTATGACTTCAAAGGGTCTGCATTTGCTCATCGAACCTCACCAATGCTATCAGCCCGAAGTGCCCAACCTTATGTCTCACTCAGCTCTGGGTGTAGATGTGGTAAATCCAGGTTGCATCACAAGCCCTGAATGAATTATTTAAGAATTGCTCTCTATTTCACTGTCCTTGGGTTTTGTTTGTGTAATTCATTTTGATAATGGGATTTATCGGATTTTCTCTGCCGCATTCATGCCGCTGTACACACGCTTCATTCAATTATGGAGACATATAAATCCATGGGTTTGAAGATTGTTACTAGTCAGGTGTATTCCTAGGCGTTGAATATGGGGTGTTTAGTCCATTTCGTTGAGCAAGGGGTAGGTCTTGACTATTACATATTTGGCTTATGGAAAGGTATCTGTGCTAATTTCTACCTCTGGTTTTATGCAGCACCCCAACTCACCTTTCCCCTTAAGCAAGCATAAGTTGGTTTTCTAAATTTGAGACCCTGTTCTGTTTTGTAATTCAGTTCATGTGTAGCCAAGTTTACATTCCGTGTAGTAGTGATATCTTATGATGTTTCATTTTCTGTGTGACTTATTTCACTTAGAATCATCGTACCTGAATCCACTCATTATGCCGCGACGGGCCTGATGACATAGATTTCATTGCTGTGTGATATTCCATTGTACGTACGTACCACAACTTCTTTATCCATTTTTCACATTCTGGGATATTTAACTTGTACCGTAGACGAGGTTCTTGTAAACAGAGCCGCCCGAGACTTTTGGGTGGCTGTGTGTTTTTGATGTTAATTTTCCTAAGCTATAGGAGCATAAGGGGAAGTGCCGTAGGCTCCGTAGCTTTGTTTTTTCGGTGTTCCGGGAAACACCATACACTTCTCCAGAGTGGCTGTTGGCAATTTACATCCCGCCCATCAGCATAACAAGGCTCCCTGTTCTCCATGGCCTGTGCTGCCTTTCTGGATTTTACACTTTTTTCAGATGGCCCTTTTGACCGGGGGGCAGTGAGACTTCATTGTAGTGCAGATTTCTTGAACATGCTTGCTTGGTTGGACAAAAAGGGCGTATGCGATTTTTCCTGAATATATTCAAGAAAAAACGCATACGCACTTTTTGGCCAAGAGCATCATTGTCGACGTTCTGCCTCTTTTCCTATGCTTTAAATGCAATTCCCGTGTACCCCTGAAATCGTATTCCTGCAATTCTGCCCCTCTTACAAGTCGTCTTCGCAGCCTTCCTTCAATATATTTTTGGACGATAGCTGTCATTTATAACTCTGCACGTTTGTGAGTTACAGTGCCCCTGAGCTCCTTTCTTCAACTCGTTATCTTGTGAGCTGGCCGCAAACCCACAGGATTGCCTCAGGCCCTAATCTGGTTCCTGCACGGCATGCTGAACCTTTGGTTAATTCCTCTTCCTGGTGGGAAATGAGCGTTACATTTGCCCGTGCAGACACCTAGAGCTAGTCTCTCATTGGTTCTCCCTATTCCTTTTCATCTTGCGCAGAAATTGCAAACTGTGCCCAACAGGAGGTTAAAGGCACTGACTCTCCAAGTGGGGAGAGTGTTCGTAAAGGGTCTGGAATGGTGAACCCGAGTAAAAGGGGACGAAAACTGAGATGCATTTGAAAACGTTTGCCAGTCACACGGTGCACCATACTGTGGGTTTCCCATGCATGTTTTAGCTGAAGGAAGAATCCCTTAAACTTGGAGCGTTGGGACCCATGGAATGGGTACCATGCTGTATGACTTCAAAGGGTCTGCATTTGCTCATCGAACCTCACCAATGCTATCAGCCCGAAGTGCCCAACCTTATGTCTCACTCAGCTCTGGGTGTAGATGTGGTAAATCCAGGTTGCATCACAAGCCCTGAATGAATTATTTAAGAATTGCTCTCTATTTCACTGTCCTTGGGTTTTGTTTGTGTAATTCATTTTGATAATGGGATTTATCGGATTTTCTCTGCTGCATTCATGCCGCTGTACACACGCTTCATTCTCTTACGGAGACATATAAATCCATGGGTTTGAAGATTCTTACTAGTCAGGTGTATTCCTAGGCGTTGAATATGGGGTGTTTAGTCCATTTCGTTGAGCAAGGGGTAGGTCTTGACTATTACATATTTGGCTTATGGAAAGGTATCTGTGCTAATTTCTATCTCTGGTTTTATGCAGCACCCCAACTCACCTTTCCCCTTAAGCAAGCATAAGTTGGTTTTCTAAATTTGAGACCCTGTTCTGTTTTGTAATTCAGTTCATGTGTAGCCAAGTTTACATTCCGTGTAGTAGTGATATCTTATGATGTTTCATTTTCTGTGTGACTCATTTCCCTTAGAATCATCGTACCTGAATCCACTCATTATGCCGCGACGGGCCTGATGACATAGATTTCATTGCTGTGTGATATTCCATTGTACGTACGTACCACAACTTCTTTATCCATTTTTCACATTCTGGGATATTTAACTTGTACCGTAGACGAGGTTCTTGTAAACAGAGCCGCCCGAGACATTTGGGTGGCTGTGTGTTTTTGATTTTAATTTTCCTAAGCTATAGGACCATAAGGGGAAGTGCCGTAGGCTCCGTTGCTTTGTTTTTTAGATGTTCCGGGAAACACCATACATTTTTCCAGACTGGCTGTTGGCAATTTACATCCCGCCGATCAGCATAACAAGGCTCCCTGTTCTCCATGGCCTGTGCTGCCTTTCTGGATTTTACACTTTTTTCAGATGGCGCTTTTGACCGGGGGGCATTGAGACTTCATTGTAGTGCAGATTTCTTTAACATGCTTGCTTGGTTGGCCAAAAAGTGTGTATGCGTTTTTTCCTGATTCAGGAAAAAACGCATATGCCCTTTTTGGCCAAGAGCATCATTGTCGACGTTCTGCCTCTTTTCCTATGCTTTAAATGCAATTCCCGTGTCCCCCCTGAAATCGTTTTCCTGCAATTCTGCCCCACTTACAAGTCGTCTTCGCAGCCTTCCTTCAATATATTTTTGGACGATAGCTGTCATTTATAACTCTGCAGGTTTGTGAGTTACAGTGCCCCTGAGCTCATTTCTTCAACTCGCTATCTTGTGAGCTGGCCGCAAACCCACAGGATTGCCTCAGGCCCTAATCTGGTTCCGGCACGGCATGCTGAGCCTTTGGTTAATTCCTCTTCCTGGTGGGAAATGAGCGTTAAATTTGCCCGTGCAGACACCTAGAGCTAGTCTCTCATTGGTTCTCCCTATTCCTTTTCATCTTGCGCAGAAATTGCAAACTGTGCCCAACAGGAGGTTAAAGGCACTGACTCTCCAAGTGGGGAGAGTGTTCGTAAAGGGTCTGGAATGGTGAACCCGAGTAAAAGGGGACGAAAACTGAGATGCATTTGAAAACGTTTGCCAGTCACACGGTGCACCATACTGTGGGTTTCCCATGCATGTTTTAGCTGAAGGAAGAATCCCTTAAACTTGGAGAGTTGGGACCCATGGAATGGGTACCATGCTGTATGACTTCAAAGGGTCTGCATTTGCTCATCGAACCTCACCAATGCTATCAGCCCGAAGTGCCCAACCTTATGTCTCACTCAGCTCTGGGTGTAGATGTGGTAAATCCAGGTTGCATCACAAGCCCTGAATGAATTATTTAAGAATTGCTCTCTATTTCACTGTCCTTGGGTTTTGTTTGTGTAATTCATTTTGATAATGGGATTTATCGGATTTTCTCTGCTGCATTCATGCCGCTGTACACACGCTTCATTCTCTTACGGAGACATATAAATCCATGGGTTTGAAGATTCTTACTAGTCAGGTGTATTCCTAGGCGTTGAATATGGGGTGTTTAGTCCATTTCGTTGAGCAAGGGGTAGGTCTTGACTATTACATATTTGGCTTATGGAAAGGTATCTGTGCTAATTTCTATCTCTGGTTTTATGCAGCACCCCAACTCACCTTTCCCCTTAAGCAAGCATAAGTTGGTTTTCTAAATTTGAGACCCTGTTCTGTTTTGTAATTCAGTTCATGTGTAGCCAAGTTTACATTCCGTGTATTAGTGATATCTTATGATGTTTCATTTTCTGTGTGACTTATTTCACTTAGAATCATCGTACCTGAATCCACTCATTATGCCGCGACGGGCCTGATGACATAGATTTCATTGCTGTGTGATATTCCATTGTACGTACGTACCACAACTTCTTTATCCATTTTTCACATTCTGGGATATTTAACTTGTACCGTAGACGAGGTTATTGTAAATAGAGCCGCCCGAGACATTTGGGTGGCTGTGTGTTTTTGATTTTAATTTTCCTAAGCTATAGGACCATAAGTGGAAGTGCCGTAGGCTCCGTTGCTTTGTTTTTTAGATGTTCCGGGAAACACCATACATTTTTCCAGACTGGCTGTTGGCAATTTACATCCCGCCCATCAGCATAACAAGGCTCCCTGTTCTCCATGGCCTGTGCTGCCTTTCTGGATTTTACACTTTTTTCAGATGGCCCTTTTGACCGGGGGGCATTGAGACTTCATTGTAGTGCAGATTTCTTTAACATGCTTGCTTGGTTGGCCAAAAAGGGCGTATGCGTTTTTTCCTGAATATATTCAGGAAAAAACGCATACGCCCTTTTTGGCCAAGAGCATCATTGTCGACGTTCTGCCTCTTTTCCTATGCTTTAAATGTAATTCCCGTCTACCCCCTGAAATCGTTTTCCTTCAAATCTGTCCCGCTTACAAGTCGTCTTCGCAGCCTTCCTTCAATATATTTTTGGACGATAGCTGTCATTTATAACTCTGCAGGTTTGTGAGTTACAGTGCCCCTGAGCTCATTTCTTCAACTCGCTATCTTGTGAGCTGGCCGCAAACCCACAGGATTGCCTCAGGCCCTAATCTGGTTCCGGCACGGCATGCTGAGCCTTTGGTTAATTCCTCTTCCTGGTGGGAAATGAGCGTTAAATTTGCCCGTGCAGACACCTAGAGTTAGTCTCTCATTCGTTCTCCCTATTCCTTTTCATCTTGCGCAGAAATTGCAAACTGTGCCCAACAGGAGGTTAAAGGCACTGACTCTCCAAGTGGGGAGAGTGTTCGTAAAGGGTCTGGAATGGTGAACCCGAGTAAAAGGGGACGAAAACTGAGATGCATTTGAAAACGTTTGCCAGTCACACGGTGCACCATACTGTGGGTTTCCCATGCATGTTTTAGCTGAAGGAAGAATCCCTTAAACTTGGAGAGTTGGGACCCATGGAATGGGTACCATGCTGTATGACTTCAAAGGGTCTGCATTTGCTCATCGAACCTCACCAATGCTATCAGCCCGAAGTGCCCAACCTTATGTCTCACTCAGCTCTGGGTGTAGATGTGGTAAATCCAGGTTGCATCACAAGCCCTGAATGAATTATTTAAGAATTGCTCTCTATTTCACTGTCCTTGGGTTTTGTTTGTGTAATTCATTTTGATAATGGGATTTATCGGATTTTCTCTGCTGCATTCATGCCGCTGTACACACGCTTCATTCTCTTACGGAGACATATAAATCCATGGGTTTGAAGATTCTTACTAGTCAGGTGTATTCCTAGGCGTTGAATATGGGGTGTTTAGTCCATTTCGTTGAGCAAGGGGTAGGTCTTGACTATTACATATTTGGCTTATAGAAAGGTATCTGTGCTAATTTCTATCTCTGGTTTTATGCAGCACCCCAACTCACCTTTCCCCTTAAGCAAGCATAAGTAGGTTTTCTAAATTTGAGACCCTGTTCTGTTTTGTAATTCAGTTCATGTGTAGCCAAGTTTACATTCCGTGTATTAGTGATATCTTATGATGTTTCATTTTCTGTGTGACTTATTTCACTTAGAATCATCGTACCTGAATCCACTCATTATGCCGCGACGGGCCTGATGACATAGATTTCATTGCTGAGTGATATTCCATTGTACGTACGTACCACAACTTCTTTATCCATTTTTCACATTCTGGGATATTTAACTTGTACCGTAAACGAGGTTCCTGTAAACAGAGCCGTCCGACACTTTGGGGTGGCTGTGTGTTTTTTAATTTAATTTCCCTAAGCTATAGGACCATAAGTGCAAGTGCCGTAGGCCCCGTAGCTTTGTTTTTTCGGTGTTCTGGGAAACACCATACACTTCTCCAGAGTGGCTGTTGGCAATTTACATCCCGCCCATCAGCATAACAAGGCTCCCTGTTCTCCATGGCCTGTGCTGCCTTTCTGGATTTTACACTTTTTTCAGATGGCCCTTTTGACCGGGGGGCATTGAGACTTCATTGTAGTGCAGATTTCTTTAACATGCTTGCTTGGTTGGCCAAAAAGTGTGTATGCGTTTTTTCCTGATTCAGGAAAAAACGCATACGCCCTTTTTGGCGAAGAGCATCATTGTCGATGTTCTGCCTCTTTTCCTATGCTTTAAATGCAATTCCCGTGTCCCCCCTGAAATCGTTTTCCTGCAATTCTGCCCCACTTACAAGTCGTGTTCGCAGCCTTCCTTCAATATATTTTTGGACGATAGCTGTCATTTATAACTCTGCATGTTTGTGAGTTACAGTGTCCTTGAGCTCCTTTCTTCAACTCGCTATCTTGTGAGCTGGCCGCAAACCCACAGGATTGCCTCAGGCCCTAATCTGTTTCCGGCACGGCATGCTGAGCCTTTGGTTAATTCCTCTTCCTGGTGGGAAATGAGCGTTAAATTTGCCCGTGCAGACACTTACTGCTAGTCTCTCATTCGTTCTCCCTATTCCTGTTCATCTTGCGCAGAAATTGCAAACTGTGCCAAACAGGAGGTTAAAGGCACTGACTCTCCAAGTGGGGAGAGTGTTCGTAAAGGGTCTGGAATGGTGAACCCGAGTAAAAGGGGACGAAAACTGAGATGCATTTGAAAACGTTTGCCAGTCACACGGTGCACCATACTGTGGGTTTCCCATGCATGTTTTAGCTGAAGGAAGAATCGCTTAAACCTGGAGAGTTGGGACCCATGTAATGGGTACCATGCAGTATGACTTCAAAGGGTCTTCATTTGCTCATCGAACCTCACCAATGCTATCAGCCCGAAGTGTCCAACCTTATGTCTCACTCAGCTCTGGGTGTAGATGAGGTAAATCCAGGTTGCATCACAAGCCCTGAATGAATTATTTAAGAATTGCTCTCTATTTCACTGTCATTGTGTTTTGTTTTTCAATTTATTTTGATAATGGGATTTATCGGATTTTCTCTGCTGCCTTCTGCAGCTGTACACACGCTTGATTCTCTTATGGAGACATATAAATCCATGGGTTTGATTATTCTTACTAGTCAGGTGTATTCCTAGGCGTTTAATATGTGTTGTTTGGTCCATTTCGTTGAGCAAGGGGTAGGTCTTGACTATTACATATTTGGCTTATGGAAAGGTATCTGTGCTAATTTCTATCTCTGGTTTTATGCAGCACCCCAACTCACCTTCCCCTTAAGCAAGCATAAGTTGTTTTTCTAAATTTGAGACCCTGTTCTGTTTTGTAATTCAGTTCATGTGCAGCCAAGTTTACATTCCGTGTATTGGTGATATCTTATGATGTTTCATTTTCTGTGTGACTTATTTCCCTTAGAATCTTTGTACATGAATCCACTCATTATGCCGCGACGGGCCTGATGACATAGATTTCATTGCTGCGTGATATTCCATTGTATGTTGGTACCACTACTACTTTAACCATTTTTCACATTCTGAGATATTTAACTTGAACCGAAGACGAGGTTCTTGTAAACAGAGCCGTCCGAAACTTTGGGGTGTTTGTGTGTTTTTTATTTTAATTTCCTTCAGCTATAGGACCATAAGTGGAAGTGCCGTAGGCTTCGTTGCTTTGTTTTTTAGGTGTTCCAGGAAACACCATACACTTGTGCAGAGTGGCTGTTGGCAATTTACATCCCGCCCATCAACATAACAAGGCTCCCTGTTCTCCATGGCCTGTGCTGCATTTCTGGATTTTACACTTTTTTCAGATGGCCCTTTTGACCGGGGGGCAGTGAGACTTCATTGTAGTGCAGATTTCTTTAACATGCTTGCTTGGTTGGCCAAAAAGGGCGTATGCGTTTTTTCCTGAATATATTCAGGAAAAAACGCATACGCCCTTTTTGGCCAAGAGCATCATTGTTGACTTTCTGCCTCTTTTCCCATGCTTTAAATGCAATTCCCGTCTACCCCCTGAAATCGTTTTCCTGCAAATCTGTCCCGCTTACAAGTCGTCTTTGCAGACCTCCTTCAATATATTTTTGGACGATAGCTGTCATTTATTACTCTGCAGGTTTGTGAGTTACAGTGCCCCTGAGCTCCTTTCTTCAACTCGCTATCTTGTGAGCTGGCGGCAAACCCGCACGATTGTCAGGCCCTAATCTGGTTCCGGCACGGCATGCTGAGCCTTTGGTTAATTCCTCCTCCTGGTGGGAAATGAGCACTAAATTTGCCGGTGCAGACACCTACAGCTAGTCTCTCATTGGTTCTCCCTATTCCTGTTCATCTTGCGCAGAAATTGCAAACTGTGCCAAACAGGAAGTTAAAAGCACTGACTCTACATGTGGGGAGAGTGTTAGTAAAGGGTCTGGAATGGTGAACCCGAGTAAAAGGGGACGAAAACTGAGATGCATTTGAAAACGTTTGCCGGTCACACGGTGCACCATACTGTGGGTTTCCCATGCATGTTTTAGCTGAAGGAAGAATCGCTTAAACCTGGAGAGTTGGGACCCATGGAATGGGTACCATGCAGTATGACTTCAAAGGGTCTGCATTTGCTCATCGAACTTCACCAATGCTATCAGCCCGAAGTGCCCAAACTTATGTCTCACTCAGCTCTGGGTTTAGATGTGGTAAATCCAGGTTGCATCACAAGCCCTGAATGAATTATTTAAGAATTGCTCTCTATTTCACTGTCTTTGAGTTTTGTTTGTGTAATACATTTTGATAATGGGATTTATCGGATTTTCTCTGCTGCATTCATGCCGCTGTACACACGATTCATTCTCTTACAGAGACATATAAATCCAAGTGTTTGAAGATTCTTACTACACAGGTGTATTCCTAGGGGTTGAATATGGTGTGTTTAGTCCATTTCGTTGAGCAAGGGGTAGGTCTTGACTATTACATATTTGGCTTATGGAAAGGTATCTGTGCTAATTTCTATCTCTGGTTTTATGCAGCACCCAAACTCACCTTTCCCCTTAAGCAAGCATAAGTTGGTTTCCTAAATTTGAGACCCTGTTCTGTTTTGTAATTCAGTTCATGTGTAGCCAAGTTTACATTCCGTGTAGTAGTGATATCTTATGATGTTTCATTTTCTGTGTGACTTATTTCACTTAGAATCATCGTACCTGAATCCACTCATTATTCCGCGATGGGCCTGATGACATAGATTTCATTGCTGAGTGATATTCCATTGTACGTACGTACCACAGCTTCTTTATCCATTTTTCACATTCTGGGATATTTAACTTGTACCGTAGACGAGGTTCTTGTAAACAGAGCCGTCCGACACATTGGGGTGGCTGTGTGTTTTTGATTTTAATTTCCCTAAGCTATAGGACCATAAGTGGAAGTGCCGTAGGCTCCGTAGCTTTGTTTTTTCGGTGTTCCGGGAAACACCATACACTTCTCCAGAGTGGCTGTTGGCAATTTACATCCCGCCCATCAGCATAACAAGGCTCCCTGTTCTCCATGGCCTGTGCTGCCTTTCTGGATTTTACACTTTTTTCAGATGGCCCTTTTGACCGGGGGGCAGTGAGACTTCATTGTAGTGCAGATTTCTTTAACATGCTTGCTTGGTTGGCCAAAAAGGGCGTATACGTTTTTTCCTGAATATATTCAGGAAAAAACGCATATGCCCTTTTTGGCCAAGAGCATCATTGTCGACGTTCTGCCTCTTTTCCTATGCTTTAAATGCAATTCCCGTCTACCCCCTGAAATCGTTTTCCTGCAAATCTGCCCCACTTACAAGTCGTCTAGGCAGCCTTCCTTCAATATATTTTTGGACGATAGCTGTCATTTATAACTCTGCAAGTTTGTGAGTTACAGTGCCCGTGAACTCCTTTCTTCAACTCGCTATCTTGTGAGCTGGCCGCAAACCCACAGGATTGCCTCAGGCCCTAATCTGGTTCAGGTACGGCATGCTGAGCCTTTGGTTAATTCCTCTTCCTGGTGGGAAATGAGCGTTAAATTTGCCCGTGCAGACACATAGAGCTAGTCTCTCATTCGTTCTCCCTATTCCTTTTCATCTTGCGCAGAAATTGCAAACTGTGCCCAACAGGAGGTTAAAGGCCCTGACTCTCCAAGTGGGGAGAGTGTTCGTAAAGGGTCTGGAATGGTGAACCCGAGTAAAAGGGGACGAAAACTGAGATGCATTTGAAAACGTTTGCCAGTCACACGGTGCACCATACTGTGGGTTTCCCATGCATGTTTTAGCTGAAGGAAGAATCCCTTAAACTTGGAGAGTTGGGACCCATGGAATGGGTACCATGCTGTATGACTTCAAAGGGTCTGCATTTGCTCATCGAACCTCACCAATGCTATCAGCCCGAAGTGCCCAACCTTATGTCTCACTCAGCTCTGGGTGTAGATGTGGTAAATCCAGGTTGCATCACAAGCCCTGAATGAATTATTTAAGAATTGCTCTCTATTTCACTGTCCTTGGGTTTTGTTTGTGTAATTCATTTTGATAATGGGATTTATCGGATTTTCTCTGCTGCATTCATGCCGCTGTACACACGCTTCATTCTCTTACGGAGACATATAAATCCATGGGTTTGAAGATTCTTACTAGTCAGGTGTATTCCTAGGCGTTGAATATGGGGTGTTTAGTCCATTTCGTTGAGCAAGGGATAGGACTTGACTATTACATATTTGGCTTATGGAAAGGTATCTGTGCTAATTTCTATCTCTGGTTTTATGCAGCACCCCAACTCACCTTTCCCCTTAAGCAAGCATAAGTTGGTTTTCTAAATTTGAGACCCTGTTCTGTTTTGTAATTCAGTTCATGTGTAGCCAAGTTTACATTCCGTGTAGTAGTGATATCTTATGATGTTTCATTTTCTGTGTGACTTATTTCACTTAGAATCATCGTACCTGAATCCACTCATTATGCCGCGACGGGCCTGATGACATAGATTTCATTGCTGAGTGATATTCCATTGTACGTACGTACCACAACTTCTTTATCCATTTTTCACATTCTGGGATATTTAACTTGTACCGTAGACGAGGTTCTTGTAAACAGAGCCGTCCGACACTTTGGGGTGGCTGTGTGTTTTTGATTTTAATTTCCCTAAGCTATAGGACCATAAGTGGAAGTGCCGTAGGCTCCGTAGCTTTGTTTTTTCGGTGTTCCGGGAAACAGCATACACTTCTCCAGGGTGGCTGTTGGCAATTTACATCCCGCCCATCAGCACAACAAGGCTCCCTGTTCTCCATGGCCTGTGCTGCCTTTCTGGATTTTACACTTTTTTCAGATGGCCCTTTTGACCGGGGGGCAGTGAGACTTCATTGTAGTGCAGATTTCTTTAACATGCTTGCTTGGTTGGCCAAAAAGGGCGTATGCGTTTTTTCCTGAATATATTCAGGAAAAAACGCATACGCCCTTTTTGGCTAAGAGCATCATTGTCGACGTTCTGCCTCTTTTCCTATGCTTTAAATGCAATTCCCGTCTACCCCCTGAAATAGTTTTCCTGCAATTCTGCCCCACTTACAAGTCGTCTTCGCAGCCTTCCTTCAAAATATTTTTGGACGATAGCTGTCATTTATAACTCTGCAGGTTTGTGAGTTACAGTGCCCCTGAGCTCATTTCTTCAACTCGCTATCTTGTGAGCTGGCCGCAAACCCACAGGATTGCCTCAGGCCCTAATCAGGTTCCGGCACGGCATGCTGAGCCTTTGGTTAATTCCTCTTCCTGGTGGGAAATGAGCGTTAAATTTGCCCGTGCAGACACCTAGAGCTAGTCTCTCATTCGTTCTCCCTATTCCTTTACATCTTGCGCAGAAATTGCAAACTGTGCCCAACAGGAGGTTAAAGGCACTGACTCTCCAAGTGGGGAGAGTGTTCGTAAAGGGTCTGGAATGGTGAACCCGAGTAAAAGGGGACGAAAACTGAGAATCATTTGAAAACGTTTGCCAGTCACACGGTGCACCGTACTGTGGGTTTCCCATGCATGTTTTAGCTGAAGGAAGAATCCCTTAAACTTGGAGAGTTGGGACCCATGGAATGGGTACCATGCTGTATGACTTCAAAGGGTCTGCATTTGCTCATCGAAACTCACCAATGCTATCAGCCCGAAGTGCCCAACCTTATGTCTCACTCAGCTCTGGGTGTAGATGTGGTAAATCCAGGTTGCATCACAAGCCCTGAATGAATTATTTAAGAATTGCTCTCTATTTCACTGTCCTTGGGTTTTGTTTGTGTAATTCATTTTGATAATGGGATTTATCGGATTTTCTCTGCTGCATTCATGCCGCTGTACACACGCTTCATTCTCTTACGGAGACATATAAATCCATGGGTTTGAAGAATCTTACTAGTCAGGTGTATTCCTGGGCGTTGAATATGGGGTGTTTAGTCCATTTCGTTGAGCAAGGGGTAGGTCTTGACTATTACATATTTGGCTTATGGAAAGGTATCTGTGCTAATTTCTATCTCTGGTTTTATGCAGCACCCCAACTCACCTTTCCCCTTAAGCAAGCATAAGTTGGTTTTCTAAATTTGAGCCCCTGTTCTGTTTTGTAATTCAGTTCATGTGTAGCCAAGTTTATATTACGTGTAGTAGTGATATCTTATGATGTTTCATTTTCTGTGTGACTTATTTCACTTAGAATCATCGAACCTGAATCCACTCATTATGCCGCGACGGGCCTGATGACATAGATTTCATTGCTGAGTGATATTCCATTGTACGTACGTACCACAACTTCTTTATCCATTTTTCACATTCTGGGATATTTAACTTGTACCGTAGACGAGGTTCTTGTAAACAGAGCCGTCCGACACTTTGGGGTGGCTGTGTGTTTTTGATTTTAATTTCCCTAAGCTATAGGACCATAAGTGGAAGTGCCGTAGGCTCCGTAGCTTTGTTTTTTCGGTGTTCCGGGAAACACCATACACTTCTCCAGAGTGGCTGTTGGCAATTTACATCCCGCCCATCAGCATCACAAGGCTCCCTGTTCTCCGTGGCCTGTGTTGCCTTTCTGGATTTTACACTTTTTTCAGATGGCCCTTTTGACCGGGGGACAGTGAGACTTCATTGTAGTGCAGATTTCTTTAACATGCTTGCTTGGTTGGCCAAAAAGTGGGTATGCGTTTTTTCCTGAATATATTCAGGAAAAAACGCATACGCCCTTTTTGGCCAAGAGCATCATTGTCGACGTTCTGCCTCTTTTCCTATGCTTTAAATGCAATTCCCGTGTACCCCCTGAAATAGTTTTCCTGCAATTCTGCCCCACTTACAAGTCGTCTTCGCAGCCTTCCTTCAATATATTTTTGGACGATAGCTGTCATTTATAACTCTGCAGGTTTGTGAGTTACAGTGTCCCTGAGCTCATTTCTTCAACTCGCTATCTTGTGAGCTGGCCGCAAACCCACAGGATTGCTTCAGGCCCTAATCTGGTTTCGGCACGGCATGCTGAGCCTTTGGTTAATTCCTCTTCCTGGTGGGAAATGAGCGTTAAATTTGCCCGTGCAGACACCTAGAGCTAGTCTCTCATTGGTTCTCCCTATTCCTTTTCATCTTGCGCAGAAATTGCAAACTGGGCCCAACAGGAGGTTAAAGGCACTGACTCTCCAAGTGGGGAGAGTGTTCGTAAAGGGTCTGGAATGGTGAACCCGAGTAAAAGGGGACGAAAACTGAGAATCATTTGAAAACGTTTGCCAGTCACACGGTGCACCATACTGTGGGTTTCCCATGCATGTTTTAGCTGAAGGAAGAATCCCTTAAACTTGGAGAGTTGGGACCCATGGAATGGGTACCATGCTGTATGACTGCACAGGGTCTGCATTTGCTCATCGAACCTCACCAATGCTATCAGCTCGAAGTGCCCAACATTATGTCTCACTCAGCTCTGGGTGTAGATGTGGTAAATCCAGGTTGCATCACAAGCCCTGAATGAATTATTTAAAAATTGCTCTCAATTTCACTGTCCTTGGGTTTTGTTTGTGTAATTCATTTTGATAATGGGATTTATCGGATTTTCTCTGCTGCATTCATGCCGCTGTACACACGCTTCATTCTCTTACGGAGACATATAAATCCATGGGTTTGAAGATTCTTACTAGTCAGGTGTATTCCTAGGCGTTGAATATGAGGTGTTTAGTCCATTTCGTTGAGCAAGTGGTAGGTCTTGACTATTATATATTTGGCTTATGGAAAGGTATCTGTGCTAATTTCTATCTCTGGTTTTATGCAGCACCCCAACTCAGCTTTCCCCTTAAGCAAGCATAAGTTGGTTTTCTAAATTTGAGACCCTGTTCTGTTTTGTAATTCAGTTCATGTGTAGCCAAGTTTACATTCCGTGTATTAGTGATATCTTATGATGTTTCATTTTCTGTGTGACTTATTTCACTTAGAATCATCGTACCTGAATCCACTCATTATGCCGCGACGGGCCTGATGACATAGATTTCATTGCTGTGTGATATTCCATTGTACGTACGTACCACAACTTCTTTATCCATTTTTCACATTCTGGGATATTTAACTTGTACCGTAGACGAGGTTCTTGTAAACAGAGCCGCCCGAGACTTTTGGGTGGCTGTGTGTTTTTGATTTTAATTTTCCTAAGCTATAGGACCATAAGGGGAAGTGCCATAGGCTCCGTTGCTTTGTTTTTTAGATGTTCCGGGAAACACCATACATTTTTCCAGACTGGCTGTTGGCAATTTACATCCCGCACATCAGCATAACAAGGCTCGCTGTTTTCCATGGCCTGTGCTGCCTTTCTGGATTTTACACTTTTTTCAGATGGCCCTTTTGACCGGGGGGCAGTGAGACTTCATTGTAGTGCAGATTTCTTTAACATGCTTGCTTGGTTGTCCAAAAAGGGCGTATGCGTTTTTTCCTTAATATGTTCAGGAAAAAACGCATACGCCCTTTTTGGCCAAGTGCATCATTGTCGACGTTCTGCCTCTTTTCCTATGCTTTAAATGCAATTCCAGTCTACCCCCTGAAATCGTTTTCCTGCAATTCTGCCCTGCTTTCAAGTCCTCTTCGCAGCCTTCCTTCAATATATTTTTGGACGATAGCTGTCATTTATAACTCTGCAGGTTTCTGAATTACAGTGACCCTGAGCTCCTTTCTTCAAATTACTTTCATTTGAGCTGGCCGAAAAGCCGCAGGATTGCTTCAGGCCCTAATCTTGTTCCGGCATGGCATGCTGAGCCTTTGGTTAATTCCTCTTCCTGGTGGGAAATGAGCGTTAAATTTGCCCGTGCAGACACCTACAGGTAATCTCTCATTGTTTCTCCCTCTTCCTGTTCATCTTGCGCAGAAATTGCACACTGTGCCAAACAGGAGGTTAAAGGCACTGACTCTCCAAGTGGGGAGAGTGTTCGTAAAGAGTCTGGAATGGTGAACCCGAGTAAAAAGGGGACGAAAACTGACATGCATTTGAAAACGTTTGCCAGTCACACGGTGCACCATACTGTGGGTTTCCCATGCATGTTTTAGCTGAAGGAAGAATCCCTTAAACTTGGAGATTTGGGACCCATGGAATGGGTACCATGCTGTATGACTTCAAAGGGTCTGCATTTGCTCATCGAACCTCACCAATGCTATCAGCCCGAACTGCCCAACCTTATGTCTCACTCAGCTCTGGGTGTAGATGTGGTAAATCCAGGTTGCATCACAAGCCCTGAAAGAATTATTTAAGAATTGCTCTCTATTTCACTGTCCTTGGGTTTTGTTTGTGTAATTCATTTTGATAATGGGATTTATCGGATTTTCTCTGCTGCATTCATGCCGCTGTACACACGCTTCATTCTCTTACGGAGACATATAAATCCATGGGTTTGAAGATTCTTACTAGTCAGGTGTATTCCTAGGCGTTGAATATGGGGTGTTTAGTCCATTTCGTTGAGCAAGGGGTAGGACTTGACTATTACATATTTGGCTTATGGAAAGGTATCTGTGCTAATTTCTATCTCTGGTTTTATGCAGCACCCCAACTCAGCTTTCCCCTTAAGCAAGCATAAGTTGGTTTTCTAAATTTGAGACCCTGTTCTGTTTTGTAATTCAGTTCATGTGTAGCCAAGTTTACATTCCGTGTAGTAGTGATATCTTATGATGTTTCATTTTCTGTGTGACTTATTTCACTTAGAATCATCGTACCTGAATCCACTCATTATGCCGCGACGGGCCTGATGACATAGATTTCATTGCTGAGTGATATTCCATTGTACGTACGTACCACAACTTCTTTATCCATTTTTCACATTCTGGGATATTTAACTTGTACCGTAGACGAGGTTCTTGTAAACAGAGCCGTCCGACACTTTTGGGTGGCTGTGTGTTTTTGATTTTAATTTCCCTAAGCTATAGGACCATAAGTGGAAGTGCCGTAGGCTCCGTAGCTTTGTTTTTTCGGTGTTCCGGGAAACAGCATACACTTCTCCAGGGTGGCTGTTGGCAATTTACATCCCGCCCATCAGCACAACAAGGCTCCCTGTTCTCCATGGCCTGTGCTGCCTTTCTGGATTTTACACTTTTTTCAGATGGCCCTTTTGACCGGGGGGCAGTGAGACTTCATTGTAGTGCAGATTTCTTTAACATGCTTGCTTGGTTGGCCAAAAAGGGCGTATGCGTTTTTTCCTGAATATATTCAGGAAAAAACGCATACGCCCTTTTTGGCTAAGAGCATCATTGTCGACGTTCTGCCTCTTTTCCTATGCTTTAAATGCAATTCCCGTCTACCCCCTGAAATAGTTTTCCTGCAATTCTGCCCCACTTACAAGTCGTCTTCGCAGCCTTCCTTCAATATATTTTTGGACGATAGCTGTCATTTATAACTCTGCAGGTTTGTGAGTTACAGTGCCCCTGAGCTCATTTCTTCAACTCGCTATCTTGTGAGCTGGCCGCAAACCCACAGGATTGCCTCAGGCCCTAATCAGGTTCCGGCACGGCATGCTGAGCCTTTGGTTAATTCCTCTTCCTGGTGGGAAATGAGCGTTAAATTTGCCCGTGCAGACACCTAGAGCTAGTCTCTCATTCGTTCTCCCTATTCCTTTACATCTTGCGCAGAAATTGCAAACTGTGCCCAACAGGAGGTTAAAGGCACTGACTCTCCAAGTGGGGAGAGTGTTCGTAAAGGGTCTGGAATGGTGAACCCGAGTAAAAGGGGACGAAAACTGAGAATCATTTGAAAACGTTTGCCAGTCACACGGTGCACCGTACTGTGGGTTTCCCATGCATGTTTTAGCTGAAGGAAGAATCCCTTAAACTTGGAGAGTTGGGACCCATGGAATGGGTACCATGCTGTATGACTTCAAAGGGTCTGCATTTGCTCATCGAAACTCACCAATGCTATCAGCCCGAAGTGCCCAACCTTATGTCTCACTCAGCTCTGGGTGTAGATGTGGTAAATCCAGGTTGCATCACAAGCCCTGAATGAATTATTTAAGAATTGCTCTCTATTTCACTGTCCTTGGGTTTTGTTTGTGTAATTCATTTTGATAATGGGATTTATCGGATTTTCTCTGCTGCATTCATGCCGCTGTACACACGCTTCATTCTCTTACGGAGACATATAAATCCATGGGTTTGAAGAATCTTACTAGTCAGGTGTATTCCTGGGCGTTGAATATGGGGTGTTTAGTCCATTTCGTTGAGCAAGGGGTAGGTCTTGACTATTACATATTTGGCTTATGGAAAGGTATCTGTGCTAATTTCTATCTCTGGTTTTATGCAGCACCCCAACTCACCTTTCCCCTTAAGCAAGCATAAGTTGGTTTTCTAAATTTGAGACCCTGTTCTGTTTTGTAATTCAGTTCATGTGTAGCCAAGTTTATATTACGTGTAGTAGTGATATCTTATGATGTTTCATATTCTGTGTGACTTATTTCACTTAGAATCATCGAACCTGAATCCACTCATTATGCCGCGACGGGCCTGATGACATAGATTTCATTGCTGAGTGATATTCCATTGTACGTACGTACCACAACTTCTTTATCCATTTTTCACATTCTGGGATATTTAACTTGTACAGTAGACGAGGTTCTTGTAAACAGAGCCGTCCGACACTTTGGGGTGGCTGTGTGTTTTTGATTTTAATTTCCCTAAGCTATAGGACCATAAGTGGAAGTGCCGTAGGCTCCGTAGCTTTGTTTTTTCGGTGTTCCGGGAAACACCATACACTTCTCCAGAGTGGCTGTTGTCAATTTACATCCCGCCCATCAGCATCACAAGGCTCCCTGTTCTCCGTGGCCTGTGTTGCCTTTCTGGATTTTACACTTTTTTCAGATGGCCCTTTTGACCGGGGGGCAGTGAGACTTCATTGTAGTGCAGATTTCTTTAACATGCTTGCTTGGTTGGCCAAAAAGTGGGTATGCGTTTTTTCCTGAATATATTCAGGAAAAAACGCATACGCCCTTTCTGGCCAAGAGCATCATTGTCGACGTTCTGCCTCTTTTCCTATGCTTTAAATGCAATTCCCGTGTACCCCCTGAAATAGTTTTCCTGCAATTCTGCCCCACTTACAAGTCGTCTTCGCAGCCTTCCTTCAATATATTTTTGGACGATAGCTGTCATTTATAACTCTGCAGGTTTGTGAGTTACAGTGTCCCTGAGCTCATTTCTTCAACTCGCTATCTTGTGAGCTGGCCGCAAACCCACAGGATTGCTTCAGGCCCTAATCTGGTTTCGGCACGGCATGCTGAGCCTTTGGTTAATTCCTCTTCCTGGTGGGAAATGAGCGTTAAATTTGCCCGTGCAGACACCTAGAGCTAGTCTCTCATTGGTTCTCCCTATTCCTTTTCATCTTGCGCAGAAATTGCAAACTGTGCCCAACAGGAGGTTAAAGGCACTGACTCTCCAAGTGGGGAGAGTGTTCGTAAAGGGTCTGGAATGGTGAACCCGAGTAAAAGGGGACGAAAACTGAGAATCATTTGAAAACGTTTGCCAGTCACACGGTGCACCATACTGTGGGTTTCCCATGCATGTTTTAGCTGAAGGAAGAATCCCTTAAACTTGGAGAGTTGGGACCCATGGAATGGGTACCATGCTGTATGACTGCACAGGGTCTGCATTTGCTCATCGAACCTCACCAATGCTATCAGCTCGAAGTGCCCAACCTTATGTCTCACTCAGCTCTGGGTGTAGATGTGGTAAATCCAGGTTGCATCACAAGCCCTGAATGAATTATTTAAAAATTGCTCTCTATTTCACTGTCCTTGGGTTTTGTTTTTGTAATTCATTTTGATAATGGGATTTATCGGATTTTCTCTGCTGCATTCATGCCGCTGTACACACGCTTCATTCTCTTGCGGAGACATATAAATCCATGGGTTTGAAGATTCTTACTAGTCAGGTGTATTCCTAGGCGTTGAATATGAGGTGTTTAGTCCATTTCGTTGAGCAAGTGGTAGGTCTTGACTATTATATATTTGGCTTATGGAAAGGTATCTGTGCTAATTTCTATCTCTGGTTTTATGCAGCACCCCAACTCACCTTTCCCCTTAAGCAAGCATAAGTTGGTTTTCTAAATTTGAGACCCTGTTCTGTTTTGTAATTCAGTTCATGTGTAGCCAAGTTTACATTCCGTGTATTAGTGATATCTTATGATGTTTCATTTTCTGTGTGACTTATTTCACTCAGAATCATCGTACCTGAATCCACTCATTATGCCGCGACGGGCCTGATGACATAGATTTCATTGCTGTGTGATATTCCATTGTACGTACGTACCACAACTTCTTTATCCATTTTTCACATTCTGGGATATTTAACTTGTACCGTAGACGAGGTTCTTGTAAACAGAGCCGCCCGAGACTTTTGGGTGGCTGTGTGTTTTTGATTTTAATTTTCCTAAGCTATAGGACCATAAGGGGAAGTGCCATAGGCTCCGTTGCTTTGTTTTTTAGATGTTCCGGGAAACACCATACATTTTTCCAGACTGGCTGTTGGCAATTTACATCCCGCACATCAGCATAACAAGGCTCGCTGTTCTCCATGGCCTGTGCTGCCTTTCTGGATTTTACACTTTTTTCAGATGGCCCTTTTGACCGGGGGGCAGTGAGACTTCATTGTAGTGCAGATTTCTTTAACATGCTTGCTTGGTTGTCCAAAAAGGGCGTATGCGTTTTTTCCTTAATATGTTCAGGAAAAAACGCATACGCCCTTTTTGGCCAAGTGCATCATTGTCGACGTTCTGCCTCTTTTCCTATGCTTTAAATGCATTTCCAGTCTACCCCCTGAAATCGTTTTCCTGCAATTCTGCCCTGATTTCAAGTCCTCTTCGCAGCCTTCCTTCAATATACTTTTGGACGATAGC
Organism: Delphinapterus leucas; assembly: GCF_059928025.1. Lineage (NCBI taxonomy): Eukaryota > Metazoa > Chordata > Mammalia > Artiodactyla > Monodontidae > Delphinapterus > Delphinapterus leucas. Next base: position 17,472,241 of record NW_028322235.1, on the reverse strand, counting down.
TGTCATTTATAACTCTGCAGGTTTCTGAATTACAGTGACCCTGAGCTCCTTTCTTCAAATTACTTTCATTTGAGCTGGCCGAAAAGCCGCAGGATTGCTTCAGGCCCTAATCTTGTTCCGGCATGGCATGCTGAGCCTTTGGTTAATTCCTCTTCCTGGTGGGAAATGAGCGTTAAATTTGCCCGTGCAGACACCTACAGGTAATCTCTCATTGTTTCTCCCTCTTCCTGTTCATCTTGCGCAGAAATTGCACACTGTGCCAAACAGGAGGTTAAAGGCACTGACTCTCCAAGTGGGGAGAGTGTTCGTAAAGTGTCTGGAATGGTGAACCCGAGTAAAAGGGGACGAAAACTGAGATGCATTTGAAAACGTTTGCCAGTCACACGGTGCACCATACTGTGGTTTCCCATGCATGTTTTAGCTGAAGGAAGAATCCCTTAAACTTGGAGAGTTGGGACACATGGAATGGGTACCATGCTGTATGACTTCAAAGGGTCTGCATTTGCTCATCGAACCTCACCAATGCTATCAGCCCGAAGTGCCCAACCTTATGTCTCACTCAGCTCTGGGTGTAGATGTGGTAAATCCAGGTTGCATCACAAGCCCTGAATGAATTATTTAAGAATTGCTCTCTATTTCACTGTCCTTGGGTTTTGTTTGTGTAATTCATTTTGATAATGGGATTTATCGGATTTTCTCTGCTGCATTCATGCCGCTGTACACACGCTTCATTCTCTTACGGAGACATATAAATCCATGGGTTTGAAGATTCTTACTAGTCAGGTGTATTCCTAGGCGTTGAATATGGGGTGTTTAGTCCATTTCGTTGAGCAAGGGGTAGGTCTTGACTATTACATATTTGGCTTATGGAAAGGTATCTGTGCTAATTTCTATCTCTGGTTTTATGCAGCACCCCAACTCACCTTTCCCCTTAAGCAAGCATAAGTTGGTTTTCTAAATTTGAGACCCTGTTCTGTTTTGTAATTCAGTTCATGTGTAGCCAAGTTTACATTCCGTGTATTAGTGATATCTTATGATGTTTCATTTTCTGTGTGACTTATTTCACTTAGAATCATCGTACCTGAATCCACTCATTATGCCGCGACGGGCCTGATGACATAGATTTCATTGCTGAGTGATATTCCATTGTACGTTCGTACCACAACTTCTTTATCCATTTTTCACATTCTGGGATATTTAACTTGTACCGTAGACGAGGTTCTTGTAAACAGAGCCGTCGGACACTTTGGGGTGGCTGTGTGTTTTTGATTTTAATTTCCCTAAGCTATAGGACCATAAGTGGAAGTGCCGTAGGCTCCGTTGCTTTGTTTTTTGGGTGTTCCGGGAAACACCATACACTTCTCCAGAGTGGCTGTTGTCAATTTACATCCCGCCCATCAGCATAACAAGGCTCCCTGTTCTCCATGGCCTGTGCTGCCTTTCTGGATTTTACACTTTTTTCAGATGGCCCTTTTGACCGGGGGGCAGTGAGATATCATTGTAGTGCAGATTTCTTTAACATGCTTGCTTGGTTGGCCAAAAAGGGCGTATGCGTTTTTTCCTGAATATATTCGGAAAAAACGCATACGCACTTTTTGGCCAAGAGCATCATTGTCGATGTTCTGCCTCTTTTCCTATGCTTTAAATGCAATTCCTGTCTACCCCCTGAAATCGTTTTCCTGCAAATCTGTCCCGCTTACACATCATCTTCTCAGCCTTCCTTCAATATATTTTTGGACGATAGCTGTCATTTATAACTCTGCAGGTTTGTGAGTTACAGTGCCCCTGAGCTCCTTTCTTCAACTCGCTATCTTGTGAGCTGGCCGCAAACCCACAGGATTGCTTCAGGCCCTAATCTGGTTCCGGCACGGCATGCTGAGCCTTTGGTTAATTCCTCTTCCTGGTGGGAAATGAGGGTTAAATTTGCCCGTGCAGACACCTAGAGCTAGTCTCTCATTCGTTCTCCCTCTTCCTTTTCATCTTGCGCAGAATTTGCAAACTGTGCCCAACAGGAGGTTAAAGGCACTGACTCTCCAAGTGGGGAGAGTGTTCGTAAAGTGTCTGGAATGGTGAACCCGAGTAAAAGGGGACGAAAACTGAGATGCATTTGAAAACGTTTGCCAGTCACACGGTGCACCATACTGTGGTTTCCCATGCATGTTTTAGCTGAAGGAAGAATCCCTTAAACTTGGAGAGTTGGGACACATGGAATGGGTACCATGCTGTATGACTTCAAAGGGTCTGCATTTGCTCATCGAACCTCACCAATGCTATCAGCCCGAAGTGCCCAACCTTATGTCTCACTCAGCTCTGGGTGTAGATGTGGTAAATCCAGGTTGCATCACAAGCCCTGAATGAATTATTTAAGAATTGCTCTCTATTTCACTGTCCTTGGGTTTTGTTTGTGTAATTCATTTTGATAATGGGATTTATCGGATTTTCTCTGCTGCATTCATGCCGCTGTACACACGCTTCATTGTCTTACGGAGACATATAAATCCATGGGTTTGAAGATTCTTACTAGTCAGGTGTATTCCTAGGCGTTGAATATGGGGTGTTTAGTCCATTTCGTTGAGCAAGGGGTAGGTCTTGACTATTACATATTTGGCTTCTGGAAAGGTATCTGTGCTAATTTCTATCTCTGGTTTTATGCAGCACCCCAACTCACCTTTCCCCTTAAGCAAGCATAAGTTGGTTTTCTAAATTTGAGACCCTGTTCTGTTTTGTAATTCAGTTCATGTGTAGCCAAGTTTACATTCCGTGTATTAGTGATATCTTATGATGTTTCATTTTCTGTGTGACTTATTTCACTTAGAATCATCGTACCTGAATCCACTCATTATGCCGCGACGGGCCTGATGACATAGATTTCATTGCTGAGTGATATTCCATTGTACGTATGTACCACAACTTCTTTATCCATTTTTCACATTCTGGGATAATTAACTTGTACCGTAGACGAGGTTCTTGTAAACAGAGCCGTCCGACACTTTGGGGTGGCTGTGTGTTTTTGATTTTAATTTTCCTAAGCTATAGGACCATAAGGGGAAGTGCCGTAGGCTCCGTTGCTTTGTTTTTTAGGTGTTTCAGGAAACACCATACACTTCTCCAGAGTGGCTGTTGGCAATTTACATCCCACCCATCAGCATAACAAGGCTCCCTGTTCTCCATGGCCTGTGCTGCTTTTCTGGATTTTACACTTTTTTCAGATGGCCCTTTTGACCGGGGGGCAGTGAGACTTCATTGTAGTGCAGATTTCTTTAACATGCTTGCTTGGTTGGCCAAAAAGGGCGTGTGCGTTTTTTCCTGAATATATTCAGGTAAAAACGCACACGCCCTTTTTAGCCAAGTGCATCATTGTCGTCGTTCTGCCTCTTTTCCTATGCTTTAAATGCAATTCCAGTCTACCCCCTGAAATCGTTTTCCTGCAATTCTGCCCCGCTTTCATGTCCTCTTCACAGCCTTCCTTCAATATATTTTTGGACGATAGCTGTCATTTATAACTCTGCAGGTTTGTGAATTACAGTGCCCCTGAGCTCCTTTCTTCAAATTGCTTTCTTTTGAGCTGGCCGCAAACCCGCAGGATTTCTTCAAGCCTAAATCTTGTTGCGGCACGGCATGCTGAGCCTTTGGTTAATTCCTCTTCCTGGTGGGAAATGAGCGTTAAATTTGCCCGTGCAGACACCTACAGCTAGTCTCTCATTGGTTCTCCCTATTCCTGTTCATCTTGCGCAGAAATTGCAAACTGTGCCAAACAGGAGGTTAAAGGCACTGACTCTCCAAGTGGGGAGCGTGTTAGTAAAGGGTCTGGAATAGTGAACCCGAATAAAAGGGGACGAAAACTGAGAAGCATTTGAAAACGTTTCCCGGTCACACGGTGCATCATACTGTGGGATTCCCATGTATGTTTTAGCTGAAGGAAGAATCGTTTAAACCTGGAGAGTTGGGACCCATGGAATGGGTACCATGCAGTATGACTTCAAATGGTCTTCATTTGCTCATCGAAACTCACCAATGCTATCAGCCCGAAGTGTCCAACCTTATGTCTCACTCAGCTCTGGGTGTAGATGCGGTAAATCCAGGTTGCATCACAAGCCCTGAATGAATTGTGTAAGAATTGCTCTCTATTTCACTGTCATTGTGTTTTGTTTTTTAATTCATTTTGATAATGGGATTTATCAGATTTTCTCTGCTGCCTTCATGTAGCTGTACACACGCTTGATTCTCTTATGGAGACATATAAATCCATGGGTTTGAAGATTTTTACTAGTCAGGTGTATTCCTAGGCGTTGAATATAGGGTGTTTAGCCCATTTTGTGGAGCAAGGTGTAGGTCTTGACTATTACGTATTTGACGTAAGGAATGGTATCTGTGCTAATTTCTATCTCTGGTTTTATGCAGCACCCCAACTCACCTTTCCCCTTAAGCAAACATAAGTTGGTTTTCTAAATTTGAGACCCTGTTCTGTTTTGTATTTCAGTTCATGTGTAGCCAAGATTACATTCGGTGTATTAGTGATATCTTATGATGTTTCATTTTCTGTGTGACTTATTTCACTTAGAATCATCGTACCTGAATCCAATCATTATGCCAAGACGGGCCAGATGACATAGACTTCATTGGTGAGTGATATTCCATTGTACGTACGTACCACAACTTCTTTATCCATTTTTCGCTTTCTGGGATATTTAACTTGTACCGTAGACGAGGTTCTTGTAAACAGAGCCGTCTGACACTTTGGGGTGGCTGTGTGTTTTTGATTTTAATTTCCCTAAGCTATAGGACCATAAGTGGAAGTGCCGTAGGCTCCGTTGCTTTGTTTTTTAGGTGTTTCAGGAAACACCATACACTTCTCCAGAGTGGCTGTTGGCAATTTACATCCCACCATTCAGCATAACAAGGCTCCCTGTTCTCCATGGCCTGTGCTGCATTTCTGGATTTTACACTTTTTTCAGATGGCCCTTTTGACCGGGGGGCAGTGAGACTTCATTGTAGTGCAGATTTCTTTAACATGCTTGCTTGGTTGGCCAAAAAGGGCGTATGCGTTTTTTCCTGAATATATTCAGTAAAAAACGCATACGCACTTTTTGGCCAAGTGCATCATTGTCGACATTCTGCCTCTTTTCCTATGCTTTAAATGCAATTCCAGTCTACCCCCTGAAATCGTTTTCCTGCAATTCTGCCCCGCTTTCAAGTCCTCTTCACAGCCTTCCTTCAATATATTTTTGGACGATAGCTGTCATTTATAACTCTGCAGGTTTGTGAATTACAGTGCCCCTGAGCTCCTTTCTTCAAATCGCTTTCTTGTGAGCTGGCCGCAAACCCGCATGATAGATTCAGGCCCTAATTTGGTTCCGGCACGGCATGCTGAGCCTTTGGTTAATTCCTCTTCCTGGTTGGAAATGAGCGTTAAATTTGCCCGTGCAGAAACCTACAGCTAGTCTCTCATTGGTTCTCCCTATTCCTGTTCATCTTGCACAGAAATTGCAAACTGTGCCAAACAGCAGGTTAAAGGCACTGACTCTCCAAGTGGGGAGAGTGTTAGTAAAGGGTCTGGAATTGTGAACCCGAGTAAAAGGGGACGAAACCTGAGATGCATTTGAAAACGTTTCCCGGTCACACGGTGCACCATACTGTGTGTTTCCCATGCATGTTGTAGCTGAAGGAAGAATCAGTTAAACCTGGAGATTTGGGACCCATGGAATGGGTACCATGCAGTATGGCTTCAAATGATCTGCAGTTGCTCATCGAACCTCACCAATGCTATCAGCCCAAAGTGTCCAACCTTATGTCTCACTCAGCTCTGGGTGTAGATGAGGTAAATCCAGGTTGCATCACAAGCCCTGAATGAATTATTTATGAATTGCTCTCTATTTCACTGCCATTGTGTTTTGTTTTTGTAATTCATTTTGATAATGGGATTTATCGGATTTTTTCTGCTGCCTTCATGCAGCTGTACACACGCTTGATTCTCTTATGGAGACATATAAATCCATGGGTTTGAAGATTCTTACTAGTCAGGTGTATTCCTAGGCGTTGAATATAGGGGGTTTAGCCCATTTTGTTGAGCAAGGTGTAGGTCTTGACTATTACGTATTTGACGTATGGAATGGTATCTGTGCTAATTTCTATCTCTGGTTTTATGCAGCACCCCAACTCACCTTTCCCCTTAAGCAAACATAAGTTGGTTTTCTAAATTTGAGCCCCTGTTCTGTTTTGTAATTCAGTTCATGTGTAGCCAAGATTACATTCGGTGTATTAGTGATATCTTATGATGTTTCATTTTCTGTGTGACTTATTTCCCTTAGAATCATCGTACCTGAATCCACTCATTATGCCGCGACGGGTCTGATGACATAGCTTTCATTGCTTAGTGATATTCCATTGTACGTACGTACCACAACTTCTTTATCCATTTTTCACATTCTGGGATATTTAACTTGTACCGTAGAAGAGGTTCTTGTAAACAGAGCCGTCCGACACTTTGGGGTGGCTGTGTGTTTTTGATTTTAATTTCCCTAAGCTATAGGACCATAAGTGGAAGTGCCGTAGGCTCCGTTGCTTTGTTTTTCAGGGGTTCCAGGATACACCATACACTTCTCCAGAGTGGCTGTTGGCAATTTACATCCCGACCATCAGCATAACAAGGCTCTCTGTTCTCCTTGCCCTGTCCTGTCTTTGTGGATTTTACACTTGTTTCAGATGTCCCTTTTGACCTGGGGGCAGTGAGACTTCATTGTAGTGCAGATTTCTTTAACATGCTTGCTTGGTTGGCCAAAAAGCGCATATGCTTTTTTTCCTGAATAAATTCAGGAAAAAACGCATACACTCTTTTTGGCCAAGAGCATCATTGTCGACGTTCTGCCTCTTTTCCTATGCTTTAAATGCAATTCCCGTGTACCCCCTGAAATCGATTTCCTGCAATTCTGCCCTGCTTACAAGTCATATTCGCAGCTTTCCTTCAATATATTTTTGGACGATAGCTGTCATTTATAACTCTGCATGTTTGTGAGTTACAGTGCCCCTGAGCTCCATTCTTCAACTCGCAACTTGTGAGCTGGGCGCAAACCCGCAGGATTGCTTCAGGCCCTAATCTGGTTCCGGCACGGCATGCTGATCCTTTGGTTAATTCCTCTTCCTGGTGGGAAATGAGCATTAAATTTGCCCGTGCAGACACTTACTGCTAGTCTCTCATTGGTTCTCCCTATTCCTGTTCATCTTGCGCAGAAATTGCAAACTGTGCCAAACAGGAGGTTAAAGGCACTGACTGTCCAAGTGGGGAGAGTGTTAGTAAACGTTCTGGAATGGTGAACCCGAGTAAAAGGGGACGAAAACTGAGATGCATTTGAAAACCTTTCCTGGTCACACGGTGCACCATACTGTGGGTTTCCCATGCATGTTTTAGCTGAAGAAAGAATCCCTTAAACCTGGAGAGTTGGGACCCATGGAATGGGTACCATGCAGTATGACTTCAAAGGGTCTGCATTTGCTCATTGAACCTCAACAGTGCTATCAGCCCGAAGTGCCCAACCTTATGTCTCACTCAGCTCTGGGTGTAGATGTGGTAAATCCAGGTTGCATCAAAAGCCCTGAATGAATTATTTAAGAATTGCTCTCTATTTCACTCTCATTGTGTTTTGTTTTTGTAATTTATTTTGATAATGGGATTTATCGCATTTTCACTGCTGTGTTCATGCCGCTGTACTCACTCTTGATTCTCTTCCGGAGACATATAAATCCATGAGTTTGAAGATTCTTACTAGTCAGGTGTATTCGTAGGTGTTGAATATGGCGTGTTGAGCCCATTTTGTTGACCAGGGAGTAGGTTTTTTCTATTACATATTTGGCTTATGGAACGGTATCTGTGCTAATTTTAATCTCTGGTTTTATGCAGCTCCCCAACTCTCCTTTTTCCTTAAGCAAACATAAGTTGGTCTTCTAAATTTGAGACCCCATTCTGTTTTGTAATTCAGGTCATTTGTAGCCACGTTTACATTCCATGTATTAGTAATATTGTTTGTCTTTTTCTTTTTGAATTATGTGACTTTGAATGATCATACGTAACTACTCTGGGGTTGTTACAACTGGCTATATTTCACTGATTTTCAGGCTGAGTAATATTCCACTCTACATAAGTGCCACAGCTCTATCCATTTTTTCCCTCCAGAGACATATAAATTATATCCTAGTCGAGGATCTTTGAAACAGAGAGGCGGTAAACATTGGGGTGCCTGTGTCCTCTCCATTTTTGTCTTTCCCAAGATATACGTCCATGAGTACAAGTGCCCTGTGCTCTGTAGCTCATTTTTTAGATGCTTTAGTAAACACAATACACTTCTCCAGAGTGACCATTGGCAATATACATTTCCACTATAAGCCTCACAGGGCTCCCTTTTCTCCTTGCCCTGTCCTGCATTTCTGGTGTTTACACTTTATGAGGAAGGCTCTTCTGACTGATGCGAAGTGATATGTTTTGTAGTACTGATTTCCAGTGCGCACCTGTTTGGTTGGCTAAAAAAGTGTATGCCCTTTTCTTGAATATATACAGAAAAAGACGCATACACCCTTTTTGGCCAACTGCAATGTTGGCAATGTTCAGCCCCTTTTCTTGTGCTTAATGGCGAGTCCTTTCTACCTCTTCCAATCCCTTTCCTGCCATTCTCCGTTGCTTACAAGTCCTTTTCTCTGACTTTCCTCAAGACATTTTTCAGTGAGAGATATTTTCAACTCTGCAGTTTCGTGAATTTTAGCGACCCTGAGTTCCATTTTTCAACTTGTGTTTATGGGAACTGGCCACAAAGCAGCGGGATTTCCTCAAGCCCTATTCTGTTTCCATGGGCAACCCTAGCTTTTAGTCAATTCGTCTTCCTGATTGGAAATTAGAGTGACATGTGCCTGTCCGAACACCTAGGACTTGTCTCTCATTGTTCCTCCTCCTTCTGCTTCATCCTCTGGACAAATTCCAAACTGTATGCAACAGGATGTTGACAGTGCTGACATCTCCAAGTGGGGAGACTGTTCGTAAAGACGCTGGAGGGGTGAACCCGAGCACCAGGGGATGAGGAGATGAGATGCCTTTTCCAAACTCTTCCCGATCAGACGGTATACCATCTTCTGGGTGTGACAGGCATATTTTAGCTGTAGGAAGTGTCCCATTCATGTGAGGAGAACACCAGGGCTTTTTCAAAATCACTGTCTCTCCACAACCCAAACTGGGGAATTTTTTAAGCTACGGCTACACATATGTTCATTAAGGGCCTTGGGAAGTAGGCAGAGTCCAAACTTTAGATGATTGAAGTCTTCAGGGTCAGAAGCACTCACCACCGGTTTCCCTTAGGTTCCATTTTAACTGTCATTAATAGATGATGTCAATAAAAATATCTATTCTTTTTTCAGATTATTTCCCCTTATAGGTTATTGCAAAATATTGAGTGTGGTTCCCTGTGCTGTACAGTAGTTCCTTGTTAATGATCGATTTTATACATAGCAGTGTGTATGTGTTAATCCCAAACTGTTAATTTATCCCTCCTCCCACCTTTCCCCTTTGGTAATAATAAATTATAAGATTTTATACTTCTCAGAAATGGGGGAGCTGAAAGAGAGGTATCATTTTCAATGGAAAAGCATTTAAAACAAGATTGAAGCTTTAACCAAGATTATTAGATGTACATCCTTGGAAAGAAATCACTTCGTTTCTCTAGTATTGACCTGACAAATAAGACAAACCTTTCACTGAACTTGCTTATAATAAAGTGATGGAAATATCAAATGGAAGTGTTAGAAACATCTTATTTAACCCGAGCCTTATACACTGTTCTATGTTAATTACAGTTTGGCTCACACATCTGTTCATTGAAGTTACAATGTTCTCAATTTCTGTTACTGATCCTCCAGAGTGGACCCCAACAAGTGTCCCCCTGCCCAGTGTCATTGGAGCCAACAGATCGAGACTGAGTTTGGTTCAGAAGCAAAGGAAACTTTATATTTTGATCAGAGAATGCAGAGGTGAGAGCATGTGCTACCCCGTGGGCTGTGGGCTGGGCTGCTGTGTAGAGATCCTGTCAGAGTCAGTGGGAGGGAGGGGGCGGAGCTCTCGAGGGCCCAGTTGGCTGCAGCTCAGGCTCTATATCGCGGAGTCTGCACTGTGCTCCAGGAGCTGAAGTGTCGACCCAGCCATTCTGCACTAGGAAATCTGGTCTGAAGTGCCGGCTGTTGAACCTCTGTATGCGGGACCCTAGGAGCACGTGAAATTAGACAAAGCACAAAGGATAAAAAAGGTTAGACTTTATTTTATTGCCCAGATTCTATTTTTATCTCCCAGGGATTTTTAAGGGGCTTTGCCTGGGACAAACCCCTCTTCTGCATTTTGTCCCCTTCCTCATTCTTAGAGTGCTGAGGGTGCAGACCCTTCATCTGTAACTGCTGAGTGCTGAGTTAGGAGCCCTCATACCCGTGGGAGAGGGTCTGAACTTCTCCCCAGCAGCCTCCAGGTGACGTTGATTGTCCGCAGGCCTCCTGCCTCCCTGCTCGTCCGCCTGAGCACAAGTATTGGTAGTGTTATAGATTCTAATGACCTTTAAGGGTCCAGGAAGGAGATGTGCAGTGACGCTGTGAGGTCCAGTTTCACCCCACCGCACATTTGTTCAGCCACCTTAGGCTGACCGTTTCTGCCAGCCTAGATGCTCTGACCAGTAGTCTGTGCTTTCTTCAGTTAGGCCCCTGAATTAACGTAAAAACAGCACCAGGTGTCAGCACCCTGACTGCTCAACTCCCAGACAGTCCAGGGTCAGTGGTGATGAAGGACCATGATGGCCACTGAGTCAACAGCCTTTTGAAGTAAACAGGAGTCCAGCCGGTCTTATTGGCCACCATCATCACAGTGTCTGTAGGCTTTTCTATGGTGACAGCGTGATATACGGTTCCCCTGCCAAGATTATTACCTCCCCTCTGGGTGCAGTAAGTCCTGCAAGCAGTAGTCTACTCTTTTGGGACACACTCTTGTTGTTTTATGAGAGAAACTCCAGGTCAAGTGATGGTCACATGAGTCGTCATGGTGCCACTTTGCCCCAGTTATCTCTCTGGAGGTTGGAGTTGGAGGACCTCCTCACTCAAGGTCAGTGTGCCCACGGAGCAAACCCTGCAACTTCAGGGCATGGTTGGGGGTTAGGATCACCACGTGGGGTCCTTTTCCCTTAGGAGGGAGGTGGCCTTTTGGGCTGCTGATTTCCAGGTTTTCAGATACTGCCAGTATCTTGGCCAGATGTGGCGGTGGGCCAAGCCCCTTGGTGACCGTAGTTTATCCTACCTGGATGGCATTCTTGCATTGTTCCATTTCAAGTGGTCCCAGGTTTTGCACTAATACTCCAATGGCCATTCAAATTTCACTAGGAATGTAAAGGTCAAAGGGTTTAGCTAAATTAGGGAGTTCCAGGGCAAGGGTCTGAATTGACTGCTCTTTCCATTCTTGAAAGGCCACTTCTGGATTCTATTCAAAAGGATCATCATCTTTTTCTTTCAGTGTTTCATATAGAGGCCCAGCTAGTAGACTGTAGTTAGGGATCCAGAAGCAGCAAACCCTGGCCTCCCCAGGAACCCCTAAGCTGTCTTCTAGTTTTAGAAATGGGTAAGGCTGTAAATCGTTTCTTCCCTTTCCTGGGATGGGCTTCTCCGACCTTCTGTGAGAATGCAGCCCACGCAGGTCACCATAGTCTGTGATATTTGAGCTTTTTCTTGGACAACTTGTATCCTTTATTGGCTTGGTAGTTCAGAGGTCTCCTTAGTAGGGCTGGCGATCAGAATGTCGTCTGCATATTGAAGGAGTGTTTCCTTTTCCAGAGGTAGAACTTTTAGGTCTTTAGCTGAGCTTTCCCCAAAGATGGTGTGGGAATTTTTGAACCCTTGGGGCAAGACGGCCCGGAAGTATTGTTTTAGTTGTATGTTGAGTCCTGCCACTCACAAGCCAAAATTTCTTGTGACTCTGGGACTAATAGAATACAAAAGAAGGCTTCATTGAAGACTAATACAGAATACCATGTCCTGGTGGTTAGTAGAATGACCAGCAGGGTGTAGGGTTTAGGAACTACTGGAGGTATATCCTCGGTGGCTTCACTGACTGTCCTGACATCTTTTACCAGGACTCCAGCAGCCCATGGGGCTCTCAAGGTCAGGCCAATCCCAGGATATGGAGCTCACCTGGGCAGGTACCCCACCCCCACCCCAGCCCACGGGGCTCTCGTGTTCAGGCCCCTCCCAGGGTATGGGGCTCCCTGGGCAGGTTCCCCTGCAGCCCATGGGGCTCTCGTGGTCAGGCCCCTCCCAGGATACAGAGCTACCCTTTCAGGTACCGTGGCAGGGCTGGGCACACAGGAGCCATGCACATCGCCCTCATTGCAGAGCACTCTCAGCTCACCTGTCACTCAGATCTGACACAGAGCACCTCAGAGCAGGACTTGAACTAACAAACAGCAGCTCCGACAGGTCTGTGACCCTGGGCATCACTCTGTGTGGCCTCCCTCCACCTGGTCTTCCAGAGATTTCCACTGCACCCGGGGCACCAGGCCTCTGTCTCCACCCACCACCCACCCCTGCACTCCCTGACTCCTGGGTACTTCTCATTAGGAGATGGTTTTCTTGAAGTTGTCTCCCACTCATGGGCCAGATAATATAATTAGAAAACAAGCCAGAGCTGCAGGCCCTTGTCTATCCTGACTCTCAGGAGCCCACACCTGTTCCTTGGACCTGGCCGATTCAGCAAGTTCCAGTTTCTGCAACTGTGAGCCCCTGAGGGGTGATTATTGGCTGGCCTGGGAAGCCTGACCATGCCGGCCATCCCTCCCAAGGTGTGCCTGGGTTGAGATCAATATAAACACCGCTCCAGGCAGCAAGAGCACCTGCAGCTGTGCCTGACGCCATTTTCTGCCCTGTCAGCAGTCTCGGGGCTGGACTGGTGGGAGGGAGTGAGAGGCCACGGCTTTGTGGGTTGCCCAGTGTGAGTGGGGCTCTGCTGGACTTTCTGCAGCAGTTGCCAAGATGCCACCTGCTAAAGAAGAGCATGTGTCACCCATACCTGCCGCTGGAATTTCTCCCTGGGCAGAGGTGAGTAAGGAAGAAAGCAGTGGGGGCCGGGACAGGAGGGGTATCTCAGGCAGGGAAATGGAAAGCTTCCAGAAGAGCACCCAGGGCCAGGACCATCCTGTCTGGCCTGCAGGCACCAAGTCGGCTGGCATGCTGTCGCTCATGTGGCTCCATGGCCCTTCCTCTAGGCTTTCAAGTCCTTGTACATATTCAGGTGTTTTACCTGGGAAGGGTGGGAACATTTCAGCAGCAGCTGGCCTGGGGCTCGGCCCACGTTTACTCACAGATGCCTCGGCACGGGCCCCCAGCTTTGCAATGAGGACGCTTGTTGTGTGGGGCATGCTGGCTGAATGGGAGATGATTCCCCACCACTGACCAACTTCAGAATTGTTTACAACTGGAGCAAGGGCCCTGATACGGTTTTCCTCTGTGTAACTGGTGGGTTCTGTTTTTTTTTCTTTTTTTCGTTTTTGGTTCAAGGTAGATTTTATTCCTCTTTTTTGTATTTACAGATATAAGCATGGAAATAATTTATTCATATAAATACATGTATATGAAGGGAAGAATATTTTTTCTGTTTTACTTTTTGTAATTTTGAATTTTATTTTATTTTTTTATACAGCAGGTTCTTTTTGGTTACCTATTTTATACATAGAAATGTATACATGTCAATCCCAATCTCTCAACTCCCACCACCACCCCCCTAACAGCTTTCCCCCCTTGGTGTCCATACGTTTGTTGTCTACATCTGTTGCTCTATTTCTGCCTTGCAAAACGGTTCATCTGTACAACTTTTCTAGGTTCCACATATATGCATTTATATACAGGATTTGTTTTTCTCTTTCTGACTTACTTCACTCTGTATGACAGTCTCTAGATCCATCAACGTCTCTACAAATGACCCAATTTCATTCCTTTTTATGGCTTAGTAATATTCCATTTTATATATGTACCTTATCTTTATGCATTCGTCTGTCTGTGGGCATTTAGTTTGCTTCCATTACCTGGATATTGTAAATAGTGATGCAATGAACATTGCGGTGAATGTCTCTTTTCGTTTTATGGTTTTGTCTGGGTATATGCCCAGTAGTGGGATTGCTGTATTATATGGTAATTCTATTCTTAGTTTTATAAGAAACTCCATAATGTTCTCCACAGTGACTGCATCAATTTACATTCCCAACAATAGTGGAAGAGGTTTCCTTATCTCCGCACCCTTTCCAGCATTTGTTGTTTGTAGATTTTCTGATGATGCCCATTCTAACAGGTGTGAGGTGATACACCATGGATTAGTCTATTTCGTTGAGCAAAGAGTAGGTCTTGTCTATTACATATTTGGCTTATGGAACGGTATGTGTGCTCATTTCAATCTCTGGTTTTATACAGCACCCCAACTCAACTTTCCCGTTAAGCAAGCATAAGTTTTTATCTAAATGTGAGACTCTGTTCGGTTTTGTAATTCAGTTTATGTGTAGCCAAGTTTACACTCCCTCTATTTGTGATATCTTATGATAATTATGTTTCTCTGTGTGACATATTTCTCTTAGAATCATCATACTTAAATCCACTCAATTTGCTGCTACAGGCCTGATGACATTGATTTCATTGCTGAGTGATATTCCGTTGTACGTAAGTAGGACAACTCCTTTATCCATTTTTTTCTTTCTGGGATATTTAATTTGTACTGGACTCAAGGTTCTTGTAAACACAGCAGCCCTGGATATTGTGTTGGCTGTGTCTTGTTGATTTTAATTTTCCTAAGCTATAGGGCCAAAAGTGGAAGTGCCCTAGGCTCTGTAGCTTTGTTTTTTAGATGTTTCAGCATACACCATAAACATCACCAGAGTGTCTGTTGGCAATTTACATCCCGTCCATCAGCATAACAAGGCTCCCTGTTCTCCATGGCCTGTCCTGTGTTTCTGGGTTTTACACTTTTTTCAGATGACTCTTTTGACGAATGGGAAATGAGAGTTCATTGTAGTGCGGATTTCCATTGCTCGAATTCTTGGTTGGCCACAAAGGGCATATGCGTTTTTTCCTGAATATATTCAGGAAAAAATGTATACGCACTTTTTGTCCAAGTGCATCACTGTCAAAGATCTGCCGCTTTTCACATGCTTTAAATGCAATTCCAATCTACCTCCTGAAATATGATTCCTGCAATTCTGCCTCGTTTTCAAGTCCTCTGTGCAGACTTACTTCAATATATTTTTGCCAATAGCTGTCATTTATAACTCTGCTGGTTTGTGAATTACAGTGCCTGTGATTTCCTTTCTTAACTCGTTTCCTTGAAAGCTGGCCACAGAACCGCAGGTTTGCTTCAGGCCGTAATCAGGGTCCCGCACGGCACTCTGAGCCTTTGGTTAATTCCTCTTCCTGGTGGGAAATTAGAGTTAAATGTGCCCCTCCAGACACCTGCCTCACTCCCAGCCCCTTGGTGATGTGTGTCCTCTGGTTTGAGGCCACATGTGCCGGGTTCCTCACCTTTCGCAGATGTGGCCCCACTGGTGTGCGGACACTCCTGCCTGGTTCCCATCCCCTTGGTGATGGGGACCCTCTGGTGAGAGTCTGATCCTGGCTGGATTCCTCACCCTTCTGGGAGGTGGGCCCTCTGCTGTGAGGTCACTCCTGCCTGGCTGGCACACATCACCTTGGCGATGTGGGTCCTCAGTTGGGAGTTGGTGCCTGCTGGGAGTCTCCTCCCCTCGGTAATGAGGGCCCTCTGGCGTCAGGCCCTAACTCATGGGCTCCCAAAATTTTCTGATATGTGCCCTGTCGTGCGAGTACACTCCTGCCACGTTCCCATCCCCATGGGGATGTGGGCCTTCTGCTCTGAGGTCCCACCAGCTGGATTGCTCACAGTGTCATGATGTGAGCCCTCTGCTGTGAGTTCACTGTGGCCTGGATCACATAGGCTCCGTACTCTGGGCCACCTGCTGGGGGGTTCCTACTGCTGGATTCCTCACATTTTTTATTCTGTGGGCCCTGTGTTGTTAGGCTACTCCTGCCTGCCTCACTCGGAGCACCTTGGAAATGTGGGTCCTCTGGTTTAGGCCACATGTGCTGGGTTCGTCACCTTTCTATAATGTGGCCACACTGGTGTGAGGACACTCCTGCCTTGTTCCGGTCCCCTTGGTGATGTGGGCTCTCTGGTGAGAGTCTTATGCTGGCTGGTTTCCTCAACCTTCTGTGAGGTAGGCCCTCTGCTGTGAGGTCACTCCTGCCTGACTGGCACACGTCACCTTGGCGACGTGGGCCCTCAGGTGGGAGTTGGTGCCTGCTGGGAGTCTCCTCCCCTCGGTAATGAGGGCCCTCTGGCGTCAGGCTCTAACTCCTGGGCTCCCAAAATTTTCTGATGTGCGCCCTGTGGTGTGAGTACACTCCTGCCAGGTTTCCAACCCCATGGGAATATGGGCCTTCTGCTCTGAGGTCCCAACGGTGGGTGGCTCAGTTTCATGATGAGGGCCCTCTGGTGTGAGTTCACTCCGGCCTGGATCCCATAGCCTCGCTGCTCCTGGCCGCCTGCGGGGAGGTTCCAACTGCGGGATTCCTCACCTTTTCTCTTCTATGGGCCCTCTGTTTGGAGACTCCTCCTGCCTGACTCACTCCCAGCCCCTTGGTGATGTGTGTCCTCTGATTTGAGGCCATGTGTGCTGGGTCCCTCACCTTTCGATGATGTGGCCCCGCTGGTGTGAGGACACTCCTGCCTGGTTTCTATCCCCTTGGTGATGTGGGCCCTCTGGTGAGAGTCTGATCCTGGCTGGGTTCCTCACCCTTCTGTGAGGTGGGCCCTCTGCTGTGAGGTCACTACTGACTGGCTGGCACACCCCGCCTTGGCGACATCGGCCCTCTTGTGGCAGTTGGAGCCTGCTGGGAGCCACCTCCCCTCGGTGATGAGGGCTCTCTAGCGTCAGGCCGTAACTGCTGGGTACCCACTTTTTCTGATACGTGCTAAGTGGTGCAAGGACACTCTTGCCATGTTCCCAACCCCATGGGGATGTGGGCCTTCTGCTGTGAGGTCCCAATGGCTGGGTTGCTCACAGTTTCATGATATGGGCCCTCTGCTGTGAGTTCACTGCAGCCTGGATCGCATAGACTCGGTGCTCTGGGCCGCCTGCTGGGAGGTTCCCACTGCAGGATTCCTCAGCTTTTTTATTCTATGGGCCCTGTGTTGTGAGGCTACTCCTGCATGCCTCACTCCGAGCCCCTTGGAGATGTGGGTCTTCTGGTTTAGGCCACATGTGCTGGGTTCCTCACCTTTCTATGATGTGGTCACCCTGGTGTGAAGACAGTCCTGCCTGGTTCTGATCCTCTTGGTGATGTGGGCCCTCTGGTGAGAGTCTAATCCTCTTTGGGTTCCTCACACTTTTTTGAGGTTGGCCCTCTGCTCTGAGGTCACTCCTGCCTGGCTGGCACACCCCGCATTGGCGACGTTGGCCCTCTTGTAGCAGTTGGAGCCTGCTGGGAGCCTCCTCTCCTCGGTGATGAGGGCCCTCTGGCGTCAGGCCCTAACTGCTGGGCTCCCCACATTTTCTGATGTGTGCCCACTGGTGCGATGACACTCCTGCTTGGTTCGCTTCCCCATGGGGATGTGGGCCTTGTGCTCTGAGGTCACAATGGCTAGGTTGCTCACAGTTTCATGATGAGGGCCCTCTGTTGTGAGTTCATCATTGCCTGGATCCCATAGCCTCGGTGCTCTGGGCCACCTGCTGGGATGTTCCAACTGCTGGATTCCTCACCTTTTTTATACAATGGGCCACGTGTTTTGAGGTTCATCCTGCCTGCCTCGCTCCGAGACCCATGGAGATGTGGGTCCTCTGGTTTGAGGCCACATGTGCTGGGTACCTCAACTTGCAATGATGTGGCCCCACGGGTGTGAAGACACTCCTGCCTGGTTCCCAGCCCCTTGCTGATGTGGGCCCTCTGGTGAGAGTCTGATAATGGCTGGGTCCCTTACCCTTCTGTGAGGTGGGCCCTCTGATGTGAGGTCACTCCTGCCTGGCTGGCTCACGTCACCTTGGCGATGTGGGCCCTCTGTTGGCCACTGAAGCATGCTGGGAGCCCCCTACCCTCTTTAAGGAGGGCCTTGGAAAAAACGCATATGCACTTTTTGAACAAGTGCATCATTGTCGAGGTTCTGCCTCTTCTCCTATGCTTTCAGTGCATTTCCCGTCTACCTCCTGAAATCGTTTTCCTGGAATTCTGCCCCGCTTTCAAGTCCTCTTCGCAGCCTTCCTTCAATATATTTTTGGACGATAGCTGTCATTTATAACTCTGCAGGTTTGTGAATTACAGTGCCCCTGAGCTCCTTTCTTCAACTCGCTATCTTGTGAGCTGGCTGCAAACCCGCACGATTGTCAGGCCCTAATCTGGTTCAGGCACGGCATGTTGAGCCTTTGGTTAATTCCTCTTCCTGGTGCGAAATGAGCATTAAATTTGCCCGTGCAGACACCTACAGCTAGTCTCTCATTGGTTCTCCCTATTCCTGTTCATCTTGCGCAGAAATTGCAAACTGTGCCAAACAGGAGGTTAAAAGTACAGACTCTCCAAGGGGGAGAGTGTTATTAAAGGGTCTGGAATGGTGTACCCAAGTAAAACGAGACGAAAACTGAGATGCATTTGAAAACGTTTCCCCGTCACATGGTGCACCATAATGTGGGTTTCCCATGCATATTTTAGCTGAAGGAAGAATCCCTTAAACCTGGCAGTTGGGACCCATGGAATGGCTACCATGCAGTATGACTACAAAGGGTCTGCATTTGCTTATCGAACCTCACCAATGCTATCAGCCCTAAGTGTCCAACCTTATGTCTCACTCAGCTCTGGGTGTATATGTGGTAAATCCAGGTTGCATCACAAGCCCTGAATGAATTATTTAAGAATTGCTCTCTATTTCACTGTCCTTGGGTTTTGTTTTTGTAATTCATTTTGACAATGGGATTTATCGGATTTTCTCGGCTGCATTCATGCCGCTGTACACACGCTTCATTCTCTTACGGAGGCATATGAATCCATGGGTTTGAAGATTCTTACTAGTCAGGTGTATTCCTAGGTGTTGAATATGTGGTGTTTAGTCCATTTCGTTGAGCAAGTGGTGGGTCTTGACTATGACATATTTGGCTTATGGAAAGTTATCTGTGCTAATTTCTATCTCTGGTTTTATGCAGCACGCCAACTCACCTTTCCCCTTAAGCAAGCATAAGTTGGTTTTCTAAATTTGAGACCCTGTTCTGTTTTGTAATTCAGTTCATGTGTAGCCAAGTTTACATTCCGTGTATTAGTGATATCTTATGATGTTTCATTTTCTGTGTGACTTATTTCACTTAGAATCATCGTACCTGAATCCACTCATTATGCCGCGACGGGCCTGATGACATAGATTTCATTGCTGAGTGATATTCCATTGTACGTATATACCACAATTTCTTTATCCATTTTTCACAATCTGGGATATTTACCTTGTACTGTAGACGAGGTTCTTGTAAATAGAGCCGTCCGACACTTTGGGGTGGCTGTGTGTTTTTCATTTTAATGTCCCTAAACTGTAGGATCATAAGTGGAAATGCCGTAGGCTCCGTTGCTTTGTTTTTTAGGTGTTCCGGAAAACACCATACACTTCTCCAGAGTGGCTGTTGGCAATTTACATCCCGCCCATCAGCATAACAAGGCTCCCTGTTCTCCATTGCCTGTGCTGCCTTTCTGGACTTTACACTTTTTTCATATGGCCCTTTTGCCCGGGGAGCAATGAGACTTCATTGTAGTGCAGATTTCTTTAACATGCTTGCTTGGTTGGCCAAAAAGGGCGTATGCGTTTTTTCTTGAATATATTCAGGAAAAAAAGCATACGCCCTTTTTGGCCAAGAGCATCATTGTTGACGTTCTGCCTCTTTTCCTATGCTTTAAATGCAATTCCCGTCTACCCCCTGAAATCGTTTTCCTGCAAATCTGTCCCGCTTACAAGTCGTCTTTGCAGACCTCCTTCAATATATTTTTGGACGATAGCTGTCATTTATTACTCTGCAGGTTTGTGAGTTACAGTGCCCCTGAGTTCCTTTCTTCAACTCGCTATCTTGTGAGCTGGCTGCAAACCCGCACGATTGTCAGGCCCTAATCTGTTTCAGGCACGGCATGTTGAGCCTTTGGTTAATTCCTCTTCCTGGTGCGAAAAGAGCATTAAATTTGCCCGTGCAGACACCTACAGCTAGTCTCTCATTGGTTCTCCCTATTCCTGTTCATCTTGCGCAGAAATTGCAAACTGTGCCCAACAGGAGGTTAAAGGCACCTACTCTCCAAGTGGTGAGAGTGTTAGTAAAGGGTCTGGAATGGTGAACCCAAGTAAAAGGGGACGAAAACTGAGATGCATTTGAAAACGTTTGTCGGTCACACGGTGCACCATACTGTGGGTTTCCCATGCATGTTTTAGCTGAAGGAAGAATCCCTTAAACTTGGAGAGTTGGGACCCATGGAATGGGTACCATGCTGTATGACTTCAAAGGGTCTGCATTTGCTCATCGAACCTCACCAATGCTATCAGCCCGAAGTGCCCAACCTTATGTCTCACTCAGCTCTGGGTGTAGATGTGGTAAATCCAGGTTGCATCACAAGCCCTGAATGAATTATTTAAGAATTGCTCTCTATTTCACTGTCCTTGGGTTTTGTTTGTGTAATTCATTTTGATAATGGGATTTATCGGATTTCCTCTGCTGCATTCATGCCGCTGTACACACGCTTCATTCTCTTATGGAGACATATAAATCCATGGGTTTGAAGATTCTTACTAGTCAGGTGTATTCCTAGGCGTTGAATATGGGGTGTTTAGTCCATTTCGTTGAGCAAGGGGTAGGTCTTGACTATTACATATTTGGCTTATGGAAAGGTATCTGTGCTAATTTCTATCTCTGGTTTTATGCAGCACCCCAACTCACCTTTCCCCTTAAGCAAGCATAAGTTGGTTTTCTAAATTTGAGACCCTGTTCTGTTTTGTAATTCAGTTCATGTGTAGCCAAGTTTACATTCCGTGTAGTAGTGATATCTTATGATGTTTCATTTTCTGTGTGACTTATTTCACTTAGAATCATCGTACCTGAATCCACTCATTATGCCGCGACGGGCCTGATGACATAGATTTCATTGCTGAGTGATATTCCATTGTACGTATGTACCACAACTTCTTTATCCATTTTTCACTTTCTGGGATATTTAACTTGTACAGTAGATGAGGTTCTTGTAAACAGAGCCGTCTGAAACTTTTGGGTGGCTGTGTGTTTTTGATTTCAATTTCCCTAAGCTATAGGACCATAAGTGGAAGTGCCGTAGGCTCCGTAGCTTTGTTTTTTCGGTGTTCCGGGAAACACCATACACTTCTCCAGAGTGGCTGTTGGCAATTTACATCCCGCCCATCAGCATAACAAGGCTCCCTGTTCTCCATGGCCTGTGCTGCCTTTCTGGATTTTACACTTTTTTCAGATGGCCCTTTTGACCGGGGGGCAGTGAGACATCTTTGTAGTGCAGATTTCTTTAACATGCTTGCTTGGTTGGCCAAAAAGGGCGTATGCGTTTTTCCCTGAATATATTCAGGAAAAAACGCATACGCCCTTTTTGGCCAAGAGCATCATTGTCGACGTTCTGCCTCTTTTCCTATGCTTTAAATGCAATTCCCGTCTACCCCCTGAAATCGTTTTCCTGCAAATGTGTCCCGCTTACAAGTCGTCTTCGCAGCCTTCCTTCAATATATTTTTGGACGATAGCTGTCATTTATAACTCTGCAGGTTTGTGAGTTACAGTGCCCCTGAGCTCCTTTCTTCAACTCGCTATCTTGTGAGCTGGCTGCAAACCCGCACGATTGTCAGGCCCTAATCTGGTTCAGGCACGGCATGTTGAGCCTTTGGTTAATTCCTCTTCCTGGTGCGAAATGAGCATTAAATTTGCCCGTGCAGACACCTACAGCTAGTCTCTCATTGGTTCTCCCTATTCCTGTTCATCTTGCGCAGAAATTGCAAACTGTGCCAAACAGGAGGTTAAAAGTACAGACTCTCCAAGGGGGAGAGTGTTATTAAAGGGTCTGGAATGGTGTACCCAAGTAAAACGAGACGAAAACTGAGATGCATTTGAAAACGTTTCCCCGTCACATGGTGCACCATAATGTGGGTTTCCCATGCATGTTTTAGCTGAAGGAAGAATCCCTTAAACTTGGAGAGTTGGGACCCATGGAATGGGTACCATGCTGTATGACTTCAAAGGGTCTGCATTTGCTCATCGAACCTCACCAATGCTATCAGCCCGAAGTGCCCAACCTTATGTCTCACTCAGCTCTGGGTGTAGATGTGGTAAATCCAGGTTGCATCACAAGCCCTGAATGAATTATTTAAGAATTGCTCTCTATTTCACTGTCCTTGGGTTTTGTTTGTGTAATTCATTTTGATAATGGGATTTATCGGATTTTCTCTGCTGCATTCATGCCGCTGTACACACGCTTCATTCTCTTACGGAGACATATAAATCCATGGGTTTGAAGATTCTTACTAGTCAGGTGTATTCCTAGGCGTTGAATATGGGGTGTTTAGTCCATTTCGTTGAGCAAGGGGTAGGTCTTGACTATTACATATTTGGCTTATGGAAAGGTATCTGTGCTAATTTCTATCTCTGGTTTTATGCAGCACCCCAACTAACCTTTCCCCTTAAGCAAGCATAAGTTGGTTTTCTAAATTTGAGACCCTCTTCTGTTTTGTAATTCAGTTCATGTGTAGCCAAGTTTACATTCCGTGTAGTAGTGATATCTTATGATGTTTCATTTTCTGTGTGACTTATTTCACTTAGAATCATCGTACCTGAATCCACTCATTATGCCGCGACGGGCCTGATGACATAGATTTCATTGCTGAGTGATATTCCATTGTACGTACGTACCACAACTTCTTTATCCATTTTTCACATTCTGGGATATTTAACTTGTACCGTAGACGAGGTTCTTGTAAACAGAGCCGTCCGACACTTTGGGGTGGCTGTGTGTTTTTGATTTTAATTTCCCTAAGCTATAGGACCATAAGTGGAAGTGCCGTAGGCTCCGTAGCTTTGTTTTTTCGGTGTTCCGGGAAACACCATACACTTCTCCAGAGTGGCTGTTGGCAATTTACATCCCGCCCATCAGCATAACAAGGCTCCCTGTTCTCCATGGCCTGTGCTGCCTTTCTGGATTTTACACTTTTTTCAGATGGCCCTTTTGACCAGGGGGCAGTGAGACTTCATTGTAGTGCAGATTTCTTTAACATGCTTGCTTGCTTGGCCAAAAAGGGCGTATGCGTTTTTTCCTGAATATATTCAGGAAAAAACGCATACGCCCTTTTTGGCCAAGAGCATCATTGTCGACGTTCTGCCTCTTTTCCTATGCTTTAAATGCAATTCCCGTCTACCCCCTGAAATCGTTTTCCTGCAAATCTGTCCCGCTTACAAGTCGTCTTCGCAGCCTTCCTTCAATATATTTTTCGACGATAGCTGTCATTTATAACTCTGCAGGTTTGTGAGTTACAGGGCCCCTGAGCTCCTTTCTTCAACTCGCTATCTTGTGAGCTGGCCGCAAACCCACAGGATTGCCTCAGGCCCTAATCTGGTTCCGGCACGGCATGCTGAGCCTTTGGTTAATTCCTCTTCCTGGTGGGAAATGAGCATTAAATTTGCCCGTGCAGACACCTAGAGCTAGTCTCTCATTCGTTCTCCCTATTCCTTTTCATCTTGCGCAGAAATTGCAAACTGTGCCCAACAGGAGGTTAAAGGCACTGACTCTCCAAGTGGGGAGAGTGTTCGTAAAGGGTCTGGAATGGTGAACCCGAGTAAAAGGGGACGAAAACTGAGATGCATTTGAAAACGTTTGTCAGTCACACGGTGCACCATACTGTGGGTTTCCCATGCATGTTTTAGCTGAAGGAAGAATCCCTTAAACTTGGAGCGTTGGGACCCATGGAATGGGTACCATGCTGTATGACTTCAAAGGGTCTGCATTTGCTCATCGAACCTCACCAATGCTATCAGCCCGAAGTGCCCAACCTTATGTCTCACTCAGCTCTGGGTGTAGATGTGGTAAATCCAGGTTGCATCACAAGCCCTGAATGAATTATTTAAGAATTGCTCTGTATTTCACTGTCCTTGGGTTTTGTTTGTGTAATTCATTTTGTTAAGGGGATTTATCGGATTTTCTATGCTGCATTCATGCCGCTGTACACACGCTTCATTCTCTTACGGAGACCTATAAATCCATGGGTTTGAAGATTCTTACTAGTCAGGTGTATTCCTAGGCGTTGAATATGGGGTGTTTAGTCCATTTCGTTGAGCAAGGTGTAGGGCTTGACTATTACATATTTGGCTTATGGAAAGGTATCTGTGCTAATTTCTATCTCTGGTTTTATGCAGCACCCCAACTCACCTTTCCCCTTAAGCAAGCATAAGTTGGTTTTCTAAATTTGAGACCCTGTTCTGTTTTGTAATTCAGTTCATGTGTAGCCAAGTTTACATTCCGTGTAGTAGTGATATCTTACGATGTTTCATTTTCTGTGTGACTTATTTCACTTAGAATCATCGTATCTGAATCCACTCATTATGCCGCGACGGGCCTGATGACATAGATTTCATTGCTGAGTGATATTCCATTGTACGTACGTACCACAACTTCTTTATCCATTTTTCACATTCTGGGATATTTAACTTGTACCGTAGACGAGGTTCTTGTAAACAGAGCCGTCCGACACTTTGGGGTGGCTGTGTGTTTTTGATTTTAATTTCCCTAAGCTATAGGACCATAAGTGGAAGTGCCGTAGGCTCCGTACCTTTGTTTTTTCGGTGTTCCGGGAAACACCATACACTTCTCCAGAGTGGCTGTTGGCAATTTACATCCCGCCCATCAGCATAACAAGGCTCCCGGTTCCCCATGGCCTGTGCTGCCTTTCTGGATTTTACACTTTTTTCAGATGGCCCTTTTGACCGGGGGGCAGTGAGACTTCATTGTAGTGCAGATTTCTTTAACATGCTTGCTTGGTTGGCCAAAAAGGGCGTATGCGTTTTTTCCTGAATATCAGGAAAAAACGCATACGCCCTTTTTGGCCAAGAGCATCATTGTCGACGTTCTGCCTCTTTTCCTATGCTTTAAATGCAATTCCCGTCTACCCCCTGAAATCGTTTTCCTGCAAATGTGTCCCGCTTACAAGTCGTCTTCGCAGCCTTCCTTCAATATATTTTTGGACGATAGCTGTCATTTATAACTCTGCAGGTTTGTGAGTTACAGTGCCCCTGAGCTCCTTTCTTCAACTCGCTATCTTGTGAGCTGGCGGCAAACCCACAGGATTGCTTCAGGCCATAATCTGGTTCCGGCACGGCATGCTGAGCCTTTGGTTAATTCCTCTTCCTGGTGGGAAATGAGCGTTAAATTTGCCCGTGCAGACACCTAGAGCTAGTCTCTCATTCGTTCTCCCTATTCCTTTTCATCTTGCGCAGAAATTGCAAACTGTGCCCAACAGGAGGTTAAAGGCACTGACTCTCCAATTGGGGAGAGTGTTCGTAAAGGGTCTGGAATGGTGAACCCGAGTAAAAGGGGACGAAAACTGAGATGCATTTGAAAACGTTTGCCAGTCACACGGTGCACCATACTGTGGGTTTCCCATGCATGTTTTAGCTGAAGGAAGAATCCCTTAAACTTGGAGAGTTGGGACCCATGGAATGGGTACCATGCTGTATGACTTCAAAGGGTCTGCATTTGCTCATCGAACCTCACCAATGCTATCAGCCCGAAGTGCCCAACCTTATGTCTCACTCAGCTCTGGGTGTAGATGTGGTAAATCCAGGTTGCATCACAAGCCCTGAATGAATTATTTAAGAATTGCTCTCTATTTCACTGTCCTTGGGTTTTGTTTGTGTAATTCATTTTGATAATGGGATTTATCGGATTTTCTCTGCTGCATTCATGCCGCTGTACACACGCTTCATTCTCTTACGGAGACATATAAATCCATGGGTTTGAAGATTCTTACTAGTCAGGTGTATTCCTAGGCGTTGAATATGGGGTGTTTAGTCCATTTCGTTGAGCAAGGGGTAGGTCTTGACTATTACATATTTGGCTTATGGAAAGGTATCTGTGCTAATTTCTATCTCTGGTTTTATGCAGCACCCCAACTAACCTTTCCCCTTAAGCAAGCATAAGTTGGTTTTCTAAATTTGAGACCCTCTTCTGTTTTGTAATTCAGTTCATGTGTAGCCAAGTTTACATTCCGTGTAGTAGTGATATCTTATGATGTTTCATTTTCTGTGTGACTTATTTCACTTAGAATCATCGTACCTGTATCCACTCATTATGCCGCGACGGGCCTGATGACATAGATTTCATTGCTGAGTGATATTCCATTGTACGTACGTACCACAACTTCTTTATCCATTTTTCACATTCTGGGATATTTAACTTGTACCGTAGACGAGGTTCTTGTAAACAGAGCCGTCCGACACTTTGGGGTGGCTGTGTGTTTTTGATTTTAATTTCCCTAAGCTATAGGACCATAAGTGGAAGTGCCGTAGGCTCCGTAGCTTTGTTTTTTCGGTGTTCCGGGAAACACCATACACTTCTCCAGAGTGGCTGTTGGCAATTTACATCCCGCCCATCAGCATAACAAGGCTCCCTGTTCTCCATGGCCTGTGCTGCCTTTCTGGATTTTACACTTTTTTCAGATGGCCCTTTTGACCAGGGGGCAGTGAGACTTCATTGTAGTGCAGATTTCTTTAACATGCTTGCTTGGTTGGCCAAAAAGGGCGTATGCGTTTTTTCCTGAATATATTCAGGAAAAAACGCATACGCCCTTTTTGGCCAAGAGCATCATTGTCGACGTTCTGCCTCTTTTCCTATGCTTTAAATGCAATTCCCGTCTACCCCCTGAAATCGTTTTCCTGCAAATCTGTCCCGCTTACAAGTCGTCTTCGCAGCCTTCCTTCAATATATTTTTGGACGATAGCTGTCATTTATAACTCTGCAGGTTTTTGAGTTACAGGGCCCCTGAGCTCCTTTCTTCAACTCGCTATCTTGTGAGCTGGCCGCAAACCCACAGGATTGCCTCAGGCCCTAATCTGGTTCCGGCACGGCATGCTGAGCCTTTGGTTAATTCCTCTTCCTGGTGGGAAATGAGCATTAAATTTGCCCGTGCAGACACCTAGAGCTAGTCTCTCATTCGTTCTCCCTATTCCTTTTCATCTTGCGCAGAAATTGCAAACTGTGCCCAACAGGAGGTTAAAGGCACTGACTCTCCAAGTGGGGAGAGTGTTCGTAAAGGGTCTGGAATGGTGAACCCGAGTAAAAGGGGACGAAAACTGAGATGCATTTGAAAACGTTTGCCAGTCACACGGTGCACCATACTGTGGGTTTCCCATGCATGTTTTAGCTGAAGGAAGAATCCCTTAAACTTGGAGAGTTGGGACCCATGGAATGGGTACCATGCTGTATGACTTCAAAGGGTCTGCATTTGCTCATCGAACCTCACCAATGCTATCAGCCCGAAGTGCCCAACCTTATGTCTCACTCAGCTCTGGGTGTAGATGTGGTAAATCCGGGTTGCATCACAAGCCCTGAATGAATTATTTAAGAATTGCTCTCTATTTCACTGTCCTTGGGTTTTCTTTGTGTAATTCATTTTGTTAATGGGATTTATCGGATTTCCTATGCTGCATTCATGCCGCTGTACACACGCTTCATTCTCTTATGGAGACATATAAATCCATGGGTTTGAAGATTCTTACTAGTCAGGTGTATTCCTAGGCGTTGAATATGGGGTGTTTAGTCCATTTCGTTGAGCAAGGGGTAGGTCTTGACTATTACATATTTGGCTTATGGAAAGGTATCTGTGCTAATTTCTATCTCTGGTTTTATGCAGCACCCCAACTCACCTTTCCCCTTAAGCAAGCATAAGTTGGTTTTCTAAATTTGAGACCCTGTTCTGTTTTGTAATTCAGTTCATGTGTAGCCAAGTTTACATTCCGTGTAGTAGTGATATCTTATGATGTTTCATTTTCTGTGTGACTTATTTCACTTAGAATCATCGTACCTGAATCCACTCATTATGCCGCGACGGGCCTGATGACATAGATTTCATTGCTGGGTGATATTCCATTGTACGTACGTACCACAAATTCTTTATCCATTTTTCACATTCTGGGATATTTAACTTGTACCGTAGACGAGGTTCTTGTAAACAGAGCCGTCCGACACTTTGGGGTGGCTGTGTGTTTTTGATTTTAATTTCCCTAAGCTATAGGACCATAAGTGGAAGTGCCATAGGCTCCGTAGCTTTGTTTTTTCGGTGTTCCGGGAAACGCCATACACTTCTCCAGAGTGGCTGTTGGCAATTTACATCCCGCCCATCAGCATAACAAGGCTCGCTGTTCTCCATGGCCTGTGCTGCCTTTCTGGATTTTACACTTTTTTCAGATGGCCCTTTTGACCAGGGGGCAGTGAGACTTCATTGTAGTGCAGATTTCTTTAACATGCTTGCTTGGTTGGCCAAAAAGGGCGTATGCGTTTTTTCCTGAATATATTCAGGCAAAAACGCATACGCCCTTTTTGGCCAAGAGCATCACTGTCGACGTTCTGCCTCTTTTCCTATGCTTTAAATGCAATTCCCGTCTAGCCCCTGAAATCGTTTTCCTGCAAATCTGTCCCGCTTACAAGTCGTCTTCACAGCCTTCCTTCAATATATTTTTGGACGATAGCTGTCATTTATAACTCTGCAGGTTTGTGAGTTACAGTGCCCCTGAGCTCATTTCTTCAACTCGCTATCTTGTGAGCTGGCCGCAAACCCACAGGATTGCCTCAGGCCCTAATCTGGTTCCGGCACGGCATGCTGAGCCTTTGGTTAATTCCTCTTCCTGGTGGGAAATGAGGGTTAAATTTGCCCGTGCAGACACCTAGAGCTAGTCTCTCATTCGTTCTCCCTGTTCCTTTTCATCTTGCGCAGAAATTGCAAACTGTGCCCAACAGGAGGTTAAAGGCACTGACTCTCCAAGTGGGGAGAGTGTTCGTAAAGGGTCTGGAATGGTGAACCCGAGTAAAAGGGGACGAAAACTGAGATGCATTTGAAAACGTTTGCCAGTCACACGGTGCACCATACTGTGGGTTTCCCATGCATGTTTTAGCTGAAGGAAGAATCCCTTAAACTTGGAGAGTTGGGACCCATGGAATGGGTACCATGCTGTATGACTTCAAAGGGTCTGCATTTGCTCATCGAACCTCACCAATGCTATCAGCCCGAAGTGCCCAACCTTATGTCTCACTCAGCTCTGGGTGTAGATGTGGTAAATCCAGGTTGCATCACAAGCCCTGAATGAATTATTTAAGAATTGCTCTGTATTTCACTGTCCTTGGGTTTTGTTTGTGTAATTCACTTTGTTAAGGGGATTTATCGGATTTTCTATGCTGCATTCATGCCGCTGTACACACGCTTCATTCTCTTACGGAGACATATAAATCCATGGGTTTGAAGATTCTTACTAGTCAGGTGTATTCCTAGGCGTTGAATATGGGGTGTTTAGTCCATTTCGTTGAGCAAGGGGTAGGTCTTGACTATTACATATTTGGCTTATGGAAAGGTATCTGTGCTAATTTCTATCTCTGGTTTTATGCAGCACCCCAACTCACCTTTCCCCTTAAGCAAGCATAAGTTGGTTTTCTAAATTTGAGACCCTGTTCTGTTTTGTAATTCAGTTCATGTGTAGCCAAGTTTACATTCCGTGCAGTAGTGATATCTTACGATGTTTCATTTTCTGTGTGACTTATTTCACTTAGAATCATCGTACCTGAATCCACTCATTATGCCGCGACGGGCCTGATGACATAGATTTCATTGCTGAGTGATATTCCATTGTACGTACGTACCACAACTTCTTTATCCATTTTTCACATTCTGGGATATTTAACTTGTACCGTAGACGAGGTTCTTGTAAACAGAGCCGTCCGACACTTTGGGGTGGCTGTGTGTTTTTGATTTTAATTTCCCTAAGCTATAGGACCTTAAGTGGAAGTGCCGTAGGCTCCGTACCTTTGTTTTTTCGGTGTTCCGGGAAACACCATACACTTCTCCAGAGTGGCTGTTGGCAATTTACATCCCGCCCATCAGCATAACAAGGCTCCCAGTTCTCCATGGCCTGTGCTGCCTTTCTGGATTTTACACTTTTTTCAGATGGCCCTTTTGACCGGGGGGCAGTGAGACTTCATTGTAGTGCAGATTTCTTTAACATGCTTGCTTGGTTGGCCAAAAAGGGCGTATGCGTTTTTTCCTGAATATCAGGAAAAAACGCATACGCCCTTTTTGGCCAAGAGCATCATTGTCGACGTTCTGCCTCTTTTCCTATGCTTTAAATGCAATTCCCGTCTACCCCCTGAAATCGTTTTCCTGCAAATATGTCCCGCTTACAAGTCGTCTTCGCAGCCTTCCTTCAATATATTTTTGGACGATAGCTGTCATTTATAACTCTGCAGGTTTGTGAGTTACAGTGCCCCTGAGCTCCTTTCTTCAACTCGCTATCTTGTGAGCTGGCGGCAAACCCACAGGATTGCTTCAGGCCATAATCTGGTTCCGGCACGGCATGCTGAGCCTTTGGTTAATTCCTCTTCCTGGTGGGAAATGAGCGTTAAATTTGCCCGTGCAGACACCTAGAGCTAGTCTCTCATTCGTTCTCCCTATTCCTTTTCATCTTGCGCAGAAATTGCAAACTGTGCCCAACAGGAGGTTAAAGGCACTGACTCTTCAAGTGGGGAGAGTGTTCGTAAAGGGTCTGGAATGGTGAACCCGAGTAAAAGGGGACGAAAACTGAGATGCATTTGAAAACGTTTGCCAGTCACACGGTGCACCATACTGTGGGTTTCCCACGCATGTTTTAGCTGAAGGAAGAATCCCTTAAACTTGGAGAGTCGGGACCCATGGAATGGGTACCATGCTGTATGACTTCAAAGGGTCTGCATTTGCTCATCGAACCTCACCAATGCTATCAGCCCGAAGTGCCCAACCTTATGTCTCACTCAGCTCTGGGTGTAGATGTGGTAAATCCGGGTTGCATCAGAAGCCCTGAATGAATTATTTAAGAATTGCTCTCTATTTCACTGTCCTTGGGTTTTGTTTGTGTAATTCATTTTGATAATGGGATTTATCGGATTTTCTCTGCTGCATTCATGCCGCTGTACACACGCTTCATTCTCTTACGGAGACATATAAATCCATGGGTTTGAAGATTCTTACTAGTCAGGTGTATTCCTAGGCGTTGAATATGGGGTGTTTAGTCCATTTCGCTGAGCAAGGGGTAGGTCTTGACTATTACATATTTGGCTTATGGAAAGGTATCTGTGCTAATTTCTATCTCTGGTTTTATGCAGCACCCCAACTCACCTTTCCCCTTAAGCAAGCATAAGTTGGTTTTCTAAATTTGAGACCCTGTTCTGTTTTGTAATTCAGTTCATGTGTAGCCAAGTTTACATTCCGTGTATTAGTGATATCTTATGATGTTTCATTTTCTGTGTGACTTATTTCACTTAGAATCATCGTACCTGAATCCACTCATTATGCCGCGACGGGCCTGATGACATAGATTTCATTGCTGAGTGATATTCCATTGTACGTACGTACCACAACTTCTTTATCCATTTTTCACATTCTGGGATATTTAACTTGTACCGTAGACGAGGTTCTTGTAAACAGAGCCGTCCGACACTTTGGGGTGGCTGTGTGTTTTTGATTTTAATTTCCCTAAGCTATAGGACCATAAATAGAAGTGCCGTAGGCTCCGTAGCTTTGTTTTTTCGGTGTTCCGGGAAACACCATACACTTCTCCAGAGTGGCTGTTGGCAATTTACATCCCGCCCATCAGCATAACAAGGCTCCCTGTTCTCCATGGCCTGTGCTGCCTTTCTGGATTTTACACTTTTCTCAGATGGCCCTTTTGACCGGGGGGCAGTGAGACTTCATTGTAGTGCAGATTTTTTTAACATGCTTGCTTGGTTGGCCAAAAAGGGCGTATGCGTTTTTTCCTGAATATATTCAGGAAAAAACGCATACACACTTTATGGCCAAGAGCATCATTGTCGACGTTCTGCCTCTTTTCCTATGCTTTAAATGCAATTCCCGTCTACCCCCTGAAATCGTTTTCCTGCAAATCTGTCCCGCTTACAAGTCGTCTTCGCAGCCTTCCTTCAATATATTTTTGGACGATAGCTGTCATTTATAACTCTGCAGGTTTGTGAGTTACAGTGCCCCTGAGCTCCTTTCTTCAACTCGCTATCTTGTGAGCTGGCGGCAAACCCATAGGAGTGGTTCAGGCTCTAATCTGGTTCCGGCACGGCATGCTGAGCCTTTGGTTAATTCCTCTTCCTGGTGGGAAATGAGCGTTAAATTTGCCCGTGCAGACACCTAGAGCTAGTCTCTCATTCGTTCTCCCTATTCCTTTTCATCTTGCGCAGAAATTGCAAACTGTGCCCAACAGGAGGTTAAAGGCACTGACTCTCCAAGTGGGGAGAGTGTTCGTAAAGGGTCTGGAATGGTGAACCCGAGTAAAAGGGGACGAAAACTGAGATGCATTTGAAAATGTTTGCCAGTCACACGGTGCACCATACTGTGGGTTTCCCATGCATGTTTTAGCTGAAGGAAGAATCCCTTAAACTTGGAGAGTTGGGACCCATGGAATGGGTACCATGCTGTATGACTTCAAAGGGTCTGCATTTGCTCATCGAACCTCACCAATGCTATCAGCCCGAAGTGCCCAACCTTATGTCTCACTCAGCTCTGGGTGTAGATGTGGTAAATCCAGGTTGCATCACAAGCCCTGAATGAATTATTTAAGAATTGCTCTCTATTTCACTGTCCTTGGGTTTTGTTTGTGTAATTCATTTTGATAATGGGATTTATCGGATTTTCTCTGCTGCATTCATGCCGCTGTACACACGCTTCATTCTCTTACGGAGACATATAAATCCATGGGTTTGAAGATTCTTACTAGTCAGGTGTATTCCTAGGCGTTGAATATGGGGTGTTTAGTCCATTTCGTTGAGCAAGGGGTAGGTCTTGACTATTACATATTTGGCTTATGGAAAGGTATCTGTGCTAATTTCTATCTCTGGTTTTATGCAGCACCCCAACTCACCTTTCCCCTTAAGCAAGCATAAGTTGGTTTCCTAATTTGAGACCCTGTTCTGTTTTGTAATTCAGTTCATGTGTAGCCAAGTTTACATTCCGTGTAGTAGTGATATCTTATGATGTTTCATTTTCTGTGTGACTTATTTCACTTAGAATCATCGTACCTGAATCCACTCATTATGCCGCGACGGGCCTGATGACATAGATTTCATTGCTGAGTGATATTCCATTGTACGTACGTACCACAACTTCTTTATCCATTTTTCACATTCCGGGATATTTAACTTGTACCGTAGACGAGGTTCTTGTAAACAGAGCCGTCCGACACTTTGGGGTGGCTGTGTGTTTTTGATTTTAATTTCCCTAAGCTATAGGACCATAAGTGGAAGTGCCGTAGGCTGCGTAGCTTTGTTTTTTCGGTGTTCCGGGAAACACCATACACTTCTCCAGAGTGGCTGTTGGCAATTTACATCCCGCCCATCAGCATAACAAGGCTCCCTGTTCTCCATGGCCTGTGCTGCCTTTCTGGATTTTACACTTTTTTCAGATGGCCCTTTTGACCAGGGGGCAGTGAGACTTCATTGTAGTGCAGATTTCTTTAACATGCTTGCTTGCTTGGCCAAAAAGGGCGTATGCGTTTTTTCCTGAATATATTCAGGAAAAAACGCATACGCCCTTTTTGGCCAAGAGCATCATTGTCGACGTTCTGCCTCTTTTCCTATGCTTTAAATGCAATTCCCGTCTACCCCCTGAAATCGTTTTCCTGCAAATCTGTCCCGCTTACAAGTCGTCTTCGCAGCCTTCCTTCAATATATTTTTGGACGATAGCTGTCATTTATAACTCTGCAGGTTTGTGAGTTACAGTGCCCCTGAGCTCCTTTCTTCAACTCGCTATCTTGTGAGCTGGCGGCAAACCCACAGGATTGCTTCAGGCCATAATCTGGTTCCGGCACGGCATGCTGAGCCTTTGGTTAATTCCTGTTCCTGGTGGGAAATGAGCATTAAATTTGCCCGTGCAGACACCTAGAGCTAGTCTCTCATTCGTTCTCCCTATTCCTTTTCATCTTGCGCAGAAATTGCAAACTGTGCCCAACAGGAGGTTAAAGGCACTGACTCTTCAAGTGGGGAGAGTGTTCGTAAAGGGTCTGGAATGGTGAACCCGAGTAAAAGGGGACGAAAACTGAGATGCATTTGAAAACGTTTGCCAGTCACACGGTGCACCATACTGTGGGTTTCCCATGCATGTTTTAGCTGAAGGAAGAATCCCTTAAACTTGGAGAGTTGGGACCCATGGAATGGGTACCATGCTGTATGACTTCAAAGGGTCTGCATTTGCTCATCGAACCTCACCAATGCTATCAGCCCGAAGTGCCCAACCTTATGTCTCACTCAGCTCTGGGTGTAGATGTGGTAAATCCGGGTTGCATCAGAAGCCCTGAATGAATTATTTAAGAATTGCTCTCTATTTCACTGTCCTTGGGTTTTGTTTGTGTAATTCATTTTGATAATGGGATTTATCGGATTTTCTCTGCTGCATTCATGCCGCTGTACACACGCTTCATTCTCTTACGGAGACATATAAATCCATGGGTTTGAAGATTCTTACTAGTCAGGTGTATTCCTAGGCGTTGAATATGGGGTGTTTAGTCCATTTCGTTGAGCAAGTGGTAGGTCTTGACTATTACATATTTGGCTTATGGAAAGTTATCTGTGCTAATTTCTATCTCTGGTTTTATGCAGCACCCCAACTCACCTTTCCCCTTAAGCAAGCATAAGTTGGTTTTCTAAATTTGAGACCCTGTTCTGTTTTGTAATTCAGTTCATGTGTAGCCAAGTTTACATTCCGTGTAGTAGTGATATCTTACGATGTTTCATTTTCTGTGTGACTTATTTCACTTAGAATCATCGTATCTGATTCCACTCATTATGCCGCGACGGGCCTGATGACATAGATTTCATTGCTGAGTGATATTCCATTGTACGTACGTACCACAACTTCTATATCCATTTTTCACATTCTGGGATATTTAACTCGTACCGTTAACGAGGTTCTTGTAAACAGAGCCGTCCGACACTTTGGGGTGGCTGTGTGTTTTTGATTTTAATTTCCCTAAGCTATAGGACCATAAGTGGAAGTGCCGTAGGCTCCGTAGCTTTGTTTTTTCGGTGTTCCGGGAAACACCATACACTTCTCCAGAGTGGCTGTTGGCAATTTACATCCCGCCCATCAGCATAACAAGGCTCCCGGTTCTCCATGGCCTGTGCTGCCTTTCTGGATTTTACACTTTTTTCAGATGGCCCTTTTGACCGGGGGGCAGTGAGACTTCATTGTAGTGCAGATTTCTTTAACATGCTTGCTTGCTTGGCCAAAAAGGGCGTATGCGTTTTTTCCTGAATATCAGGAAAAAACGCATACGCCCTTTTTGGCCAAGAGCATCATTGTCGACGTTCTGCCTCTTTTCCTATGCTTTAAATGCAATTCCCGTCTACCCCCTGAAATCGTTTTCCTGCAAATCTGTCCCGCTTACAAGTCGTCTTCGCAGCCTTCCTTCAATATATTTTTGGACGATAGCTGTCATTTATAACTCTGCAGGTTTGTGAGTTACAGTGCCCCTGAGCTCCTTTCTTCAACTCGCTATCTCGTGACCTGGCCGCAAATCCGCAGGATTGCTTCAGGCCCTAATCTGGTTCCGGCACGGCATGCTGAGCCTTTGGTTAATTCCTCTTCCTGGTGGGAAATGAGCGTTAAATTTGCCCGTGCAGACACCTAGAGCTAGTCTCTCATTCGCTCTCCATATTCCTTTTCATCTTGCGCAGAAATTGCAAACTGTGCCCAACAGGAGGTTAAAGGCACTGACTCTCCAAGTGGGGAGAGTGTTCGTAAAGGGTCTGGAATGGTGAACCCGAGTAAAAGGGGACGAAAACTGAGATGCATTTGAAAACGTTTGCCAGTCACACGGTGCACCATACTGTGGGTTTCCCATGCATGTTTTAGCTGAAGGAAGAATCCCTTAAACTTGGAGAGTTGGGACCCATGGAATGGGTACCATGCTGTATGACTTCAAAGGGTCTGCATTTGCTCATCGAACCTCACCAATGCTATCAGCCCAAAGTGCCCAACCTTATGTCTCACTCAGCTCTGGGTTTAGATGTGGTAAATCCGGGTTGCATCACAAGCCCTGAATGAATTATTTAAGAATTGCTCTCTATTTCACTGTCCTTGGGTTTTGTTTGTGTAATTCATTTTGATAATGGGATTTATCGGATTTTCTCTGCTGCATTCATGCCGCTGTACACACGCTTCATTCTCTTACGGAGACATATAAATCCATGGGTTTGAAGATTCTTACTAGTCAGGTGTATTCCTAGGCGTTGAATATGGGGTGTTTAGTCCATTTCGTTGAGCAAGGGGTAGGTCTTGACTATTACATATTTGGCTTATGGAAAGGTATCT
Organism: Delphinapterus leucas; assembly: GCF_059928025.1. NCBI lineage: Eukaryota > Metazoa > Chordata > Mammalia > Artiodactyla > Monodontidae > Delphinapterus > Delphinapterus leucas. Next base: position 17,435,575 of record NW_028322235.1, on the reverse strand, counting down.
GTGCTAATTTCTATCTCTGGTTTTATGCAGCACCCCAACTCACCTTTCCCCTTAAGCAAGCATAAGTTGGTTTTCGAAATTTGAGACCCTGTTCTGTTTTGTAATTCAGTTCATGTGTAGCCAAGTTTACATTCCGTGTAGTAGTGATATCTTATGATGTTTCATTTTCTGTGTGACTTATTTCACTTAGAATCATCGTACCTGAATCCACTCATTATGCTGCGACGGGCCTGATGACATAGATTTCATTGCTGAGTGATATTCCATTGTACGTACGTACCACAACTTCTTTATCCATTTTTCACATTCTGGGATATTTAACTTATACCGTAGACGAGGTTCTTGTAAACAGAGCCGTCCGACACTTTGGGGTGGCTGTGTGGTTTTGATTTTAATTTCCCTAAGCTATAGGACCATAAATAGAAGTGCCGTAGGCTCCGTAGCTTTCTTTTTTCGGTGTTCCGGGAAACACCATACACTTCTCCAGAGTGGCTGTTGGCAATTTACATCCCGCCCATCAGCATAACAAGGCTCCCTGTTCTCCATGGCCTGTGCTGCCTTTCTGGATTTTACACTTTTTTCAGATGGCCCTTTTGACCGGGGGGCAGTGAGACTTCATTGTAGTGCAGATTTCTTTAACATGCTTGCTTGGTTGGCCAAAAAGGGCGTATGCGTTTTTTCCTGAATATATTCAGGAAAAAACGCATACGCCCTTTTTGGCCAAGAGCATCATTGTCGACGTTCTGCCTCTTTTCCTATGCTTTAAATGCAATTCCCGTCTACCCCCTGAAATTGTTTTCCTGCAAATCTGTCCCGCTTACAAGTCGTCTTCGCAGCCTTCCTTCAATATATTTTTGGACGATAGCTCTCATTTATAACTCTGCAGGTTTGTGAGTTACAGTGCACCTGAGCTCCTTTCTTCAACTCGCTATCTTGTGAGCTGGCCGCACACCCACAGGATTGCCTCAGGCCCTAATCTGGTTCCGGCACGGCATGCTGAGCCTTTGGTTAATTCCTCTTCCTGGTGGGAAATGAGCGTTAAATTTGCCCGTGCAGACACCTAGAGCTAGTCTCTCATTCGTTCTCCCTATTCCTTTTCATCTTGCGCAGAAATTGCAAACTGTGCCCGACAGGAGGTTAAAGGCACTGACTCTCCAAGTGGGGAGAGTGTTCGTAAAGTGTCTGGAATGGTGAACCCGAGTAAAAGGGGACGAAAACTGAGATGCATTTGAAAACGTTTGCCAGTCACACGGTGCACCATACTGTGGGTTTCCCATGCATGTTTTAGCTGAAGGAAGAATCCCTTAAACTTGGAGAGTTGGGACCCATGGAATGGGTACCATGCTGTATGACTTCAAAGGGTCTGCATTTGCTCATCGAACCTCACCAATGCTATCAGCCCGAAGTGCCCAACCTTATGTCTCACTCAGCTCTGGGTGTAGATGTGGTAAATCCAGGTTGCATCACAAGCCCTGAATGAATTATTTAAGAATTGCTCTCTATTTCACTGTCCTTGGGTTTTGTTTGTGTAATTCATTTTGATAATGGGATTTATCGGATTTTCTCTGCTGCATTCATGCCGCTGTACACACGCTTCATTCTCTTACGGAGACATATAAATCCATGGGTTTGAAGATTCTTACTAGTCAGGTGTATTCCTAGGCGTTGAATATGGGGTGTTTAGTCCATTTCGTTGAGCAAGGGGTAGGTCTTGACTATTACATATTTGGCTTATGGAAAGGTATCTGTGCTAATTTCTATCTCTGGTTTTATGCAGCACCCCAACTCACCTTTCCCCTTAAGCAAGCATAAGTTGGTTTTCTAAATTTGAGACCCTGTTCTGTTTTGTAATTCAGTTCATGTGTAGCCAAGTTTACATTCCGTGTATTAGTGATATCTTATGATGTTTCATTTTCTGTGTGACTTATTTCACTTAGAATCATCGTACCTGAATCCACTCATTATGCCGCGACGGGCCTGATGACATAGATTTCATTGCTGAGTGATATTCCATTGTACGTACGTACCACAACTTCTTTATCCATTTTTCACATTCTGGGATATTTAACTTGTACCGTAGACGAGGTTCTTGTAAACAGAGCCGTCCGACACTTTGGGGTGGCTGTGTGTTTTTGATTTTAATTTCCCTAAGCTATAGGACCATAAGTGGAAGTGCCGTAGGCTCCGTAGCTTTGTTTTTTCGGTGTTCCGGGAAACACCATACACTTCTCCAGAGTGGCTGTTGGCAATTTACATCCCGCCCATCAGCATAACAAGGCTCCCTGTTCTCCATGGCCTGTGCTGCCTTTCTGGATTTTACACTTTTTTCAGATGGCCCTTTTGACCGGGGGGCAGTGAGACTTCATTGTAGTGCAGATTTCTTTAACATGCTTGCTTGCTTGGCCAAAAAGGGCGTATGCGTTTTTTCCTGAATATATTCAGGAAAAAACGCATACGCCCTTTTTGGCCAAGAGCATCATTGTCGACGTTCTGCCTCTTTTCCTATGCTTTAAATGCAATTCCCGTCTACCCCCTGAAATCGTTTTCCTGCAAATCTGTCCCGCTTACAAGTCGTCTTCGCAGCCTTCCTTCAATATATTTTTGGACGATAGCTGTCATTTATAACTCTGCAGGTTTGTGAGTTACAGTGCCCCTGAGCTCCTTTCTTCAACTCGCTATCTTGTGAGCTGGCGGCAAACCCATAGGAGTGCTTCAGGCCCTAATCCGGTTCCGGCACGGCATGCTGAGCCTTTGGTGAATTCCTCTTCCTGGTGGGAAATGAGCGTTAAATTTGCCCGTGCAGACACCTAGAGCTAGTCTCTCATTCGTTCTCCCTATTCCTTTTCATCTTGCGCAGAAATTGCAAACTGTGCCCAACAGGAGGTTAAAGGCACTGACTCTCCAAGTGGGGAGAGTGTTCGTAAAGGGTCTGGAATGGTGAACCCGAGTAAAAGGGGACGAAAACTGAGATGCATTTGAAAATGTTTGCCAGTCACACGGTGCACCATACTGTGGGTTTCCCATGCATGTTTTAGCTGAAGGAAGAATCCCTTAAACTTGGAGAGTTGGGACCCATGGAATGGGTACCATGCTGTATGACTTCAAAGGGTCTGCATTTGCTCATCGAACCTCACCAATGCTATCAGCCCGAAGTGCCCAACCTTATGTCTCACTCAGCTCTGGGTGTAGATGTGGTAAATCCAGGTTGCATCACAAGCCCTGAATGAATTATTTAAGAATTGCTCTCTATTTCACTGTCCTTGGGTTTTGTTTGTGTAATTCATTTTGATAATGGGATTTATCGGATTTTCTCTGCTGCATTCATGCCGCTGTACACACGCTTCATTCTCTTACGGAGACATATAAATCCATGGGTTTGAAGATTCTTACTAGTCAGGTGTATTCCTAGGCGTTGAATATGGGGTGTTTAGTCCATTTCGTTGAGCAAGGGGTAGGTCTTGACTATTACATATTTGGCTTATGGAAAGGTATCTGTGCTAATTTCTATCTCTGGTTTTATGCAGCACCCCAACTCACCTTTCCCCTTAAGCAAGCATAAGTTGGTTTTCTAAATTTGAGACCCTGTTCTGTTTTGTAATTCAGTTCATGTGTAGCCAAGTTTACATTCCGTGTAGTAGTGATATCTTATGATGTTTCATTTTCTGTGTGACTTATTTCACTTAGAATCATCGTACCTGAATCCACTCATTATGCCGCGACGGGCCTGATGACATAGATTTCATTGCTGAGTGATATTCCATTGTACGTACGTACCACAACTTCTTTATCCATTTTTCACATTCTTGGATATTTAACTTGTACCGTAGACGAGGTTCTTGTAAACAGAGCCGCCCGACACTTTGGGGTGGCTGTGTGTTTTTGATTTTAATTTCCCTAAGCTATAGGACCATAAGTGGAAGTGCCGTAGGCTCCGTAGCTTTGTTTTTTCGGTGTTCCGGGAAACACCATACACTTCTCCAGAGTGGCTGTTGGCAATTTACATCCCGCCCATCAGCATAACAAGGCTCCCTGTTCTCCATGGCCTGTGCTGCCTTTCTGGATTTTACACTTTTTTCAGATGGCCCTTTTGACCAGGGGGCAGTGAGACTTCATTGTAGTGCAGATTTCTTTAACATGCTTGCTTGCTTGGCCAAAAAGGGCGTATGCGTTTTTTCCTGAATATATTCAGGAAAAAACGCATACGCCCTTTTTGGCCAAGAGCATCATTGTCGACGTTCTGCCTCTTTTCCTATGCTTTAAATGCAATTCCCGTCTACCCCCTGAAATCGCTTTCCTGCAAATCTGTCCCGCTTACAAGTCGTCTTCGCAGCCTTCCTTCAATATATTTTTGGACGATAGCTGTCATTTATAACTCTGCAGGTTTGTGAGTTACAGTGCCCCTGAGCTCCTTTCTTCAACTCGCTATCTTGTGAGTTGGCGGCAAACCCACAGGATTGCTTCAGGCCATAATCTGGTTCCGGCACGGCATGCTGAGCCTTTGGTTAATTCCTCTTCCTGGTGGGAAATGAGCGTTAAATTTGCCCGTGCAGACACCTAGAGCTAGTCTCTCATTCGTTCTCCCTATTCCTTTTCATCTTGCGCAGAAATTGCAAACTGTGCCCAACAGGAGGTTAAAGGCACTGACTCTTCAAGTGGGGAGAGTGTTCGTAAAGGGTCTGGAATGGTGAACCCGAGTAAAAGGGGACGAAAACTGAGATGCATTTGAAAACGTTTGCCAGTCACACGGTGCACCATACTGTGGGTTTCCCATGCATGTTTTAGCTGAAGGAAGAATCCCTTAAACTTGGAGAGTTGGGACCCATGGAATGGGTACCATGCTGTATGACTTCAAAGGGTCTGCATTTGCTCATCGAACCTCACCAATGCTATCAGCCCGAAGTGCCCAACCTTATGTCTCACTCAGCTCTGGGTGTAGATGTGGTAAATCCGGGTTTCATCAGAAGCCCTGAATGAATTATTTAAGAATGTTCTCTATTTCACTGTCCTTGGGTTTTGTTTGTGTAATTCATTTTGATAATGGGATTTATCGGATTTTCTCTGCTGCATTCATGCCGCTGTACACACGCTTCATTCTCTTACGAAGACATATAAATCCATGGGTTTGAAGATTCTTACTAGTCAGGTGTATTCCTAGGCGTTGAATATGGGGTGTTTAGTCCATTTCTTTGAGCAAGGGGTAGGTCTTGACTATTACATATTTGGCTTATGGAAAGGTATCTGTGCTAATTTCTATCTCTGGTTTTATGCAGCACCCCAACTCACCTTTCCCCTTAAGCAAGCATAAGTTGGTTTTCGAAATTTGAGACCCTGTTCTGTTTTGTAATTCAGTTCATGTGTAGCCAAGTTTACATTCCGTGTATTAGTGATATCTTATGATGTTTCATTTTCTGTGTGACTTATTTCACTTAGAATCATCGTACCTGAATCCACTCATTATGCCGCGACGGGCCTGATGACATAGATTTCATTGCTGAGTGATATTCCATTGTACGTACGTACCACAACTTCTTTATCCATTTTTCACATTCTGGGATGTTTAACTTGTACCGTAGACGAAGTTCTTGTAAACAGAGCCGTCCGACACTTTGGGGTGGCTGTGTGTTTTTGATTTTAATTTCCCTAAGCTATAGGCCCATAAGTGGAAGTGCCGTAGGCTCCATAGGTTTGTTTTTTCGTTGTTCCGGGAAACACCATACACTTCTCCAGAGTGGCTGTTGGCAATTTACATCCCGCCCATCAGCATAACAAGGCTCCCTGTTCTCCATGGCCTGTGCTGCCTTTCTGGATTTTACACTTTTTTCAGATGTCCCTTTTGACCGGGGGGCAGTGAGACTTCATTTTAGTGCAGATTTCTTTAACATGCTTGCTTGGTTGGCCAAAAAGGGCGTATGCGTTTTTTCCTGAATATATTCAGGAAAAAACGCATACGCCCTTTTTGGCCAAGAGCATCATTGTCGACGTTCTGCCTCTTTTCCTATGCTTTAAATGCAATTCCCGTCTACCCCCTGAAATCGTTTTCCTGCAATTCTGCCCCACTTACAAGTCGTCTTCGCAGCCTTCCTTCAATATATTTTTGGACGATAGCTGTCATTTATAACTCTGCAGGTTTGTGAGTTACAGTGCCCCTGAGCTCATTTCTTCAACTCGCTATCTTGTGAGCTGGCCGCATACCCACAGGATTGCCTCAGGCCCTAATCTGGTTCCAGCACGGCATGCTGAGCCTTTGGTTAATTCCTCTTCCTGGTGGGAAATGAGCGTTAAATTTGCCCGTGCAGACACCTAGAGCTAGTCTCTCATTCGTTCTCCCTATTCCTTTTCATCTTGCGCAGAAATTGCAAACTGTGCCCAACAGGAGGTTAAAGGCACTGACTCTCCAAGTGGGGAGAGTGTTCGTAAAGGGTCAGGAATGGTGAACCCGAGTAAAAGGGGACGAAAGCTGAGATGCATTTGAAAACGTTTGCCAGTCACACGGTGCACCATACTGTGGGTTTCCTATGCATGTTTTAGCTGAAGGAAGAATCCCTTAAACTTGGAGAGTTGGGACCCATGGAATGGGTACCATGCTGTATGACTTCAAAGGGTCTGCATTTGCTCATCGAACCTCACCAATGCTATCAGCCCGAAGTGTCCAACCTTATGTCTCACTCAGCTCTGGGTGTAGATGTGGTAAATCCAGGTTGCATCACAAGCCCTGAATGAATTATTTAAGAATTGCTCTCTATTTCACTGTCCTTGGGTTTTGTTTGTGTAATTCATTTTGATAATGGGATTTATCGGATTTTCTCTGTTGCATTCATGCCGCTGTACACACGCTTCATTCTCTTACGGAGACATATAAATCCATGGGTTTGAAGATTCTTACTAGTCAGGTGTATTCCTAGGCGTTGAATATGGGGTGTTTAGTCCATTTCGTTGAGCAAGGGGTAGGTCTTGACTATTACATATTTGGCTTATGGAAATGTATCTGTGCTAATTTCTATCTCTGGTTTTATGCAGCACCCCAACTCACCTTTCCCCTTAAGCAAGCATAAGTTGGTTTTCGAAATTTGAGACCCTGTTCTGTTTTGTAATTCAGTTCATGTGTAGCCAAGTTTACATTCGGTGTATTAGTGATATCTTATGATGTTTCATTTTCTGTGTGACTTATTTCACTTAGAATCATCGTACCTGAATCCACTCATTATGCCGTGACGGGCCTGATGACATAGATTTCATTGCTGAGTGATATTCCATTGTACGTACGTACCACAACTTCTTTATCCATTTTTCACATTCTGGGATATTTAACTTGTACTGTAGACGAGGTTCTTGTAAACAGAGCCGTCCGACACTTTGGGGTGGCTGTGTGTTTTTGATTTTAATTTCCCTAAGCTATAGGACCATAAGTGGAAGTGCCGTAGGCTCCGTAGCTTTGTTTTTTCGGTGTTCCGGGAAACACCATACACTTCTCCAGAGTGGCTGTTAGCAATTTACATCCCGCCCATAAGCATAACAAGGCTCGCTGTTCTCCATGGCCTGTGCTGCCTTTCTGGATTTTACACTTTTTTCAGATGGCCCTTTTAACCAGGGGGCAGTGAGACTTCATTGTAGTGCAGATTTCTTTAACATGCTTGCTTGGTTGGCCAAAAAGGGCGTATGCGTTTTTTCCTGAATATATTCAGGAAAAAACGCATACGCCCTTTTTGGCCAAGAGCATCATTGTCGACGTTCTGCCTCTTTTCCTATGCCTTAAAAGCAATTCCCGTCTACCCCCTGAAATCGTTTTCCTGCAAATCTGTCCCGCTTACAAGCCGCCTTCGCAGCCTTCCTTCAATATATTTTTGGACGATAGCTGTCATTTATAACTCTGCAGGTTTGTGAGTTACAGTGCCCCTGAGCTCATTTCTTCAACTTGCTATCTTGTGAGCTGGCCGCAAACCCACAGGATTGCCTCAGGCCCTAATCTTGTTCCTGCACGGCATGCTGAGCCTTTGGTTAATTCCTCTTCCTGGTGGGAAATGAGCGTTAAATTTGCCCGTGCAGACACGTAGAGCTAGTCTCTCATTGGTTCTCCCTATTCCTTTTCATCTTGCGCAGAAATTGCAAACTGTGCCCAACAGGAGGTTAAAGGCACTGACTCTCCAAGTGGGGAGAGTGTTCGTAAAGTGTCTGGAATGGTGAACCCGAGTAAAAGGGGACGAAAGCTGAGATGCATTTGAAAACGTTTGCCAGTCACACGGTGCACCATACTGTGGGTTTCCCATGCATGTTTTAGCTGAAGGAAGAATCCCTTAAACTTGGAGAGTTGGGACCCATGGAATGGGTACCATGCTTTATGACTTCAAAGGGTCTGCATTTGCTCATCGAACCTCACCAATGCTATCAGCCCGAAGTGCCCAACCTTATGTCTCACTCAGCTCTGGGTGTAGATGTGGTAAATCCAGGTTGCATCACAAGCCCTGAATGAATTATTTAAGAATTGCTCTCTATTTCACTGTCCTTGGGTTTTGTTTGTGTAATTCATTTTGATAATGGGATTTATCGGATTTTCTCTGCTGCATTCATGCCGCTGTACACACGCTTCATTCTCTTACGGAGACATATAAATCCATGGGTTTGAAGATTCTTACTAGTCAGGTGTATTCCTAGGCGTTGAATATGGGGTGTTTAGTCCATTTCGTTGAGCAAGGGGTAGGTCTTGACTATTACATATTTGGCTTGTGGAAAGGTATCTGTGCTAATTTCTATCTCTGGTTTTATGCAGCACCCCAACTCACCTTTCCCCTTAAGCAAGCATAAGTTGGTTTTCTAAATTTGAGACCCTGTTCTGTTTTGTAATTCAGTTCATGTGTAGCCAAGTTTACATTCCGTGTATTAGTGATATCTTATGATGTTTCATTTTCTGTGTGACTTATTTCACTTAGAATCATCGTACCTGAATCCACTCATTATGCCGCGACGGGCCTGATGACATAGCTTTCATTGCTGAGTGATATTCCATTGTCCGTACGTACCACAACTTCTTTATCCATTTTTCACATTCTTGGATATTTAACTTGTACCATAGACGAGGTTCTTGTAAACAGAGCCGTCCGACACTTTGGGGTGGCTGTGTGTTTTTGATTTTAATTTCCCTAAGCTATAGGACCATAAGTGGAAGTGCCGTAGGCTCCGTAGCTTTGTTTTTTCGGTGTTCCAGGAAACACCATACACTTCTCCAGAGTGGCTGTTGGCAATTTACATCCCGCCCATCAACATAACAAGGCTCCCTGTTCTCCATGGCCTGTGCTGACTTTCTGGATTTTACACTTTTTTCAGATGGCCCTTTTGACCGGGGGGCAGTGAGACTTCATTGTAGTGCAGATTTCTTTAACATGCTTGCTTGGTTGGCCAAAAAGGGCGTATGCGTTTTTTCCTGAATATATTCAGGAAAAAACGCATACGCCCTTTTGGCCAAGTGCATCATTGTCGACGTTCTGCCTCTTTTCCTATGCTTTAAATGCAATTCCAGTCTACCCCCTGAAATCGTTTTCCTGCAGTTCTGCCCCGCTTTCAAGTCCTCTTCGCAGCCTTCCTTCAATATATTTTTGGACGATAGCTGTCATTTATAACACTGCAGGTTTGTGAATTACAGTGCCCCTGAGCTCCTTTCTTCAAATCGCTTTCTTGTGAGCTTGCCGCAAACCCGCAGGATTGCTTCAGGCCCTAATATGGTTCCGGCACGGCATGCTGAGCCTTTGGTTAATTCCTCTTCCTGGTGGGAAATGAGCGTTAAATTTGCCCCTGTAGACACCTACAGCTAGTCTCTCATTGGTTCTACCTATTCCTGTTCATCATGTGCAGAAATTGCAAACTGTGCCAAACAGCAGTTTAAAGGCACTGACTCTCCAAGTGGGGAGAGTGTTAGTAAATGTTCTGGAATTGTGAACCCGAGTAAAAGGGGAGGAAAACTGAGATGCATTTGAAAACGTTTCCCGGTCACACAGTGCACCATACTGTGGGTTTCCCATGCATGTTTTAGCTGAAGGAAGAATAGCTTAAACCTGGAGAGTTGGGACCAATGGAATGGGAACCATGCAGTATGACTTCAAATTGTCTGCATTTGCTCAACGAACCTCACCAATGCTATCAGCCCAAAGTGTTCAACATTATGTCTCACTCAGCTCTGGGTGTAGATGTGGTAAATCCAGGTTGCATCACAAGCCCTGAATGAATTATTTAAGAATTGCTCTCTATTTCACTGTCATTGTGTTTTGTTTTTGTAATTCATTTTGATAATGGGATTTACCGGATTTTCTCTGCTGCCTTCATGCAGCTGTACACACGCTTGATTCTCTTATGGAGACATATAAATCTATGGGTTTGAAAATTCTTTCTAGTCAGGTGTATTCCTAGTCGTTGAATATAGGGTGTTTAGCCCATTTCGTTGAGCAAGGGGTAGGTCTTGACTATTACATATTTGACGTATGGAATGGTATCTGTGCTAATTTCTATCTCTGGTTTTATGCAGCACCCAACTCACCTTTCCCCTTAAGCAAACATAAGTTGGTTTTCTAAATTTGAGACCCTGTTCTGTTTTGTAATTCAGTTCATGTGTAGCCAAGATTACATTCCGTGTATTAGTGATATCTTATGATGTTTCATTTTCTGTGTGACTTATTTCACTTAGAATCATCGTACATAAATCCACTCATTATGCCGCGATGGGCCTGATGACATAGATTTCATTGGAGAGTGATATTCTATTGCACATACGTACCACAACGTCTTTATCCATTTTTTGCTTTCTGCGATATTTAAATTGTACCGTAGACGAGGTTCTTGAAAACAGAGCCGTATGAAACTTTGGGGTGGCTGTGTGTTTTTGATTTTAATTTCCCTAAGCTATAGGACCATAAGTGGAAGTGCCGTAGGCTCCGTTGCTTTGTGTTTTAGGTGTTTCAGGAAACACCATACACTTCTCCAGAGTGCCTGTTGGCAATTAACATCACACCCATAAGCATAACAAGGCTCCCTGTTCTCCATGGCCTGTGCTGCCTTTCTGGATTATACACTTTTTCAGATGGACCTTTTGACCGGGGAGCAGTGAGACTTCATTGTAGTGCAGATTTCTTTAACATGCTTGCTTGGTTGGCCATAAAGGGCGTATACATTTTTTCCTGAATATATTCAGGAAAAAACGCATACGCCCTTTTTGGCCAAGTGCATCATTTTCGACGTTCTGCCTCTTTTCCTATACTTTAAATGCAATTGCAGTCTACCCCCTGAAATCGTTTTCCTGCAATTCTGCCCCGCTTTCAAGTCCTCTTCGCAGCCTTCCTTCAATATATTTTTGGACGATAGCTGTCATTTATAACTCTGCAGTTGTGTGAATTACAGTGCCCCTGAGCTCCTTTCTTCAAATTGCTTTCTTGTGAGCTGGCCGCAAACCCGCATGATTGCTTCAGGCCCTAATATGGTTCCGGCACGGCATGCTGAGCCTTTGGTTAATTCCTCTTCCTGGTTGGAAATGAGCGTTAAATTTGCCCGTGCAGACACCTACAGCTAGTCTCTCATTGGTTCTCCCTATTCCTGTTCATCTTGCTCAGAAATTGCAAACTGTGCCAATCAGCAGGTTAAAGTCACTGACTCTCCAAGTGGGGAGAGTGTTAGTAAAGGATCTGGAATTGTGAACCCAAGTAAAAGGGGACAAAATCTGAGATGCATTTGAAAACGTTTCCCAGTCACACAGTGCACCATACTGTGGGTTTCCCATGCATGTTTTAGCTGAAGGAAGAATCGATTAAACCTGGAGAGTTGGGACCCATGGAATGGGTACCATGTAGTATGACTTCAAATGGTCTGCATTTGCTCATCGAGCCTCACCAATGCTATCAGCCCGAAGTGTCCAACCTTATGTCTCACTCAGCTCTGGGTTTAGTTGAGGTAAATCCAGGTTGCATCACAAGCCCTGATTGAATTATTTAAGAATTGCTCTCTATTTCACTGTCATTGTGTTTTGTTTTTGTAATTCATTTTGATAATAGGGTTTATCGGATTTTTTCTGCTGCCTTCATGCAGCTGTACACACGCTTGATTCTCTTATGGAGACATATAAATGTATGGGTTTGAAGATTCTTACTAGTCAGGTGTATTGCTAGGCTTTGAATATAGGGTGTTTAGTCCATCTCGTTGAGAAACTGTAGGTCTTGACTATTATATATTTGACATATGGAATGGTATCTGTGCTAATTTCTATCTCTGGTTTTATACAGCACCCCAACTCACATTTCCCCTTAAGCAAACATAAGTTGGTTTTCTAAATTTGAGACCCTGTTCTGTTTTGTAATTCAGTTCATGTGTAGCCAAGATTACATTCCGTATATTAGTGATATCTTATGATGTTTCATTTTCTGTGTCACTTATTTCACTTAGAATCATCGTACCTGAATCCACTCATTATGCCGCGACGGGCCTGATGACATAGATTTCATTGGAGATTGATATTCCATTGTACATACGTACCACCACTTCTTTATCCATTTTTTGCTTTCTGCGATATTTAACTTGTACCGTAGACGAGATTCTTGTAAACAGAGCCGTCTGAAACATTGGGGTGGCTGTGTGTTTCTGATTTTAATTTCCCTAAGCTATAGGACCATAAGTGGAAGTGCCGGAGGCTCCGTTGCTTTGTTTTTTAGGTGTTTGAGGAAACACCATACACTTCTCCAGAGTGGCTCTTGGCAATTTACATCCCGCCCATCAGCATAACAAGGCTCCCTATTCTCCATGGCCTGTGCTTCCTTTCTGAATTTTACACTTTTTTCAGATGGCCCTTTTGACCGGGGGGCAGTGAGACTTCACTGTAGTGCAGATTTCTTTAACATGCTTGCTTGGTTGGCCAAAAAGGGCATATGCGTTTTTTCCTGAATATATTCAGGAAAATACGTATACCCCCTTTTTGGCCAAGTGCATCACTGACGACGTTCTGCCTCTTTCCGTATGCTTTAAATGCAATTCCAGTCTACCCCCTGAAATCGTTTTCCTGCAATTCTGCCCCGCTTTCAAGTCCTCTTCGCAGCCTTCCTTCAATATATTTTTGGACGATAGCTGTCATTCATAACTCTGCAGGTTTTTGAATTACAGTGCCCCTGAGCTCCTTTCTTCAAATCTCTTTCTTGTGAGCTGGCCACAAACCCTCAGGATTGCTTCAGGCCCTAATCTGATTCCGGAACGGCATGCCGAGCCTTTGGTTAATTCCTCTTCCTGGTGGGAAATGAGCGTTAAATTTGCCCCTGCAGACACCTACAGCTAGTCTCTCATTGGTTCTCCCTATTCCTGTACATCTTGCGCAGAAATTGCAAACTGTGCCAAACAGGAGGTTAAAGGCACTGACTCTCCAAGTGGGGAGAGTGTTAGTAAAGGGTCTGGAATGGTGAACCCGAGTAAAAGGGGACGAAAACTGAGATGCATTTGAAAACGTTTTCCGGTCACACGGTGCACCATACTGTGGGTTTCCCATGCATGTTTTAGCTGAAGGAAGAATCCCTTAAACCTGGAGAGTTGGGACCCATGGAATGGGTACTATGCAGTATGACTACAAATGGTCTGCATTTGCTCATCGAACCTCATCCATGCTGTCAGCCCGAAGTCTCCAACCTTATGTCTCACTCAGCTCTGGGTGTAGATGAGGTAAATCCAGGTTGCATCACAAGCCCTGAATGAATTATTTAAGAATTGCTCTCTATTTCACTGTCATTTTTTTTGTTTTTGAAATTTATTTTGATAATGGGATTTAGCTGATTTTCACTGCTGCGTTTTTGTCACTGTACACACGCTTGATTCTCTTATGGAGACATATAAATCCATATGTATTAAGACTCTTACTCATCCTGTATATTCCTAGGCACTGAATATGGGGTGTTGAGTCCATTTCGTTGACCAGGAAGTAGGTTTTTTCTATTACATATTTGGCTTATGGAACGGTATCTGTGCTAATTTCAATCTCTGGTTTTATGCAGCACCCCAACTCTCCTTGATCCTTAAGCAAGCATAAGTTGGTTTTCTAAATTTGAGACCCCGTTCTCTTTTGTAATTCAGTTCATTTGTAGCCACGTTTACATTCCATGTATTAGTAATATCGTATGTCTTTGTCTTTTTGAATTATGTGACTTCAAATGATCATACGTAACTCCTCTGGGGTTGTTACAACTGGCCATGTTTCATTGATTTTCAGGCTGAGTAATATTCCACTCTACATAAGTGCCACACCTCTGTCCATTTTTTCCCTCCAGTGACATATAAATTATATCCTAATCGAGGATATATTAAACAGAGAGGCGGTAAACATTGGGGTGCCTGTGTCCTCTCGATTTTTCTTTTTCCCAAGATATACGTCCATGAGTGCAAGTGCCCTGTGCTCTGTAGCTCATTTTTTAGATGCTTTAGTAATCACAATACACTTTTCCAGAGTGACCGTTGGCAATATACATTTCCACTATAAGCCTCACAGGGCTCCCTTTTCTCCTTGCCCTGTCCTGCATTTCTGGTGTTTACACTTTATGAGGAAGGCTCTTCTGACTGATGCGAAGTGATATGTTTTGTAGTATTGATTTCCAGTGCCCACCTGTTTGGTTGGCTAAAAAAGTGTATGCCCTTTTCTTGAATATATACAGAAAAAGATGCATACACCCTTTTTGGCCAACTGCAATGTTGGCAATGTTCAGCCCCTTTTCTTGTGCTTAATGGCGAGTCCTTTCTACCTCATCCAATCCCTTTCCTGCCATTCTCCGTTGCTTACAAGTCCTTTTCTCTGACTTTCCTCAAGACATTTTTCAGTGATAGATATTTTCAACTCTGCAGTTTCGTGAATTTTAGTGTCCCTGAGTTCCATTTTTCAACTTGTGTTTATGGGAACTGGCCACAAAGCAGTGGGATTTCCTCAAGCCCTATTCTGTTTCCATGGGCAACCCTAGCCTTTGGTCAATTCGTCTTCCTGATTGGAAATTAGAGTGACATATGTCTGTCCGAAAACCTAGGACTTGTCTCTCATTGTTCCTCCTCCTTCTGCTTCATCCTTGGACAAATTCCAAACTGTGTGCAACAGGATGTTGACAGTGCTGACATCTCCAAGTGGGGAGACTGTTAGTAAAGGCGCCGGAGTGGTGAACCCGAGCACCAGGAGATGAGGAGATGAGATGCCTTTTCCAAACTCTTCCCGATCAGACGATATACCATCCTCTGGGTGTGACAGGCATGTTTTAGCTGTAGGAAGTGTCCCGTTCATGTGAGGAGAACACCAGGGCTTTTTCAAAATCAGTGTCTCTCCGCTACCCAAACTGGGGAATTTTTTAAGCTACGGCTACACATATGTTCATTAAGGGCCTTGGGAAGTAGGCAGAGTCCAAACTTTAGATGATTGAAGTCTTCAGGGTCAGAAGCACTGACCACCGGCTTCCCTTAGGTTCCATTTTAACTGTCATTGATAGATGATGTCAATAAAAATATCTATTCTTTTTCAGATTATTTCCCCTTATAGGTTATTGCAAAATATTGAGTGTAGTTCCCTGTGCTATAGAGTAGTTCCTTGTTGACGATCTATTTTATACATAGCAGTGTGTATGTGTTAATCCCAAACTGTTAATTTATCCCTCCTCCCACCTTTCTCCTTTGGTAATAATAAATTATAAGATTTTATACTTCTCAGAAATGGGGGAGCTGAATGAGAGGTATCATTTTCAATGGAAAAGCATTTAAAACAAGATTGAAGATTTAACCAAGATTATTAGATGTACATCCTTGGAAAGAAATCACTTCGCTTCTCTAATATTGACCTGACAAATAAGACAAACCTTTTCACTGAACTTGCTTATAATAAAGTGATGGAAATATCAAATGGAAGTGTTAGAAACATCTTATTTTACCCGAGCCTTATACACTGTTCTATGTTAATTATAGTTTGGCTCACACATCTGTTCATTGAAGTTACAACGTTCTCAATTTCTGTTACTGATCCTCCAGAGTGGACCCCAACAAGTGTCCCCACGCCCAGTGTCATTGGAGCCAAAAGATCGAGACTGAGTTTGGTTCAGAAGCAAAGGAAACTTTATATTTTGATCAGAGAATGGAGAGGTGAGAGCATGTGCTACCCCGTGGGCTGTGGGCTGGGCTGCTGTGTAGAGATCCTGTCAGATTCAGTGGGAGGGAGGGGGCAGAGCTCTCGAGGGCCCTGTTGGCTGCAGCTCAGGCTCTATATCGCGGAGTCTGCACTGGGCCCCAGGACCTGATGTGTCGACCCAGCCATTCTGTACTAGGAAATCTGGTCTGAAGTGCCGGGTGTGGAACCTCTGTATGCGGGACCCTAGGAGCACATGAAATTAGACAAAGCACAAAGGATAAAAAAGGTTAGACTTTATTTTATTGCCCAGATTCTATTTTTATCTCCCAGGGATTTTTAATGGGCTTTGCCTGGGACAAACCCCTCTTCTGCCTTTTGTCCTCTTCCTCATTCTTGGAGTGCTGAGGGTGCAGACCCTTCTTCTGTAACTGCTGAGTGCTGAGTTAGGAGCCCTTATACCCGTGGGCGAGGGTCAGAACTTCTCCCCAGCAGCCTCTAGGTGACGTTGATTGTCCCCAGGCCTCCAGCCTCCCTGTTCATCTGCCTGAGCATGAGCATTGGAAGTGTTATAGATTCTAATGACCTTTAAGGGTCCGGGAAGGAAATGTGCAGTGACGCTGTGAGGTCCACTTTCACCCCGCCACACATTTGTTCAGACACTTTAGGCTGACCGTTTCTGCCAGCCTAGATGCTCTGACTAGTAGTCTGCACTTTCTTCAATTAGGCCTCTGAATTAACGTAAAAACAGCACCAGGTGTCAGGACCCTGCCTGCTCAACTCCCGGACAGTCCAGGGTCAGTTGTGATGAAGGACCATGATGGCCACTGAGTCAACAGCCTTTTGAAGTAAACAGGAGTCCAGCCGGTCTTACTGGTCACCATCATCACGGTGTCTGTAGGCTTTTCTATGGTGACAGCGTGATATACGGTTCCCCTGCCAAGATTATTACCTCCCCTCTGGGTGCAGTAAGTCCTGCAAGCAGTAGTCTACTCTTTTGTGACACACTCTTGTTGTTTTATGAGAGAAACTCCAGGTCAAGTGATGGTCACATGTGTCGTCATGGTGCCCCGTTGCCCCCGGATATCTCTCTGGATGTTGGAGTAGGAGGGCTTCCTCACTGGAGGTCAGTGTGCCCACGGAGCAAACCCTGCAACTTCAGGGCATGGTTGGGGGTTAGGAACACCACGTGGGGTCCTTTTCCCTTAGGAGGGAGGTGGCCTTTTGAGCTGCTGATTTCCAGGTTTTTAGATACCGCCAGTATGTTGGCCAGATGTTGCAGTGGGCCAAGCCCCTTGGTGACTATAGTTTATCCTACCTGGATGGCATTCTTGCATTGTTCCATTTCAAGTGGTCCCAGGTTTTGCACTAATACTCCAATGGCAATTCACCTTTCACCAGGAATGTAAAGGTCAAAGGGTTTAGCTAAATTAGGGAGTTCCAGGGCAAGGGTCTGAATTGACTGCTCTTTCCATTCTTGAAAGGCCACTTCTGGATTCTATTCAAAAGGATCATCATCTTTTCCTTTCAGTGTTTCATATAGAGGCCCAGCTAGTAGACTGTAGTTAGGGATCCAGAAGCAGCAAACTCTGGCCTCCCCAGGAACCCCTAAGCTGTCTTCTAGTTTTAGAAAGGGGTAAGGCTGTAAATTGTTTCTTCCCTTTCCTGGGATGAGCTTCTCCGACCTTCTGTGAGAATGAAGCCCAGGCAGGTCACCGTAGTCTGTGATATTTGAGCTTTTTCTTGGACAACTTCTATCCTTTATTGGCTTGGTAGTTCAGAGGCCTCCTTAGTAGGGCTGGTGATCAGAATGTCGTCAGCATATTGAAGGAGTGTTTCCTTTTCCAGAGGTAGAACTTTTACGTCTTTAGCTAAGCTTTCCCCAAAGATGGTGTGGGAATTTTTGAACCCTTGGGGCAAGACGGCCTGGATGTATTGTTTTAGTTGTATGTTGAGTCCTGCCACTTACAAGCCAAAATTTCTTGTGACTCTGGGACTAATGGCATACAAAAGAAGGCATCATTGAAGACTAATACAGAATACCGTCTCCTGGTGGTTGGTAGAATGACCAGCAGGGTGTAGGAATTAGGAACTACTGGAGGTATATACTCGGTGGCTTCACTGACGATCCTGACATCTTTACCAGGCCCCTGGCAGCCCATGGGGCTCTCGTGGTCAGGCCAATCTCAGGATATAGAGCTCACCTGGGCAGGTACCCCACCTCCACACCAGCCCATGGGGCTCTCATGGTCAGGCCCATCCCAGGATATGGGGTTCCCTGGGCAGGTCCCCTGCAGCCCATGGGGCTCTCGTGGTCAGCTCCCTCCCAGGATACAGAGCTACACTTGCAGGTACTGTGGCAGGGCAGGGCACACAGGAACCGTGCACATTGCCCTCATTGCAGAGCACTCTCAGCTCACCTGTCACTCAGATCTGACACAGAGCACCTCAGAGCAGGACTTGAACTAACAAATAGCAACTCCGACAGGTCTGTGACCATGGGCATCACTCTGTACGGCCTGCCACCACCTGGTCTTCCAGAGACTTCCACTGCACCCGGGGCACCAGGCCTCTGTCTCCACCCACCACCCACCCCTCCTCTCCCTGACTCCTGGGGTCCTCTTATTAGGCCAGGGTTTTCTTGAAGCTGTCTCCCACTCATGGGCCAGATAAAATGATTAGAATACAAGCCAGAGCTGCAGCCCATTGTCTATCCTGACTCTCAAGAGCCCACACCTGTTCCTTGGACCTGGCCGATTCAGCAAGTTCCATTTTCTGCAACTGTGAGACCCTGAGGGGTGATGATTGGCTGACCTGGGCAGCCTGACCATGCCGGCCAGCCCTCCCCAGGTGTGCCTGTTTTGAGATCAATATAAACACCGCTCCAGGCAGCAAGAACCCCTGCAGCTGTGCCTGACGCCATTTTCTCTGCCCTGTCAGCAGTCTCGGGGCTGGGCTGGTGGGAGGGAGTGACAGGTCACGGCGTTGTGGGTGGCCCAGTGTGAGTGGGGCTCTGCTGGACTTTCTGCAGCAGTTGTCAAGATGCCACCTGCTAAAGAAGAGGATGTGTCACCCATACCTGGCGCTGGAATTTCTCCCTGGGCAGACGTGAGGAAGGAAGAAATCAGTGGGGGCCGGGACAGGAGGGGTATCTCAGGCAGGGAAATGGAAAGCTTCCAGAAGAGCACCCAGGGCCAGGACCATCCTGGCTGGCCTGCAGGCACCAAGTTGGCTGGCATGCAATCACTCGTGTGGCTCCATTGCCCTTCCTCTAGGCTTTCAAGTCCTTGAACATATTCAGGTGTTTTATCTGGGAAGGGTGGGAACATTTCAGCAGCAGCTGGCCTGGGGCTCGGACCACGTTTACTCACAGATGCCTCAGCACGGTCCCCCAGCTTTGCAATGAGGACGCTTGTTGCGTGGGGCCTGCTGGCTGTATGGGAGATGATTCCCCACCACTGACCAACTTCAGAATTGTTTACAACTGGAGCAAGTGTCCTGATACGGTTTTCCTCTGTGTAACTTGTGGATTCTGTTTGTTTTTTCTATTTTTCGTTTTTGGTTCAAGGTAGATTTCATTCCTCTTTTTTGCATTTACAAATATAAGCATAGAAATAATTTATTCATATAAATACATGTATGTGGAGGGAAGAATATTTTTTCTGTTTTACTTTTTAATTTTATTTTTTTTAATTTTTAATCTTATTTTTTATACAGCAGGTTCTTATTGGTTATCTATTTTATACATATAAATGTATACATGTCAATCCCAATCTCTCAACTCTTCACACCACCATCCCCCCAACAGCTTTCTGCCCTTGGTGCAGATTTCCTTTACAGGCTTGCTTGGTTGGCCATCAAGGGTGTATGCGTTTTTTCCTGAATATATTCAGGAAAAAATGCATACGCCCTTTTTGGCAAAGTGCATCATTGTCGACATTCTGCCTCATTTCCTATGCTTTAAGTGCAATTCCAGTCTACCCCCTGAAATAGTTTTCCTCAAATGCTGCCCCCCTTTCCAGTCCTCTTCGCAGACTTACTTCAATATATTTTTGGACGATAGCTGTCATTCATAACTCTGCAGGTTTGTGAATTAGAGTGCCCCTGAGCTCCTTTCTTCAACTCGCTTTCTTGTGAGCTGGCCGAAAACCGCAGGAATGCTTCAGGCGCTAATCTGTTTCTGGCAGGGCACGCTGACCCTTTGGTTAATTCCTCTTCCTGGTGGGAAATGGTCGTTACACTTGCCCGTGCAGGCACCTACAGCTAGTCTCTCATTGGTTCTCCCTATTCCTGTTCATCTTGCCTAGAAATTGCAAACTGTGCTGAACAGGATGTTAAAGGCATTGACTCTCCAGGTGGGGAGAGTGTTAGTAAAGCGTCTGGAATGGTGAACCCGAGTACCAGGGCACAAAAACTGAGATGCATTTGAAAACGTTTCGCAATCACATGGTGGAATATACTCTGCGTTTCTCATGCATGTTTTAGCTGAAGGAAGAATCCCTTAAACCTGGAGAGTTGGGACCCATGGAATGGGTACCATGCAGTATGCCTTCAAACGGTCTGCATTTGCTCACCGAGCCTCACCAATGGTATCAGCGCGAAGGGTCCAGCCTTATGTCTCACCCAGCTCTGGGTGTAGATGTGGTAAATCCAGGTTGCATCACAAGCCCTGAATGAATTATTTAAGAATTGCTCTCTATTTCACTGTCATTGTGTTTTGTTTTTGAAATTTTTTTTGATAAAGGAAGTTATCCGATTTTCACTGCTGCGTTTAGGCCACTGTACACACGCTTGATTCTCTTACGGAGACATATAAATCCATGGGTTTTAAGATTCTTACTAGTCAGGTATATTCCGAGGCGTTGAATATGGGGTGTTGAGTTCATTTCGTTGAGCAAGGAGTAGGTCTTGTCTATTATATATTTGGCTTATGGAAAGATATCTGTGCTAATTTCAATCTCTGGTTTTATGCAGCACGCCAACTCACCTTTCCCCATAAGCAAGCGTAAGTTCGTTTTCTAAATTTGAGACCGTGTTCTGTTTTGTAGATCAGTTCATGTGTAGCCAAGTTTACATTCCATGTATTAGTGATAACTTATGATGTTTCTTTTTCTGTGTGACTTATTTCACGTAAAATCATCATACCTGAATCCATTCATTATGCCACTACTGGCCTGATGACATAGATATCATTGCTGAGTGATATTCCATTGTACATACGTACCACATCTTCTTTATCCATATTTCGATTTCTGGGATATTTAACTTGTATCGTAGACGAGGTTCTTGTAAACAGAGCCGTCCCAAACTTTGGGGTGGCTCTGTGTTTTTCATTTTAATGTCCCTAAGCTATAGGACCATAAGTGGAAGTGCCATAGGCTGTGTTGCTTTGTTTCCTACGTGTTTCCGGAAACACCATACAGTTCTCCAGAGTGGCTTTTGGCGGTTCACATCCCGCCCATCAGCATAACAAGGCTACATGTTCTCCATGGCCTGTCCTGCCTTTCTGGATTTTACACTTTTTTCAGATGGCCCTTTTGACCGGGGGGCAGTGAGGCTTCATTGTAGTGCAGATTTTCTTTACACGCTTGCTTGGTTGGCCAAAAAGGGCGTATGCGTTTTTTCCTGAATATATATATGGGGAGAGTGTTATTGACGGGTCTGGAATATTGAACCCTAGTACCAGGGGAAAAAAACTGAGATGCATTTGAAAACGAATCCAAATCACAAGGTGGACCATACTCTGGGTTTCCCATGCATGTTTTAGCTGAAGGAAGAATCCCTTAAACCTGGAGAGTTGGGACCCATGGAATGGGTACCATGCAGTATGACTTCAAATGTTCTGCATTTGCTCACCGAACCTCACCAATGCTATCAGCCCGAAGTGTCCAGCCTTATGTCTCACCCAGCTCTGGTTGAAGATGTGCTAAATCCAGGTTGTATCACAAGCCCTGAATGAATTATTTAAGAATTGCCCTCTATTTCAGTGTCATTGTGTTTTGTTTTTGAAATTTATTTTGATAATGGGATTTATCGGATTTTCACTGATGCGTTTAGGCCGCTGTACACACGCTTGATTCTCTTACGGAGACATATAAATCCATGGGTTTTAAGATCCTTACTAGTCAGGTATATTCCTAGGCGTTGAATATGGGGTGTTGACTCCATTTCGTTGAGCAAGGAGTAGGTCTTTTCTATTACATATTTGGTTTATGGAACAGTTTCTGTGCTAATATCAATCTCTGGTTTTATGCAGCACCCCAACTCACCTTTCCCCATAAGCAACCATCAGTTGGTTTTCTAACTTGGAGACCCTCTTCTGTTTTGTAATTCAGTTCATGTGTAGCCAAGTTTCATTCCATGTATTAGTGATATCTTATGATGTTCCTTTTTCTGTGTGACTTATTTCACGTAGAATCATTGTACCTGAATCCACTCATTATGCCGCTAAGGGCCAGATGACATAGATTTCATTGCTGAGTGATTTTCCATTGTACGTATGTACCACAACTTCTTTATCCATTTTCGCTTTCTGAGATATTTAACTTGTACCGTAGACGAGGTTCTTGTAAACAGAGCCGACCCAAACTTTGGGGTGGCTGTGTGTTTTTGATTTTAACTTCCCTAAGCTATAGGACCATAAGTGGAAGTGCCATAGGCTGTGTTGCTTTGTTTCCTACGTGTTTCAGGAAACACCATACACTTCTCCAGAGTGGCTGTTGGCAGTTCACATCCCGCCCATCAGCATAACAAGGCTCCCTGTTCTCCATGGCCTGTGCTGCCTTTCTGGATTTTACACTTTTTTCAGATGGCCCTTTTGACTGGGGGGCAGTGAGACTTCATTGTAGTGCAGATTTCTTTAACATGCTTGCTTGGTTGGCCAAAAAGGGCGTATGCGTTTTTTCCTGAATATATTCAGGAAAAAACGCATATGCCCTTTTTGGCCAAGTGCATCATTGTCGACGTTCTGCCTCTTTTCCTATGCTTTAAATGCAATTCCAGTCTACCCCCTGAAATCGTTTTCCTGCAATTCTGCCCCGCTTTCAAGTCCTCTTCGCAGCCTTCCTTCAATATATTTTTGGACGATAGCTGTCATTTATAACTCTGCAGGTTTGTGAATTACAGTGCCCCTGAGCTCCTTTCTTCAAATCGCTTTCTTGTGAGCTGGCCGCAAACCCGCAGGATTGCTTCAGGCCCTAATCTGGTTCCGGCACGGCATGCTGAGCGTTTGGTTAATTCCTCTTCCTGGTTGGAAATGAGCGTTAAATTTGCCCATGCAGACACCTACAGCTAGTCTCTCATTGGTTCTCCCTATTCCTGTTCATCTTGCGCAGAAATTGCAAACTGTGCCAAACAGGAGGTTAAAGGCACTGACTCTCCAAGTGGGGAGAGTGTTAGTAAAGGGTCTGGAATTGTGAACCCGAGTAAAAGGGGACGAAAACTGAGATGCATTTGAAAACGTTTCCCGGTCACACGGTGCACCATACTGTGGGTTTCCTATGCATGTTTTAGCTGAAGGAAGAATCGCTTAAACCTGGAGAGTAAGGACCCATGGAATGGGTACCATGCAGTATGACTTCAAATGGTCTGCATTTGCTCATCGAACCTCACCAACGCTATCAGCCCGAAGTGTCCAACCTTATGTCTCACTCAGCTCTGGGTGTAGATGTGGTAAATCCAGGATGCATCACAAGACCTGAATGAATTATTTACGAATTGCTCTCTATTTCACTGTCCTTGTGTTTTGTTTGTGTAATTCATTTTGATAATGGGATTTATCGGATTTTCTCTGCTGCATTCATGCCACTGTACAAAGGCTTCTTTCTCTTACGGAGACATATAAATCCATGGGTTTGAAGATTCTTACTAGTCAGGTGTATTCCTAGGCGTTTAATATGGGTTGTTTAGTCCATTTCGTTGAGCAAGTGGTAGGTCTTGACTATTACCTATTTGGCTTATGGAAAGGTATCTGTGCTAATTTCTATCTCTGGTTTTATGCAGCACCCCAACTCACCTTTCCCCTTAAGCAAGCATAAGTTGTTTTTCTAAATTTGAGACCCTGTTCTGTTTTGTAATTCAGTTCATGTGCAGCCAAGTTTACATTCCGTGTATTAGTGATATCTTATGATGTTTCATTTTCTGTGTGACTTATTTCACTTAGAATCTTCGTACATGAATCCACTCATTATGCCGCGACGGGCCTGATGACATAGATTTCATTGCTGAGTGATATTCCATTGTATGTAGGTACCACTACTACTTTATCCATTTTTCACATTCTGCGATATTTAACTTGTACCGTAGACGAGGTTCTTGTAAACAGAGCCGTCCGAAACTTTGGGGTGTTTGTGTGTTTTTGATTTTAATTTCCCTAAGCTATAGGACCATAAGTGGAAGTGCCGTAGGCTTCGTTGCTTTGTTTTTTATGTGTTCCAGGAATCACCATACACTTGTCCAGAGTGGCTGTTGGCAATTTACATCCCACCCATCAACATAGCAAGGCTCCCTGTTCTCCATGGCCTGTGCTGCATTCCTGGATTTTACACTTTTTTCAGATGGCCCTTTTGACCGGGGGGCAGTGAGACTTCATTGTAGTGCAGATTTCTTTAACATGCTTGCTTGGTTGGCCAAAAAGGGCGTATGCGTTTTTTCATGTATATATTCAGGAAAAAACGCATACGCCCTTTTTGGCCAAGAGCATCATTGTCGTTCTGCCTCTTTTCCTATGCTTTAAATGCAATTCCCGTCTACCCCCTGAAATCGTTTTCCTGCAATTCTGCCCCGCATACAAGTCGTCTTCGCAGCCTTCCTTCAATATATTTTTGGACGATAGCTGTCATTTATAACTCTACAGGTTTGTGAGTTACAGTGCCCCAGAGCTCATTTCTTCACCTCGCTATCTTATGAGCTGGCTGCAAACCCACAGGATTGCCTCAGGCCCTAATCTGGTTCCGGCACGGCATGCTGAGCCTTTAGTTAATTCCTCTTCCTGGTGGGAAATGAGCATTAAATTTGCCCGTGCAGACACCTAGAGCTAGTCTCTCATTCGTTCTCCCTATTCCTTTTCATCTTGCGCAGAAATTGCAAACTGTGCCCAACAGGAGGTTAAAGGCACTGACTCTCCAAGTGGGGAGGGTGTTCGTAAAGGGTCTGGAATGGTGAACCCGAGTAAAAGGGGACGAAAACTGAGATGCATTTGAAAACGTTTGCCAGTCACACGGTGCACCATACTGTGGGTTTCCCATGCATGTTTTAGCTGAAGGAAGAATCCCTTAAACTTGGAGAGTTGGGACCCATGGAATGGGTACCATGCTGTATGACTTCAAAGGGTCTGCATTTGCTCATCGAACCTCACCAATGCTATCAGCCCGAAGTGCCCAACCTTATGTCTCACTCAGCTCTGGGTGTAGATGTGGTAAATCCAGGTTGCATCACAAGCCCTGAATGAATTATTTAAGAATTGCTCTCTATTTCACTGTCCTTGGGTTTTGTTTGTGTAATTCATATTGATAATGGGATTTATCGGATTTTCTCTGCTGCATTCATGCCGCTGTACACACGCTTCATTCTCTTATGGAGACATATAAATCCATGGGTTTGAAGATTCTTACTAGTCAGGTGTATTCCTAGGCGTTGAATATGGGGTGTTTAGTCCATTTCGTTGAGCAAGGGGTAGGTCTTGACTATTACATATTTGGCTTATGGAAAGGTATCTGTGCTAATTTCTATCTCTGGTTTTATGCAGCACCCCAACTCACCTTTCCCCTTAAGCAAGCATAAGTTGGTTTTCTAAATTTAAGACCCTGTTCTGTTTTGTAATTCAGTTCATGTGTAGCCAAGTTTACATTCCGTGTAGTAGTGATATCTTATGATGTTTCATTTTCTGTGTGACTTATTTCACTTAGAATCATCGTACCTGAATCCAATCATTATGCCGCGACGGGCCTGATGACATAGATTTCATTGCTGTGTGATATTCCATTGTACGTACGTACCACAACTTCTTTATCCATTTTTCACATTCTGGGATATTTAACTTGTACTGTAGATGAGGTTCTTGTAAACAGAGCCACCCGAGACTTTTGGGTGGTTGTGTGTTTTTGATTTTAATTTTCCTAAGCTATAGGACCATAAGGGGAAGTGCCGTAGGCTCCGTTGCTGTGTTTTTTAGGTGTTTCAGGAAACACCATACACTTCTCCAGAGTGGCTGTTGGCAATTTACATCCCACGCATCAGCATAACAAGGCTCCCTGTTCTCCATGGCCTGTGCTGCATTTCTGGATTTTACACTTTTTTCAGATGGCCCTTTTGACCGGGGGGCAGTGAGACTTCTTTGTAGTGCAGATTTCTTTAACATGCTTGCTTGTTTGGCCAAAAAGGGCGTATGCGTTTTTTCCTGAATATATTCAGGAAAAAACGCATACGCCCTTTTTGGCCAAGTGCATCATTGTCGTCGTTCTGCCTCTTTTCCTATGCTTTAAATGCAATTCCAGTCTACCCCCTGAAATCGTTTTCATGCAATTCTGCCCCGCTTTCAATTCCTCTTCGCAGCCTTCCTTCAATATATTTTTGGACGATAGCTGTCATTTATAACTCTGCAGGTTTGTGAATTACAGTGCCCCTGAGCTCCTTTCTTCAAATCGCTTTCTTGTGAGATGGCCGCAAACCCCCAGGTTTGATTCAGGCCCTAATCTGGTTCCAGCACGGAATGTTGAGCGTTTGGTTAATTCCTCTTTCTGGTTGGAAATGAGCATTAAATTTGCCCGTGCAGACACCTACAGCTAGTCTCTCATTGGTTCTCCCTATTCCTGTTCATCTTGCGCAGAAATTGCAAACTGTGCCAAACAGCAGATTAAAGGCACTGACTCTCCAAGTGGGGAGAGTGTTAGTAAAGGGTCTGGAATGGTGAACCTGAGTAAAAGGGGCCGAAAACTGAGATGCATTTGAAAACGTTTCCCGGTCACACGGTGCACCATACTGTGGGTTTCCCATGCATGTTTTAGCTGAAGGAAGAATCGCTTAAACCTGGAGAGTTGGGACCCATGGAATGGGTATCATGCAGCATGACTTCAAAGGGTCTGCATTTGCTCATCGAACCTCACCAATGCTATCAGCCCGAAGTGTCCAACCTTAGGTCTCACTCAGCTCTGGGTTTAGATGAGGTAAATCCAGGTTGCATCACAAGCCCTGAATGAATTATTTAAGAATTGCTCTCTATTTCACTGTCATTGTGTTTTGTTTTTGTAATTCATTTTGATAATAGGATTTATCGGATTTTCTCTGCTGCCTTCATGCAGCTGTACACATGCTTGATTCTCTTATGGAGACATATAAATCCATGGGTTTGAAGATTCTTACTAGTCAGGTGTATTCCTAGGCGTTGAATATAGGGTGTTTAGCCCATTTCGTTGAGCAAGGGGTAGGTCTTGACTATTACATATTTGACGTATGGAATGGTATCTGTGCTAATTTCTATCTCTGGTTTTATGCAGCACCCCAACTCACCTTTCCCCTTAAGGAAACATAAGTTGGTTTTCTAAATTTGAGACCCTGTTCTGTTTTGTAATTCAGTTCATGTGTAGCCAAGATTACATTCGGTGTGTTAGTGATATCTTATGATGTTTCATTTTCTGTGTGACTTATTTCACTTAGAATCATTGTACCTGAATCCACTCATTATGCCACGACGGGCCAGATGACATAGCTTTCCTTGGTGACTGATATTCCATTGTACGTACGTACCACAACTTCTTTATCCATTTTTCGCTTTCTGGGATATTTAACTTGTACCGTAGAAGAGGTTCTTGTAAACAGAGCTGTCTGAAACTTTGGCTTGGCTGTGTGTTTTTGATTTAAATTTCCCTAAGCTATAGGACCATAAGTGGAAGTGCCGTAGGCTCTGTTGCTTTGTTTTTTAGGTGTTTCAGGAAACACCATACACTTCTCCAGAGTGGCTGTTGGCAATTTACATCCCGCCCATCAGCATAACAAGGCTCCCTGTTCTCCATGGCCTGTGCTGCCTTTCTGGATTTTACACTTTTTTCAGATGGCCCTTTTGACCGGGGGGCAGTGAGACTTCATTGTAGTGCAGATTTCTTTAACATGCTTGCTTGGTTGGCCAAAAAGGGCGTATGCGTATATTCCGGAAAAAACGCATACGCCCTTTTTGGCCAAGTGCATCATTGTCGACGTCCTGCCTCTTTTCCTATGCTTTAAATGCAATTCCAGTCTAACCCCTGAAATCGTTTTCCTGCAATTTTGCTCCGCTTTCAAGTCCTCTTCGCAGCTTTCCTTCAATATATTTTTGGACGATAGCTGTCATTTATAACTCTGCAGGTTTGTGAATTACAGTGCCCCTGAGCTCCTTTCTTCAAATCGCTTTCTTTTGAGCTGGCCGCAAACCCGCAGGATTGCTTCAGGCCCTAATCTTGTTGCGGCACGGCATGCTGAGCCTTTGGTTAATTCCTCTTCGTGGTTGGAAATGAGCGTTAAATTTGACCGTGCAGACACCTACAGCTAGTCTCTCATTGGTTCTCCCTATTCCTGTTCATCTTGCGCAGAAATTGCAAACTGTGCTAAACAGAGGGTTAAAGGCACTGACTCTCCAAGTGGGGAGAGTGTTAGTAAATGGTCTGGAATTGTGAACCCGAGTAAAAGGGGACGAAAACTGAGATGCATTTGAAAACGTTTCCCGGTCACACGGTGCACCATACTCTGGGTTTCCCATGCATGTTTTATCTGAAGGAAGAATCGCTTAAACCTGGAGAGTTGGGACCCATGGAATGGGTACCATGCAGTATGACTTCAAATGGTCTGCATTTGCTCTTCGAACCTCACCAATGCTATCAGCCCGAAGTGTCCAACATTATGTCTCACTCAGCTCTGGGTGTAGATGAGGTAAATCCAGGTTGCATCACAAGCCCTGAATGAATTATTTAAGAATTGCTCTCTATTTCACTGTCATTGTGTTTTGTTTTTGTAATTCATTTTGATAATAGGATTTATCGGATTTTCTCTGCTGCCTTCATGCAGCTGTACACACGCTTGATTCTCTTATGGAGACATATAAATCCATGGGTTTTAAGATTCTTACTAGTCAGGTGTATTCCTAGGCGTTGAATATAGGGTGTTTAGCCCATTTCGTTGAGCAAGGGGTAGGTCTTGACTATTACATATTTTTTTTTTTTTTCTGTACGCGGGCCTCTCAGTGTTGTGGCCTCTCCCGTTGCGGAGCACAGGCTCCGGATGCGCAGGCTCAACGGCCATGACTTACGGAACCAGTAGCTACGCGGCATGTTGGATCCTCTCGGACCGAGGCACGAACCCATGTCCCCTTCATCGGCAGGCGGACTCTCAACCACTGCACCACCAGGGAAGCCCCCTGACTATTACATATTTGACGTATGGAATGGTATCTGTGCTAATTTCTATCTCTGGTTTTATGCAGCACCCCAACTCACCTTTCCCCTTAAGCAAACATAAGTTGGTTTTCTAAATTTGAGACCCTGTTCTCTTTTGTAATTCAGTTCATGTGTAGCCAAGATTACATTCGGTGTATAAGTGATATCTTATGATGTTTCATTTTCTTTGTGACTTATTTCACTTAGAATCATCGTACCTGAATCCACTCATTATGCCGCGACGGGCCTGATGACATAGATTTCCTTGCTGAGTGATATTCCATTGTACGTACGTACCACAACTTCTTTATCCATTTTTCACTTTCTGGGATATTTAACTTGTACCGTAGACGAGGTTCCTGTAAACAGAGCCCTCTGAAACTTTGGGGTGGCTGTGTGTTTTTGATTTTAATTTCCCTAAGCTATAGGACCATAAGTGGAAGTGCCGTAGGCTCCGTTGCTTTGTTTTTTAGGTGTTTCAGGAAACACAATACACTTCTCCAGAGTGGCTTTTGGCAATTTACATCCCACCCATCAGCATAACAAGGCTCCCTGTTCTCCATGGCCTGTGCTGCATTTCTGGATTTTACACTGTTTTCAGATGGCCCTTTTGACCGGGGGGCAGTGAGACTTCATTGTAGTGCAGATTTCTTTAACATGCTTGCTTGGTTGGCCAAAAAGTGCGTATGCGTTTTTTCCGGAATATATTCAGGAAAAAACGCATACGCACTTTTTGGCCAAGTGCATCATTGTGGACGTTCTGCCTCTTTTCCTATGCTTTAAATGCAATTCCAGTCTACCCCCTGAAATCGTTTTCCTGCAATTCTGCCCCGCTTTCAAGTCCTCTTCGCAGCCTTCCTTCAATATATTTTTGGACGATAGCTGTCATTTATAACTCTGCAGGTTTGTGAATTACAGTGCCCCTGAGCTCCTTTCTTCAAATCGCTTTCTTGTGAGATGGCCGCAAACCCCCAGGTTTGATTCAGGCCCTAATCTGGTTCCAGCACGGAATGTTGAGCGTTTGGTTAATTCCTCTTCCTGGTTGGAAATGAGCATTAAATTTGCCCGTGCAGACACCTACAGTTAGTCTCTCATTGGTTCTCCCTATTCCTGTTCATCTTGCGCAGAAATTGCAAACTGTGCCAAACAGGAGGTTAAAGGCACTGACTCTCCAAGTCTGGAGAGTGTTAGAAAAGGGTCTGGAATTGTGAACCCGAGTAAAAGGGGACGAAAATTGAGATGCCTTTGAAAACGTTTCCCGGTCACACGGTGCACCATACTGTGGGCTTCCCATGCATGCTTTAGCTGAAGGAAGAATCGCTTAAACCTGGAGAGTTGGGACCCATGGAATGGGTACCATGCAGTATGACTTCAAATGGTCTGCATTTGCTCATCGAACCTCACCAGTGGTATCACCCCGAAGTGTCCAACCTTATGTCTCACTCAGCTCTGGGTGTAGATGAGGTAAATCCAGGTTGCATCACAAGCCCTGAATGAATTATTTAAGAATTGTTCTCTATTTCACTGTCATTGTGTTTTGTTTTTGTAATTCATTTTGATAATAGGATTTATCGGATTTTCTCTGCTGCTTTAATGCAGCTGTACACATGCTTGATTCTCTTATGGAGACATATAAATCCATGGGTTTGAAGATTCTTACTAGTCAGGTGTATTCCTAGGCGTTGAATATAGGGTGTTTAGCCCATTTCGTTGAGCAAGGGGTAGGTCTTGACTATTACATATATTTTTTTTTTTTTTGCTGTACGCGGGCCTCTCAGTGATGTGGCCTCTCCCGTTGCGGAGCACAGGCTCCGGTCGCGCAGGCTCAACAGCCATGACTCACGGGGCCAGTAGCTCCGCGGCATGTGGGATCCTCTCGGACCGGGGCACGAACCCGCGTCCCCTGCATCGGCAGGCGAACTCTCAACCAGTGCGCCACCAGGGAAGCCCCCTTGACTATTACTTATATGACGTATGGAATGGTATCTGTGCTAATTTCTATCTCTGGTTTTATGCAGCACCCCAACTCACCTTTCCCCTTAAGCAAACATAAGTTGGTTTTCTAAATTTGAGACCCTGTTCTGTTTTGTAATTCAGTTCATGTGTAGCCAAGATTACATTCGGTGTATTAGTGATATCTTATGATGTTTCATTTTCTGTGTGACTTATTTCTCTTAGAATCATCGTACCTGAATCCACTCATTATGCCACGACGGGCCAGATGACATAGATTTCATTGGTGAGTGATATTCCATTGTACGTACGTACCACAACTTCTTTATCCATTTTTCGCTTTCTGGGATATTTAACTTGTACCGTAGACGAGGTTCTTGTAAACAGAGCCGTCTGAAACTTTGGGGTGGCTGTGTGTTTTTTATTTTAATTTCCCTAAACTATAGGACCATAAGTGGAAGTGCCATAGGCTCTGTTGCTTTGTTTTTTAGGTGTTTCAGGAAACACCATACACTTCTGCAGAGTGGCTGTTGGCAATTTACATCCCACCCATCAGCATAACAAGGCTCCCTGTTCTCCATGGCCTGTGCTGCATTTCTGGATGTTACACTTTTTTCAGATGGCCGTTTTTACCGGGGGGCATGAGACTTCATTGTAGTGCAGATTTCTTTAACATGCTTGCTTGGTTGGCCAAAAAGGGCGTATGCGTTTTTTCCTGAATATATTCAGGAAAAAACGCATACGCCCTTTTTGGCCAAGTGCATCATTGTCGAAGTTCTGCCTCTTTTCCTATGCTTTAAATGCAATTCCAGTCTACCCCATGAAATCGTTTTCCTGAAATTCTGCCCCGCTTTCAAGTCCTCTTCGCAGCCTTCCTTCAATATATTTTTGGACGATAGCTGTCATTTATAACTCTGCAGGTTTGTGAATTACAGTGCCCCTGAGCTCCTTTCTTCAAATCGCTTTCTTGTGAGCTGGCCGCAAACCCGCAGGATTGCTTCAGGCCCTAATCTGGTTCCGGCACGGCATGCTGAGCGTTTGGTTAAATCCTCTTCCTGGTTGGAAATGAGCGTTAAATTAGCCCCTGCAGACACCTACAGCTAGTCACTCATTGGTTCTCCCTATTCCTGTTCATCTTGCGCAGAAATTGCAAAGTGTGCGAAACAGGAGGTTAAAGGCACTGACTCTCCAAGTGGGGAGAGTGTTAGTAAAGGGTCTGGAATTGTGAACCCGAGTAAAAGAGGACAAAAACTGAGATGCATTTGAAAACGTTTCCCGGTCACATGGTGCACCATACTGTGGGTTTCCCATGCATGTTTTAGCTGAAGGAAGAATCGCTTAAACCTGGAGAGTTGGGACCCATGGAATGTGTACCATGTATTATGACTTCAAAAGGTCTGCATTTGCTCATCGAACCTCACCAATGCTATCAGCCCGAAGGGTCCAACCTTATGTCTCACTCAGCTCTGGGTTTAGATGAGGTAAATCCAGGTTGCATCACAAGCCCTGAATGAATAATTTAAGAATTGCTCTCTATTTCACTGTCATTGTGTTTTGTTTTTGTAATTCATTTTGATAATAGGATTTATCGGATTTTATCTGCTGCCTTCATGCAGCTGTACACACGCTTGATTCTCTTATGGAGACATGTAAATCCATGGGTTTCAAGAGTCTTAGTAGTCAGGTGTATTCCTAGGCTTTGAATATAGGGTGTTTAGCCCATTTCGTTGAGCAAGGGGTAGGTCTTGACTATTACATATTTGACGTATGGAATGGTATCTGTGCTAATTTCTATCTCTCGTTTTATGCAGCACCCCAACTCACCTTTCCCCTTAAGCAAACATTAGTTGGTTTTCTAAATTTGAGACCCTGTTCTGTTTTGTAATTCAGTTCATGTGTAGCCAAGATTACATTCGGTGTATTAGTGATATCTTATGATGTTTCATTTTCTGTGTGACTTATTTCTCTTAGAATCATCGTACCTGAATCCACTCATTATGCCACGACGGGCCAGATGACATAGATTTCATTGGTGAGTGATATTCCATTGTACGTACGTACCACAACTTCTTTATCCATTTTTCGCTTTCTGGGATATTTAACTTGTACCGTAGACGAGGTTCTTGTAAAGAGAGCCGTCTGAAACTTTGGGGTGGCTGTGTGTTTTTTATTTTAATTTCCCTAAGCTATAGGACCATAAGTGGAAGTGCCGTAGGCTCCGTAGCTTTGTTTTTTCGGTGTTCCGGGAAACACCATACACTTCTCCAGGGTGGCTGATGGCAATTCACATCCCACCCAACAGCATAACAAGGCTCCCTGTTCTCCATGGCCTGTGCTGCCTTTCTGGATTTTACACTTTTTTCAGATGGCCCTTTTGACCGGGGGGCAGTGAGACTTCATTGTAGTGCAGATTTCTTTAACATGCTTGCTTGGTTGGCCAAAAAGGGCGTATGCGTTTTTTCTTGAATATATTCAGGAAAAAACGCATACGCACTTTTTGGCCAAGAGCATCATTGTCGACGTTCTGCCTCTTTTCCTATGCTTTAAATGCAATTCCCGTCTACCCCCTGAAATCGTTTTCCTGCAATTCTGCCCCACTTTCAAGTCGTCTTCGCAGCCTTCCTTCAATATATTTTTGGATGATAGCTGTCATTTATAACTCTGCAGGTTTGTGAGTTACAGTGCCCCTGAGCTCATTTCTTCAACTCGCTATCTTGTGAGCTGGCCGCAAACCCACAGGATTGCCTCAGGCCCTAATCTGGTTCCGGCACGGCATGCTGAGCCTTTGGTTAATTCCTCTTCCTGGTGGGAAATGAGCGTTAAATTTCCCCGTGCAGACACCTAGAGCTAGTCTCTCATTGGTTCTCCGTATTCCTTTTCATCTTGCGCAGAAATTGCAAACTGTGCCTAACAGGAGGTTAAAGGCACTGACTCTCCAAGTGGGGAGAGTGTTCGTAAAGGGTCTGGAATGGTGAACCCGAGTAAAAGGGGACGAAAACTGAGATGCATTTGAAAACGTTTGCCAGTCACACGGTGCACCATACTGTGGGTTTCCCATGCATGTTTTAGCTGAAGGAAGAATCCCTTAAACTTGGAGAGTTGGGACCCATGGAATGGGTACCATGCTGTATGACTTCAAAGGGTCTGCATTTGCTCATCGAACCTCACCAATGCTATCAGCCCGAAGTGCCCAACCTTATGTCTCACTCAGCTCTGGGTGTAGATGTGGTAAATCCAGGTTGCATCACAAGCCCTCAATGAATTATTTAAGAATTGCTCTCTATTTCACTGTCCTTGGGTTTTGTTTGTGTAATTCATTTTGATAATGGGATTTATCGGATTTTCTCTGCTGCATTCATGCCGCTGTACACACGCTTCATTCTCTTACGGAGACATATAAATCCATGGGTTTGAAGATTCTTACTAGTCAGGTGTATTCCTAGGCGTTGAATATGGGGTGTTTAGTCCATTTCGTTGAGCAAGGGGTAGGTCTTGACTATTACATATTTGGCTTATGGAAAGGTATCTGTGCTAATTTCTATCTCTGGTTTTATGCAGCACCCCAACTCACCTTTCCCCTTAAGCAAGCATAAGTTGGTTTTCTAAATTTGAGACCCTGTTCTGTTTTGTAATTCAGTTCATGTGTAGCCAAGTTTACATTCCGTGTAGTAGTGATATCTTATGATGTTTCATTTTCTGTGTGACTTATTTCACTTTGAATCATCGTACCTGAATCCACTCATTATGCCGCGACGGGCCTGATGACGTAGATTTCATTGCTGAGTGATATTCCATTGTACGTACGTACCACAACTTCTTTATCCATTTTTCACATTCTGGGATATTTAACTTGTACCGTAGACCAGGTTCTTGTAAACAGAGCCGTCCGACACTTTGGGGTGGCTGTGTGTTTTTGATTTTAATTTCCCTAAGCTATAGGACCATAAGTGGAAGTGCCGTAGGCTCCGTAGCTTTGTTTTTTCGGTGTTCCGAGAAACAGCATACACTTCTCCAGAGTGGCTGTTGGCAATTTACATCCCGCCCATCAGCATAACAAGGCTCCCTGTTCTCCATGGCCTTGCTGCCTTTCTGAATTTTACACTTTTTTCAGATGGCCCTTTTGACCGGGGGGCAGTGAGACATCATTGTAGTGCAGATTTCTTTAACATGCTTGCTTGGTTGGCCAAAAAGGGCGTATGCGTTTTTTCCTGAATATATTCAGGAAAAAACGCATACGCCCTTTTTGGCCAAGAGCATCGTTGTCGACGTTCTGCCTCTTTTCCTATTCTTTAAATGCAATTCCCGTCTACCCCCTGAAATCATTTTCCTGCAATTCTGCCCCACTTACAAGTCGTCTTCGCAGCCTTCCTTCAATATATTTTTGGACGATAGCTGTCATTTATAACTCTGCAAGTTTGTGAGTTACAGTGCCCCTGAGCTCATTTCTTCAACTCGCTATCTTGTGAGCTGGCCGCAAACCCACAGGATTGCCTCAGGCCCTAATCTGGTTCCGGCACGGCATGCTGAGCCTTTGGTTAATTCCTCTTCCTGGTGGGAAATGAGCGTTAAATTTGCCCGTGCAGACACCTAGAGCTAGTCTCTCATTGGTTCTCCCTATTCCTTTCATCTTGCGCAGAAATTGCAAACTGTGCCCAACAGGAGGTTAAAGGCACTGACTCTCCAAGTGGGGAGAGTGTTCGTAAAGGGTCTGGAATGGTGAACCCGAGTAAAAGGGGACGAAAACTGAGATGCATTTGAAAACGTTTGCCAGTCACACGGTGCACCATACTGTGGGTTTCCCATGCATGTTTTAGCTGAAGGAAGAATCCCTTAAACTTGGAGAGTTGGGACCCATGGAATGGGTACCATGCTGTATGACTTCAAAGGGTCTGCATTTGCTCATCGAACCTCACCAATGCTATCAGCCCGAAGTGCCCAACCTTATGTCTCACTCAGCTCTGGGTGTAGATGTGGTAAATCCAGGTTGCATCACAAGCCCTGAATGAATTATTTAAGAATTGCTCTCTATTTCACTGTCCTTGGGTTTTGTTTGTGTAATTCATTTTGATAATGGGATTTATCGGATTTTCTCTGCTGCATTCATGCCGCTGTACATACGCTTCATTCTCTTACGGAGACATATAAATCCATGGGTTTGAAGATTCTTACTAGTCAGGTGTATTCCTAGGCGTTGAATATGGGGTGATTAGTCCATTTTGTTGAGCAAGGGGTAGGTCTTGACTATTACATATTTGGCTTATGGAAAGGTATCTGTGCTAATTTCTATCTCTGGTTTTATGCAGCACCCCAACTCACCTTTCCCCTTAAGCAAGCATAAGTTGGTTTTCTAAATTTGAGACCCTGTTCTGTTTTGTAATTCAGTTGATGTGTAGCCAAGTTTACATTCCGTGTAGTAGTGATATCTTATGATGTTTCATTTTCTGTGTGACTTATTTCACTTAGAATCATCGTACTTGAATCCACTCATTATGCCGCGACGGGCCTGATGACATAGAATTCATTGCTGTGTGATATTCCATTGTACGAACGTACCACAATTTCTTTATCCATTTTTCACATTCTGGGATATTTAACTTGTACCGTAGACGAGGTTATTGTAAACAGAGCCGCCCGAGACTTTTGGGTGGCTGTGTGTTTTTGATTTTAATTTTCCTAAGCTATAGGACCATAAGGGGAATTGCCGTAGGCTCCGTTGCTTTGTTTTTTAGATGTTCCGGGAAACACCATACATTTTTCCAGACTGGCTGTTGGCAATTTACATCCCGCCCATCAGCATAACAAGGCTCGCTGTTCTCCATGGCCTGTGCTGCCTTTCTGGATTTTACACTTTTTTCAGATGGCCCTTTTGACCGGGGGGCAGTGAGACTTCATTGTAGTGCAGATTTCTTTAACATGCTTGCTTGCTTGGCCAAAAAGGGCGTATGCGTTTTTTCCTGAATATATTCAGGAAAAAACGCATACGCCCCTTTGGCCAAGTGCATCATTGTCGTTCTGCCGCTTTTCCTATGCTTTAAATGCAATTCCCGTCTACTCCCTGAAATCGTTTTCCTGCAATTCTGCCCCGCATACAAGTCGTCTTCGCAGCCTTCCTTCAATATATTTTTGGACGATAGCTGTCATTTATAACTCTGCAGGTTTGTGAGTTACAGTGCCCCTGAGCTCATTTCTTCAACTCGCTATCTTATGAGCTGGCCGCAAACCCACAGGATTGCCTCAGGCCCTAATCTGGTTCCGGCACGGCATGCTGAGCCTTTGGTTAATTCCTCTTCCTGGTGGGAAATGAGCATTAAATTTGCCCGTGCAGACACCTAGAGCTAGTCTCTCTTTCGTTCTCCCTATTCCTTTTCATCTTGCGCAGAAATTGCAAACTGTGCCCAACAGGAGGTTAAATACACTGACTCTCCAAGTGGGGAGAGTGTTCGTAAAGGGTCTGGAATGGTGAACCCGAGTAAAAGGGGACGAAAACTGAGATGCATTTGAAAACGTTTGCCAGTCACACGGTGCACCATACTGTGGGATTCCCATGCATGTTTTAGCTGAAGGAAGAATCCCTTAAACTTGGAGAGTTGGGACCCATGGAATGGGTACCATGCTGTATGACTTCAAAGGGTCTGCATTTGCTCATCGAACCTCACCAATGCTATCAGCCCGAAGTGCCCAACCTTATGTCTCACTCAGCTCTGGGTGTAGATGTGGTAAATCCAGGTTGCATCACAAGCCCTGAATGAATTATTTAAGAATTGCTCTCTATTTCACTGTCCTTGGGTTTTGTTTGTGTAATTCATTTTGATAATGGGATTTATCAGATTTTCTCTGCTGCATTCATGCCGCTGTACACACGCTTCATTCTCTTATGGAGACATATAAATCCATGGGTTTGAAGATTCTTACTAGTCAGGTGTATTCCTAGGCGTTGAATATGGGGTGTTTAGTCCATTTCGTTGAGCAAGGGGTAGGTCTTGACTATTACATATTTGGCTTATGGAAAGGTATCTGTGCTAATTTCTATCTCTGGTTTTATGCAGCACCCCAACTCACCTTTCCCCATAAGCAAGCATAAGTTGGTTTTCTAAATTTGAGACC
This sequence comes from Delphinapterus leucas, assembly GCF_059928025.1. Lineage (NCBI taxonomy): Eukaryota > Metazoa > Chordata > Mammalia > Artiodactyla > Monodontidae > Delphinapterus > Delphinapterus leucas. Next base: position 17,397,025 of record NW_028322235.1, on the reverse strand, counting down.
CTGTTCTGTTTTGTAATTCAGTTCATGTGTAGCCAAGTTTACATTCCGTGTAGTAGTGATATCTTATGATGTTTCATTTTCTGTGTGACTTATTTCACTTAGAATCATCGTACCTGAATCCACTCATTATGCCGCGAAGGGCCTGATGACATAGATTTCATTGCTGAGTGATATTCCATTGTACGTACGTACCACAACTTCTTTATCCATTTTTCACATTCTGGGATATTTAACTTGTACCGTAGACCAGGTTCTTGTAAACAGAGCCGTCCGACACTTTGGGGTGGCTGTGTGTTTTTGATTTTAATTTCCCTAAGCTATAGGACCATAAGTGGAAGTGCCGTAGGCTCCGTAGCTTTGTTTTTTCGGTGTTCCGGGAAACACCATACACTTCTCCAGAGTGGCTGTTGGCAATTTACATCCCGCCCATCAGCATAACAAGGCTCCCTGTTCTCCATGGCCTGTGCTGCCTTTCTGATTTTACACTTTTTTCAGATGGCCCTTTTGACCGGGGGGCAGTGAGACTTCATTGTAGTGCAGATTTTTTTAACATGCTTGCTTGGTTGGCCAAAAAGGGCGTATGCGTTTTTTCCTGAATATATTCAGGAAAAACGCATACGCCCTTTTTGGCCAAGAGCATCATTGTCGACGTTCTGCCTCTTTTCCTATGCTTTAAATGGAATTCCCGTCTACCCCCTGAAATCGTTTTCCTGCAAATCTGTCCCGCTTACAAGTCGTCTTCGCAGCCTTCCTTCAATATATTTTTGGACGATAGCTGTCATTTATAACTCTGCAGGTTTGTGAGTTACAGTGCCCCTGAGCTCCTTTCTTCAACTCGCTATCTTGTTAGCTGGCCGAAAACCCACAGGATTGCCTCAGGCCCTAATCTGGTTCCGGCACGGCATGCTGAGCCTTTGGTTAATTCCTCTTCCTGGTGGGAAATGAGCGTTAAATTTGCCCGTGCAGACACCTACAGCTAGTCTCTCATTCGTTCTCCCTCTCCCTTTTCATCTTGCACAGAAATTGCAAACTGTGCCCAACAGGAGGTTAAAGGCACTGACTCTCCAAGTGGGGAGAGTGTTCGTAAAGGGTCTGGAATGGTGAACCCGAGTAAAAGGAGACGAAAACTGAGATGCATTTGAAAACGTTTGCCAGTCACACGGTGCACCATACTGTGGGTTTCCCATGCATGTTTTAGCTGAAGGAAGAATCCCTTAAACTTGGAGAGTTGGGACCCATGGAATGGGTACCATGCTGTATGACTTTAAAGGGTCTGCATTTGCTCATCGAACCTCACCAATGCTATCAGCCCGAAGTGCCCAACCTTATGTCTCACTCAGCTCTGGGTGTAGATGTGGTAAATCCAGGTTGCATCACAAGCCCTGAATGAATTATTTAAGAATTGCTCTCTATTTCACTGTCCTTGGGTTTTGTTTGTGTAATTCATTTTGATAATGGGATTTATCGGATTTTCTCTGCTGCATTCATGCCGCTGTACATACGCTTCATTCTCTTACGGAGACATATAAATCCATGGGTTTGAAGATTCTTACTAGTCAGGTGTATTCCTAGGCGTTGAATATGGGGTGATTAGTCCATTTTGTTGAGCAAGGGGTAGGTCTTGACTATTACATATTTGGCTTATGGAAAGGTATCTGTGCTAATTTCTATCTCTGGTTTTATGCAGCACCCCAACTCACCTTTCCCCTTAAGCAAGCATAAGTTGGTTTTCTAAATTTGAGACCCTGTTCTGTTTTGTAATTCAGTTGATGTGTAGCCAAGTTTACATTCCGTGTAGTAGTGATATCTTATGATGTTTCATTTTCTGTGTGACTTATTTCACTTAGAATCATCGTACTTGAATCCACTCATTATGCCGCGACGGGCCTGATGACATAGAATTCATTGCTGTGTGATATTCCATTGTACGAACGTACCACAATTTCTTTATCCATTTTTCACATTCTGGGATATTTAACTTGTACCGTAGACGAGGTTATTGTAAACAGAGCCGCCCGAGACTTTTGGGTGGCTGTGTGTTTTTGATTTTAATTTTCCTAAGCTATAGGACCATAAGGGGAATTGCCGTAGGCTCCGTTGCTTTGTTTTTTAGATGTTCCGGGAAACACCATACATTTTTCCAGACTGGCTGTTGGCAATTTACATCCCGCCCATCAGCATAACAAGGCTCGCTGTTCTCCATGGCCTGTGCTGCCTTTCTGGATTTTACACTTTTTTCAGATGGCCCTTTTGACCGGGGGGCAGTGAGACTTCATTGTAGTGCAGATTTCTTTAACATGCTTGCTTGCTTGGCCAAAAAGGGCGTATGCGTTTTTTCCTGAATATATTCAGGAAAAAACGCATACGCCCCTTTGGCCAAGTGCATCATTGTCGTTCTGCCGCTTTTCCTATGCTTTAAATGCAATTCCCGTCTACTCCCTGAAATCGTTTTCCTGCAATTCTGCCCCGCATACAAGTCGTCTTCGCAGCCTTCCTTCAATATATTTTTGGACGATAGCTGTCGTTTATAACTCTGCAGGTTTGTGAGTTACAGTGCCCCTGAGCTCATTTCTTCAACTCGCTATCTTATGAGCTGGCCGCAAACCCACAGGATTGCCTCAGGCCCTAATCTGGTTCCGGCACGGCATGCTGAGCCTTTGGTTAATTGCTCTTCCTGGTGGGAAATGAGCATTAAATTTGCCCGTGCAGACACCTAGAGCTAGTCTCTCTTTCGTTCTCCCTATTCCTTTTCATCTTGCGCAGAAATTGCAAACTGTGCCCAACAGGAGGTTAAATACACTGACTCTCCAAGTGGGGAGAGTGTTCGTAAAGGGTCTGGAATGGTGAACCCGAGTAAAAGGGGACGAAAACTGAGATGCATTTGAAAACGTTTGCCAGTCACACGGTGCACCATACTGTGGGATTCCCATGCATGTTTTAGCTGAAGGAAGAATCCCTTAAACTTGGAGAGTTGGGACCCATGGAATGGGTACCATGCTGTATGACTTCAAAGGGTCTGCATTTGCTCATCGAACCTCACCAATGCTATCAGCCCGAAGTGCCCAACCTTATGTCTCACTCAGCTCTGGGTGTAGATGTGGTAAATCCAGGTTGCATCACAAGCCCTGAATGAATTATTTAAGAATTGCTCTCTATTTCACTGTCCTTGGGTTTTGTTTGTGTAATTCATTTTGATAATGGGATTTATCAGATTTTCTCTGCTGCATTCATGCCGCTGTACACACGCTTCATTCTCTTATGGAGACATATAAATCCATGGGTTTGAAGATTCTTACTAGTCAGGTGTATTCCTAGGCGTTGAATATGGGGTGTTTAGTCCATTTCGTTGAGCAAGGGGTAGGTCTTGACTATTACATATTTGGCTTATGGAAAGGTATCTGTGCTAATTTCTATCTCTGGTTTTATGCAGCACCCCAACTCACCTTTCCCCATAAGCAAGCATAAGTTGGTTTTCTAAATTTGAGACCCTGTTCTGTTTTGTAATTCAGTTCATGTGTAGCCAAGTTTACATTCCGTGTAGTAGTGATATCTTATGATGTTTCATTTTCTGTGTGACTTATTTCACTTAGAATCATCGTACCTGAATCCACTCATTATGCCGCGAAGGGCCTGATGACATAGATTTCATTGCTGAGTGATATTCCATTGTACGTACGTACCACAACTTCTTTATCCATTTTTCACATTCTGGGATATTTAACTTGTACCGTAGACCAGGTTCTTGTAAACAGAGCCGTCCGACACTTTGGGGTGGCTGTGTGTTTTTGATTTTAATTTCTCTAAGCTATAGGACCATAAGTGGAAGTGCCGTAGGCTCCGTAGCTTTGTTTTTTCGGTGTTCCGGGAAACACCATACACTTCTCCAGAGTGGCTGTTGGCAATTTACATCCCGCCCATCAGCATAACAAGGCTCCCTGTTCTCCATGGCCTGTGCTGCCTTTCTGATTTTACACTTTTTTCAGATGGCCCTTTTGACCGGGGGGCAGTGAGACTTCATTGTAGTGCAGATTTTTTTAACATGCTTGCTTGGTTGGCCAAAAAGGGCGTATGCGTTTTTTCCTGAATATATTCAGGAAAAACGCATACGCCCTTTTTGGCCAAGAGCATCATTGTCGACGTTCTGCCTCTTTTCCTATGCTTTAAATGGAATTCCCGTCTACCCCCTGAAATCGTTTTCCTGCAAATCTGTCCCGCTTACAAGTCGTCTTCGCAGCCTTCCTTCAATATATTTTTGGACGATAGCTGTCATTTATAACTCTGCAGGTTTGTGAGTTACAGTGCCCCTGAGCTCCTTTCTTCAACTCGCTATCTTGTTAGCTGGCCGAAAACCCACAGGATTGCCTCAGGCCCTAATCTGGTTCCGGCACGGCATGCTGAGCCTTTGGTTAATTCCTCTTCCTGGTGGGAAATGAGCGTTAAATTTGCCCGTGCAGACACCTACAGCTAGTCTCTCATTCGTTCTCCCTCTCCCTTTTCATCTTGCGCAGAAATTGCAAACTGTGCCCAACAGGAGGTTAAAGGCACTGACTCTCCAAGTGGGGAGAGTGTTCGTAAAGGGTCTGGAATGGTGAACCCGAGTAAAAGGAGACGAAAACTGAGATGCATTTGAAAACGTTTGCCAGTCACACGGTGCACCATACTGTGGGTTTCCCATGCATGTTTTAGCTGAAGGAAGAATCCCTTAAACTTGGAGAGTTGGGACCCATGGAATGGGTACCATGCTGTATGACTTTAAAGGGTCTGCATTTGCTCATCGAACCTCACCAATGCTATCAGCCCGAAGTGCCCAACCTTATGTCTCACTCAGCTCTGGGTGTAGATGTGGTAAATCCAGGTTGCATCACAAGCCCTGAATGAATTATTTAAGAATTGCTCTCTATTTCACTGTCCTTGGGTTTTGTTTGTGTAATTCATTTTGATAATGGGATTTATCGGATTTCCTCTGCTGCATTCATGCCGCTGTACACACGCTTCATTCTCTTACGGAGACATATAAATCCATGCGTTTGAAGATTCTTACTAGTCAGGTGTATTCCTAGGCGTTGAATATGGGGTGTTTAGTCCATTTCGTTGAGCAAGGGGTAGGTCTTGACTATTACATATTTGGCTTATGGAAAGGTATCTGTGCTAATTTCTATCTCTGGTTTTATGCAGCACCCCAACTCACCTTTCCCCTTAAGCAAGCATAAGTTGGTTTTCTAAATTTGAGGCCCTGTTCTGTTTTGTAATTCAGTTCATGTGTAGCCAAGTTTACATTCCGTGTATTAGTGATATCTTATGATGTTTCATTTTCTGTGTGACTTATTTCACTTAGAATCATCGTACCTGAATCCACTCATTATGCCGCGACGGGCTTGATGACATAGATTTCATTGCTGTGTGATATTCCATTGTACGTACGTACCACAACTTGTTTATCCATTTTTCACATTCTGGGATATTTAACTTGTACTGTAGACGAGGTTCTTGTAAACAGAGCCGCCCGAGACTTTTGGGTGGTTGTGTGTTTTTGATTTTAATTTTCCTAAGCTATAGGACCATAAGGGGAAGTGCCGTAGGCTCCGTTGCTTTGTTTTTTAGGTGTTTCAGGAAACACCATACACTTCTCCAGAGTGGCTGTTGGCAATTTACATCCCACCCATCAGCATAACAAGGCTCCCTGTTCTCCATGGCCTGTGCTGCCTTTCTGGATTTTACACTTTTTTCAGACGGCCCTTTTGACCGGGGGCCAGTGAGACTTCATTGTAGTGCAGATTTCTATAACATGCTTGCTTGGTTGGCCAAAAAGTGCGTATGCATTTTTTCCTGAATATATTCAGGAAAAAACGCATACGCCCTTTTTGGCCAAGTGCATCATTGTGGTCGTTCTGCCTCTTTTCCTATGCTTTAAATGCAATTCCAGTCTACCCCCTGAAATCGTTTTCATGCAATTCTGCCCCGCTTACAAGTCGTCTTCGCAGCCGTCCTTCAATATATTTTTGGACGATATCTGTCATTTATAACTCTGCAGGTTTGTGAATTACAGTGCCCCTGAGCTCCTTTCTTCAAATCGCTTTCTTTAGAGCCGGCCGCAAACCCGCTGGATTGCTTCAGGCCCTAATCTTGTTGCGGCACGGCATGCTGAGCTTTTGGTTAATTCCTCTTCCTGGTGGGAAATGAGCGTTAAATTTGCCTGTGCAGACACCTACAGCTAGTCTCTCATTGGTGCTCCCTATTCCTGTTCATCTTGCGCAGAAATTGCAAACTGTGCCCAACAGGATGTTAAAGGCACTGACTGTCCAAGTGGGGAGAGTGTTCGTAAAGGGTCTGGAATGGTGAACCCGAGTAAAAGTGGACGAAAACTGAGATGCATTTGAAAACGTTTCCCGGTCACACGGTGCACCATACTCTGGGTTTCCCATGCATGTTTTATCTGAAGGAAGAATCGCTTAAACCTGGAGAGTTGGGACCCATGGAATGGGTACCATGCAGTATGACTTCAAATGGTCTGCATTTGCTCATCGAAACTCAACAATGCTATCAGCCCGAAGTGTCCAACATTATGTCTCACTCAGCTCTGGGTGTAGATGAGGTAAATCCAGGTTGCATCACAAGCCCTGAATGAATTATTTAAGAATTGCTCTCTATTTCACTGTCATTGTGTTTTGTTTTTGTAATTCATTTTGATAATAGGATTTATCGGATTTTCTCTGCTGCCTTCATGCAGCTGTACACATGCTTGAATCTCTTATGGAGACATATAAATCCATGGGTTTTAAGATTCTTACTAGTCAGGTGTATTCCTAGGCGTTGAATATAGGGTGTTTAGCCCATTTCGTTGAGCAAGGGGTAGGTCTTGACTATTACATATTTTTTTTTTTTTTTCTGTACGCGGGCCTCTCAGTGTTGTGGCCTCTCCCGTTGCGGAGCACAGGCTCCGGACGCGCAGGCTCAACGGCCATGACTTACGGGGCCAGTAGCTACGCGGCATGTTGGATCCTCTCGGACCGGGGCACGAACCCGCGTCCCCTTCATCGGCAGGCGGACTCTCAACCACTGCACCACTAGGGAAGCCCCCTGACTATTACATATTTGACGTATGGAATGGTATCTGTGCTAATTTCTATCTCTGGTTTTATGCAGCACCCCAACTCACCTTTCCCCTTAAGCAAGCATAAGTTGGTTTTCTAAATTTGAGACCCTGTTCTGTTTTGTAATTCAGTTCATGTGCAGCCAAGTTTACATTCTGTGTATTAGTGATATCTTATGATGTTTCATTTTCTGTGTAACTTATTTCACTTAGAATCTTCGTACATGAATCCACTCATTATGCCGCGACGGGCCTGATGACATAGATTTCATTGCTGAGTGATATTCCATTGTATGTAGGTACCACTACTACTTTATCCATTTTTCACATTCTGGGATATTTAACTTGTACCGTAGACGAGGTTCTTGTAAACAGAGCCGTCCGACACTTTGGGGTGGCTGTGTGTTTTTGATTTTAATTTCCCTAAGCTATAGGACCATAAGTGGAAGTGCCGTAGGCTTCGTTGCTTTGTTTTTTATGTGTTCCAGGAATCACCATACACTTGTCCAGAGTGGCTGTTGGCAATTTACATCCCACCCATCAACATAGCAAGGCTCCCTGTTCTCCATGGCCTGTGCTGCATTCCTGGATTTTACACTTTTTTCAGATGGCCCTTTTGACCGGGGGGCAGTGAGACTTCATTGTAGTGCAGATTTCTTTAACATGCTTGCTTGGTTGGCCCAAAAGGGCGTATGCGTTTTTTCCTGAATATATTCAGGAAAAAACACATACGCCCTTTTTGGCCAAGAGCATCATTGTTGACTTTCTGCCTCTTTTCCTATGCTTTAAATGCAATTCCCGTCTACCCCCTGAAATCGTTTTCCTACAATTCTGCCCCGCATTCAAGTCCTCTTTGCAGACCTCCTTCAATATATTTTTGGACGATAGCTGTCATTTATAACTCTGCATGTTTGTGAGTTACAGTGCCCCTGAGCTCATTTCTTCAACTCGCTATCTTGTGAGCTGGCCGCAAACCCACTGGATTGCCTCAGGCCCTAATCTGGTTCCGGCACGGCATGCTGAGCCTTTGGTTAATTCCTCTTCCTGGTGGGAAATGAGCGTTAAATTTGCCCGTGCAGATACCTAGAGCTAGTCTCTCATTCGTTCTCCCTATTCCTTTTCATCTTGCGCAGAAATTGCAAAGTGTGCCCCACAGGAGGTTAAAGGCCCTGACTCTCCAAGTGGGGAGAGTGTTCGTAATGGGTCTGGAATGGTTAACCCGAGTAAAAGGGGAAGAAAACTGAGATGCATTTGAAAACGTGTGCCGGTCACACGGTGCACCATACTGTGGGTTTCCCATGCATGTTTTAGCTGAAGGAAGAATCCCTTAAACTTGGAGAGTTGGGACCCATGGAATGGGTACCATGCTGTATGACTTCAAAGTGTCTGCATTTGCTCATCGAACCTCACCAATGCTATCAGCCCGAAGTGCCCAACCTTATGTCTCACTCAGCTCTGGGTGTAGATGTGGTAAATCCAGGTTGCATCACAAGCCCTGAATGAATTATTTAAGAATTGCTCTCTATTTCACTGTCCTTGGGTTTTGTTTGTGTAATTCATTTTGATAATGGGATTTATCGGATTTTCTCTGCTGCATTCATGCCGCTGTACACACGCTTCATTCTCTTACGGAGACATATAAATCCATGGGTTTGAAGATTCTTACTAGTCAGGTGTATTCCTAGGCGTTGAATATGGGGTGTTTAGTCCATTTCGTTGAGCAAGGGGTAGGTCTTGACTATTACATATTTGGCTTATGGAAAGGTATCTGTGCTAATTTCTATCTCTGGTTTTATGCAGCACCCCAACTCACCTTTCCCCTTAAGCAAGCATAAGTTGGTTTTCTAAATTTGAGACCCTGTTCTGTTTTGTAATTCAGTTCATGTGTACCCAAGTTTACATTCCGTGTAGTAGTGATATCTTATGATGTTTCATTTTCTGTGTGACTTATTTCACTTTGAATCATCGTACCTGAATCCACTCATTATGCCGCGACGGGCCTGATGACATAGATTTCATTGCTGAGTGATATTCCATTGTACGTACGTACCACAACTTCTTTATCCATTTTTCACATTCTGGGATATTTAACTTGTACCGTAGACCAGGTTCTTGTAAACAGAGCCGTCCGACACTTTGGGGTGGCTGTGTGTTTTTGATTTTAATTTCCCTAAGCTATAGGACCATAAGTGGAAGTGCCGTAGGCTCCGTAGCTTTTTTTTTCCGTGTTCCGAGAAACAGCATACATTTCTCCAGAGTGGCTGTTGGCAATTTACATCCCGCCCATCAGCATAACAAGGCTCCCTGTTCTCCATGGCCTGTGCTGCCTTTCTGAATTTTACACTTTTTTCAGATGGCCCTTTTGACCGGGGGGCAGTGAGACTTCATTGTAGTGCAGATTTTTTTAACATGCTTGCTTGGTTGGCCAAAAAGGGCGTATGCGTTTTTTCCTGAATATATTCAGGAAAAACGCATACGCCCTTTTTGGCCAAGAGCATCATTGTCGACGTTCTGCCTCTTTTCCTATGCTTTAAATGGAATTCCCGTCTACCCCCTGAAATCGTTTTCCTGCAAATCTGTCCCGCTTACAAGTCGTCTTCGCAGCCTTCCTTCAATATATTTTTGGACGATAGCTGTCATTTATAACTCTGCAGGTTTGTGAGTTACAGTGCCCCTGAGCTCCTTTCTTCAACTCGCTATCTTGTTAGCTGGCCGCAAACCCACAGGATTGCCTCAGGCCCTAATCTGGTTCCGGCACGGCATGCTGAGCCTTTGGTTAATTCCTCTTCCTGGTGGGAAATGAGCGTTAAATTTGCCTGTGCAGACACCTAGAGCTAGTCTCTCATTGGTTCTCCCTATTTCTTTTCATCTTCCACAGAAATTGCAAACTGTGCCCAACAGGAGGTTAAAGGCACTGACTCTCCAAGTGGGGAGAGTGTTCGTAAAGTGTCTGGAATGGTGAACCCGAGTAAAAGGGGACGAAAACTGAGATGCATCTGAAAACGTTTGCCAGTCACACGGTCCACCATACTGTGGGTTTCCCATGCATGTTTTAGCTGAAGGAAGAATCCCTTAAACTTGGAGAGTTGGGACCCATGGAATGGGTACCATGCTGTATGACTTCAAAGGGTCTGCATTTGCTCATCGAACCTCACCAATGCTATCAGCCCGAAGTGCCCAACCTTATGTCTCATTCAGCTCTGGGTGTAGATGTGGTAAATCCAGGTTGCATCACAAGCCCTGAATGAATTATTTAATAATTGCTCTCTATTTCACTGTCCTTGGGTTTTGTTTGTGTAATTCATTTTGATAATGGGATTTATCGGATTTTCTCTGCTGCATTCATGCCGCTGTACACACGCTTCATTCTCTTACGGAGACCTATAAATCCATGGGTTTGAAGATTCTTACTAGTCAGGTGTATTCCTAGGCGTTGAATATGGGGTGTTTAGTCCATTTCGTTGAGCAAGGGGTAGGTCTTGACTATTACATATTTGGCTTATGGAAAGGTATCTGTGCTAATTTCTATCTCTGGTTTTATGCAACACCCTAACTCACCTTTACCCTTAAGCAAGCATAAGTTGGTTTTCTAAATTTGAGACCCTGTTCTGTTTTGTAATTCATTTCATGTGTAGCCAAGTTTACATTCCGTGTAGTAGTGATATCTTATGATGTTTCATTTTCTGTGTGACTTATTTCACTTAGAATCATCGTACCTGAATCCACTCATTATGCCGCGACGGGCCTGATGACATAGATTTCATTGCTGAGTGATATTCCATTGTACGTACGTACCACAACTTCTTTACCCATTTTTCACATTCTGGGATATTTAACTTGTACCGTAGACCAGGTTCTTGTAAACAGAGCCGTCCGACACTTTGGGGTGGCTGTGTGTTTTTGATTTTAATTTCCCTAAGCTATATGACCATAAGTGGAAGTGCCGTAGGCTCCGTAGCTTTGTTTTTTTGGTGTTCCGGGAAACACCATACACTTCTCCAGAGTGGCTGTTGGCAATTTACATCCCGTCCATCAGCATAACAAGGCTCCCTGTTCTCCATGGCCTGTGCTGCCTTTCTGGATTTTACACTTTTTTCAGATGGCCCTTTTTACCGGGGGGCAGTGAGACTTCATTGTAGTGCAGATTTCTTTAACATGCTTGCTTGGTTGGCCAAAAAGGGCGTATGCGTTTTTTCCTGAATATATTCAGGAAAAAACGCATACGCCCTTTTTGGCCAAGAGCATCATTGTCGACGTTCTGCCTCTTTTCCTATTCTTTAAATGCAATTCCCGTCTACCCCCTGAAATCGTTTTCCTGCAATTCTGCCCCACTTACAAGTCGTCTTCGCAGCCTTCCTTCAATATATTTTTGGACGATAGCTGTCATTTATAACTCTGCAGGTTTGTGAGTTACACTGCCCCTGAGCTCATTTCTTCAACTCGCTATCTTGTGAGCTGGCCGCAAACCCACAGGATTGCCTCAGGCCCTAATCTGGTTCCGGCACGGCATGCTGAGCCTTTGGTTAATTCCTCTTCCTGGTGGGAAATGAGCGTTAAATTTGCCCGTGCAGACACCTAGAGCTAGTCTCTCATTGGTTCTCCCTATTCCTTTTCATCTTGCGCAGAAATTGCAAACTGTGCCCAACAGGAGGTTAAAGGCACTGACTCTCCAAGTGGGGAGAGTGTTCGTAAAGGGTCTGGAATGGTGAACCCGAGTAAAAGGGGACGAAAACTGAGATGCATTTGAAAACGTTTGCCAGTCACACGGTGCACCATACTGTGGGTTTCCCATGCATGTTTTAGCTGAAGGAAGAATCCCTTAAACTTGGAGAGTTGGGACCCATGGAATGGGTACCATGCTGTATGACTTCAAAGGGTCTGCATTTGCTCATCGAACCTCACCAATGCTATCAGCCCGAAGTGCCCAACCTTATGTCTCACTCAGCTCTGGGTGTAGATGTGGTAAATCCAGGTTGCATCACAAGCCCTGAATGAATTATTTAAGAATTGCTCTCTATTTCACTGTCCTTGGGTTTTGTTTGTGTAAATCATTTTGATAATGGGATTTATCGGATTTTCTCTGCTGCATTCATGCCGCTGTACACACGCTTCATTCTCTTACGGAGACATATAAATCCATGGGTTTGAAGATTCTTACTAGTCAGGTGTATTCCTAGGCGTTGAATATGGGGTGATTAGTCCATTTCGTTGAGCAAGGGGTAGGTCTTGACTATTACATATTTGGCTTATGGAAAGGTATCTGTGCTAATTTCTATCTCTGGTTTTATGCAGCACCCCAACTCACCTTTCCCCTTAAGCAAGCATAAGTTGGTTTTCTAAATTTGAGACCCTGTTCTGTTTTGTAATTCAGTTCATGTGTAGCCAAGTTTACATTCCGTGTAGTAGTGATATCTTATGATGTTTCATTTTCTGTGTGACTTATTTCACTTAGAATCATCGTACCTGAATCCACTCATTATGCTGCGACGGGCCTGATGACATAGATTTCATTGCTGAGTGATATTCCATTGTACGTACGTACCACAACTTCTTTATCCATTTTTCACATTCTGGGATATTTAACTTGTACCGTAGACGAGGTTCTTGTAAACAGAGCCGTCCGACACTTTGGGGTGGCTGTGTGTTTTTGATTTTAATTTCCCTAAGCTATAGGACCATAAGTGGAAGTGCCGTAGGCTCCGTAGCTTTGTTTTTTCGGTGTTCCGGGAAACACCATACACTTCTCCAGAGTGGCTGTTGGCAATTTACATCCCGCCCATCAGCATAACAAGGCTCCCTGTTCTCCATGGCCTGTGCTGCCTTTCTGGATTTTACACTTTTTTCAGATGGCCCTTTTGACCGGGGGGCAGTGAGACTTCATTGTAGTGCAGATTTTTTTAACATGCTTGCTTGGTTGGCCAAAAAGGGCGTATGCGTTTTTTCCTGAATATATTCAGGAAAAACGCATACGCCCTTTTTGGCCAAGAGCATCATTGTCGACGTTCTGCCTCTTTTCCTATGCTTTAAATGGAATTCCCGTCTACCCCCTGAAATCGTTTTCCTGCAAATCTGTCCCGCTTACAAGTCGTCTTCGCAGCCTTCCTTCAATATATTTTTGGACGATAGCTGTCATTTATAACTCTGCAGGTTTGTGAGTTACAGTGCCCCTGAGCTCCTTTCTTCAACTCGCTATCTTGTTAGCTGGCCGCAAACCCACAGGATTGCCTCAGGCCCTAATCTGGTTCCGGCACGGCATGCTGAGCCTTTGGTTAATTCCTCTTCCTGGTGGGAAATGAGCGTTAAATTTGCCCATGCAGACACCTACAGCTAGTCTCTCATTCGTTCTCCCTCTCCCTTTTCATCTTGCGCAGAAATTGCAAACTGTGCCCAACAGGAGGTTAAAGGCACTGACTCTCCAAGTGGGGAGAGTGTTCGTAAAGGGTCTGGAATGGTGAACCCGAGTAAAAGGGGACGAAAACTGAGATGCATTTGAAAACGTTTGCCAGTCACACGGTGCACCATACTGTGGGTTTCCCATGCATGTTTTAGCTGAAGGAAGAATCCCTTAAACTTGGAGAGTTGGGACCCATGGAATGGGTACCATGCTGTATGACTTTAAAGGGTCTGCATTTGCTCATCGAACCTCACCAATGCTATCAGCCCGAAGTGCCCAACCTTATGTCTCACTCAGCTCTGGGTGTAGATGTGGTAAATCCAGGTTGCATCACAAGCCCTGAATGAATTTTTTAGGAATTGCTCTCTATTTCACTGTCCTTGGGTTTTGTTTGTGTAATTCATTTTGATAATGGGATTTATCGGATTTCCTCTGCTGCATTCATGCCGCTGTACACACGCTTCATTCTCTTATGGAGACATATAAATCCATGGGTTTGAAGATTCTTACTAGTCAGGTGTATTCCTAGGCGTTGAATATGGGGTGTTTAGTCCATTTCGTTGAGCAAGGGGTAGGTCTTGACTATTACATATTTGGCTTATGGAAAGGTATCTGTGCTAATTTCTATCTCTGGTTTTATGCAGCACCCCAACTCACCTTTCCCCTTAAGCAAGCATAAGTTGGTTTTCTAAATTTGAGGCCCTGTTCTGTTTTGTAATTCAGTTCATGTGTAGCCAAGTTTACATTCCGTGTAGTAGTGATATCTTATGATGTTTCATTTTCTGTGTGACTTATTTCACTTAGAATCATCGTACCTGAATCCACTCATTATGCCGCGACGGGATTGATGACATAGATTTCATTGCTGTGTGATATTCCATTGTATGTTCGTACCACAACTTGTTTATCCATTTTTCACATTCTGGGATATTTAACTTGTACTGTAGACGAGGTTCTTGTAAACAGAGCCGCCCGAGACTTTTGGGTGGTTGTGTGTTTTTGATTTTAATTTTCCTAAGCTATAGGACCATAAGGGGAAGTGCCGTAGGCTCCGGTGCTTTGTTTTTTAGGTGTTTCAGGAAACACCATACACTTCTCCAGAGTGGCTGTTGGCAATTTACATCCCACCCATTAGCATAACAAGGCTCCCTGTTCTCCATGGCCTGTGCTGCATTTCTGGATTTTACACTTTTTTCAGACGGCCCTTTTGACCGGGGGCCTGTGATACTTCATTGTAGTGCAGATTTCTATAGCATGCTTGCTTGGTTGGCCAAAAAGTGCGTATGCATTTTTTCCTGAATATATTCAGGAAAAAACGCATACGCCCTTTTTGGCCAAGTGCATCATTGTGGTCGTTCTTCCTCTTTTCCTATGCTTTAAATGCAATTCCAGTCTACCCCCTGAAATCGTTTTCATGCAATTCTGCCCCGCTTTCAAGTCGTCTTCGCAGCCTTCCTTCAATATATTTTTGGACGATATCTGTCATTTATAACTCTGCAGGTTTGTGAATTACAGTGCCCCTGAGCTCCTTTCTTCAAATCGCTTTCTTTAGAGCCGGCCGCAAACCCGCTGGATTGCTTCAAGCCCTAATCTTGTTGCGGCACGGCATGCTGAGCTTTTGGTTAATTCCTCTTCCTGGTGGGAAATGAGCATTAAATTTGCCTGTGCAGACACCTACAGCTAGTCTCTCATTGGTGCTCCCTATTCCTGTTCATCTTGCGCAGAAATTGCAAACTGTGCCCAACAGGATATTAAAGGCACTGACTGTCCAAGTGGGGAGAGTGTTCGTAAAGGGTCTGGAATGGTGAACCCGAGTAAAAGTGGACGAAAACTGAGATGCATTTGAAAACGTTTGCCAGTCACACGGTGCACCATACTGTGGGTTTCCCATGCATGTTTTAGCTGAAGGAAAAATCCCTTAAACTTGGAGAATTGGGACCCATGGAAAAGGTACCATGCTGTATGACTTCAAAGGGTCTGCATTTGCTCATCGAACCTCACCAATGCTATGAGACGAAGTGCCCAACCTTATGTCTCACTCAGCTCTGGGTGTAGATGTGGTAAATCCAGGTTGCATCACAAGCCCTGAATGAATTATTTAAGAATTGCTCTCTATTTCACTGTCCTTGGGTTTTGTTTGTGTAATTCATTTTGATAATGGGATTTATCGGATTTTCTCTGCTGCATTCATGCCGCTGTACACACGCTTCATTCTCTTACGGAGACATATAAATCCATGGGTTTGAAGATTCTTACTAGTCAGGTGTATTCCTAGGCGTTGAATATGGGGTGTTTAGTCCATTTCGTTGAGCAAGGGGTAGGTCTTGACTATTACATATTTGGCTTATGGAAAGGTATCTGTGCTAATTTCTATCTCTGGTTTTATGCAGCACCCCAACTCACCTTTCCCCTTAAGCAAGCATAAGTTGGTTTTCTAAATTTGAGACCCTGTTCTGTTTTGTAATTCAGTTCATGTGTAGCCAAGTTTACATTCCGTGTAGTAGTGATATCTTATGATGTTTCATTTTCTGTGTGACTTATTTCACTTAGAATCATCGTACCTGAATCCAATCATTATGCCGCGACGGGCCTGATGACATAGATTTCATTGCTGTGTGATATTCCATTGTACGTACGTACCACAACTTGTTTATCCATTTTTCACATTCTGGGATATTTAACTTGTACTGTAGACGAGGTTCTTGTAAACAGAGCCGCCCGAGACTTTTGGGTGGTTGTGTGTTTTTGATTTTAATTTTCCTAAGCTATAGGACCATAAGGGGAAGTGCCGTGGCTCCATTGCTGTGTTTTTTAGGTGTTTCAGGAAACACCATACACTTCTCCAGAGTGGCTGTTGGCAATTTACATCCCACGCATCAGCATAACAAGGCTCCCTGTTCTCCATGGCCTGTGCTGCATTTCTGGATTTTACACTTTATTCAAATGGCCCTTTTGACCGGGGGGCAGTGAGACTTCATTGTAGTGCAGATTTCTTTAACATGCTTGCTTGGTTGGCCAAAAAGTGCGTATGCGTTTTTTCCTGAATATATTCAGGAAAAACGCATACGCCCTTTTTGGCCAAGAGCATCATTGTCGACGTTCTGCCTCTTTTCCTATGCTTTAAATGGAATTCCCGTCTACCCCCTGAAATCGTTTTCCTGCAAATCTGTCCCGCTTACAAGTCGTCTTCGCAGCCTTCCTTCAATATATTTTTGGACGATAGCTGTCATTTATAACTCTGCAGGTTTGTGAGTTACAGTGCCCCTGAGCTCCTTTCTTCAACTCGCTATCTTGTGAGCTGGCCGCAAACCCACAGGATTGCCTCAGGCCCTAATCTGGTTCCGGCACGGCATGCTGAGCCTTTGGTTAATTCCTCTTCCTGGTGGGAAATGAGCGTTAAATTTGCCCGTGCAGACACCTACAGCTAGTCTCTCATTCGTTCTCCCTCTCCCTTTTCATCTTGCGCAGAAATTGCAAACTGTGCCCAACAGGAGGTTAAAGGCACTGACTCTCCAAGTGGGGAGGGTGTTCGTAAAGGGTCTGGAATGGTGAACCCGAGTAAAAGGGGACGAAAACTGAGATGCATTTGAAAACGTTTGCCAGTCACACGGTGCACCATACTGTGGGTTTCCCATGCATGTTTTAGCTGAAGGAAGAATCCCTTAAACTTGGAGAGTTGGGACCCATGGAATGGGTACCATGCTGTATGACTTTAAAGGGTCTGCATTTGCTCATCGAACCTCACCAATGCTATCAGCCCGAAGTGCCCAACCTTATGTCTCACTCAGCTCTGGGTGTAGATGTGGTAAATCCAGGTTGCATCACAAGCCCTGAATGAATTATTTAGGAATTGCTCTCTATTTCACTGTCCTTGGGTTTTGTTTGTGTAATTCATTTTGATAATGGGATTTATCGGATTTCCTCTGCTGCATTCATGCCGCTGTACACACACTTCATTCTCTTATGGAGACATATAAATCCATGGGTTTGAAGATTCTTACTAGTCAGGTGTATTCCTAGGCGTTGAATATGGGGTGTTTAGTCCATTTCGTTGAGCAAGGGGTAGGTCTTGACTATTACATATTTGGCTTATGGAAAGGTATCTGTGCTAATTTCTATCTCTGGTTTTATGCAGCACCCCAACTCACCTTTCCCCTTAAGCAAGCATAAGTTGGTTTTCTAAATTTGAGGCCCTGTTCTGTTTTGTAATTCAGTTCATGTGTAGCCAAGTTTACATTCCGTGCAGTAGTGATATCTTATGATGTTTCATTTTCTGTGTGACTTATTTCACTTAGAATCATCGTACCTGAATCCACTCATTATGCCGCGACGGGCTTGATGACATAGATTTCATTGCTGTGTGATATTCCATTGTACGTACGTACCACAACTTGTTTATCCATTTTTCACATTCTGGGATATTTAACTTGTACTGTAGACGAGGTTCTTGTAAACAGAGCCGCCCAAGACTTTTGGGTGGTTGTGTGTTTTTGATTTTAATTTTCCTAAGCTATAGGACCATAAGGGGAAGTGCCGTAGGCTCCGGTGCTTTGTTTTTTAGGTGTTTCAGGAAACACCATACACTTCTCCAGAGTGGCTGTTGGCAATTTACATCCCACCCATCAGCATAAGAAGGCTCCCTGTTCTCCATGGCCTGTGCTGCATTTCTGGATTTTACACTTTTTTCAGACGGCCCTTTTGACCGGGGGCCTGTGAGACTTCATTGTAGTGCAGATTTCTATAACATGCTTGCTTGGTTGGCCAAAAAGTGCGTATGCATTTTTTCCTGAATATATTCAGGAAAAAACGCATACGCCCTTTTTGGCCAAGTGCATCATTGTGGTCGTTCTGCCTCTTTTCCTATGCTTTAAATGCAATTCCAGTCTACCCCCTGAAATCGTTTTCATGCAATTCTGCCCCGCTTTCAAGTCGTCTTCGCAGCCTTCCTTCAATATATTTTTGGACGATATCTGTCATTTATAACTCTGCAGGTTTGTGAATTACAGTGCCCCTGAGCTCCTTTCTTCAAATCGCTTTCTTTAGAGCCGGCCGCAAACCCGCTGGATTGCTTCAGGCCCTAATCTTGTTGCGGCACGGCATGCTGAGCTTTTGGTTAATTCCTCTTCCTGGTGGGAAATGAGCGTTAAATTTGCCTGTGCAGACACCTACAGCTAGTCTCTCATTGGTGCTCCCTATTCCTGTTCATCTTGCGCAGAAATTGCAAACTGTGCCCAACAGGATGTTAAAGGCACTGACTGTCCAAGTGGGGAGAGTGTTCGTAAAGGGTCTGGAATGGTGAACCCGAGTAAAAGTGGACGAAAACTGAGATGCATTTGAAAACGTTTGCCAGTCACACGGTGCACCATACTGTGGGTTTCCCATGCATGTTTTAGCTGAAGGAAAAATCCCTTAAACTTGGAGAATTGGGACCCATGGAAAAGGTACCATGCTGTATGACTTCAAAGGGTCTGCATTTGCTCATCGAACCTCACCAATGCTATGAGACGAAGTGCCCAACCTTATGTCTCACTCAGCTCTGGGTGTAGATGTGGTAAATCCAGGTTGCATCACAAGCCCTGAATGAATTATTTAAGAATTGCTCTCTATTTCACTGTCCTTGGGTTTTGTTTGTGTAATTCATTTTGATAATGGGATTTATCGGATTTTCTCTGCTGCATTCATGCCGCTGTACACACGCTTCATTCTCTTACGGAGACATATAAATCCATGGGTTTGAAGATTCTTACTAGTCAGGTGTATTCCTAGGCGTTGAATATGGGTTGTTTAGTCCATTTCGTTGAGCAAGGGGTAGGTCTTGACTATTACATATTTGGCTTATGGAAAGGTATCTGTGCTAATTTCTATCTCTGGTTTTATGCAGCACCCCAACTCACCTTTCCCCTTAAGCAAGCATAAGTTGGTTTTCTAAATTTGAGACCCTGTTCTCTTTTGTAATTCAGTTCATGTGTAGCCAAGATTACATTCGGTGTATAAGTGATATCTTATGATGTTTCATTTTCTTTGTGACTTATTTCACTTAGAATCATCGTACCTGAATCCAATCATTATGCCGCGACGGGCCAGATGACATAGATTTCATTGGTGAGTGATATTCCATTGTACGTACGTACCACAACTTCTTTATCCATTTTTCACTTTCTGGGATATTTAACTTGTACCGTAGACGAGGTTCTTGTAAACAGAGCCGCCCGAGACTTTGGGGTGGCTGTGTGTTTTTGATTTTAATTTCCCTAAGCTATAGGACCATAAGTGGAAGTGCTGTAGGCTCCGTTGCTTTGTTTTTTAGGTGTTTCGGGAAACACAATACACTTCTCCAGAGTGGCTTTTGGCAATTTACATCCCACCCATCAGCATAACAAGGCTCCCTGTTCTCCATGGCCTGTGCTGCATTTCTGGATTTTACACTTTTTTCAGATGGCCCTTTTGACCGGGGGGCAGTGAGACTTCATTGTAGTGCAGATTTCTTTAACATGCTTGCTTGGTTGGCCAAAAAGGGCGTATGCGTTTTTTCCGGAATATATTCAGGAAAAAA
Organism: Delphinapterus leucas; assembly: GCF_059928025.1. NCBI lineage: Eukaryota > Metazoa > Chordata > Mammalia > Artiodactyla > Monodontidae > Delphinapterus > Delphinapterus leucas. The sequence goes on along the minus strand of NW_028322235.1, from coordinate 17,376,988 downwards.
CGCATACGCACTTTTTGGCCAAGTGCATCATTGTGGACGTTCTGCCTCTTTTTCTATGCTTTAAATGCAATTCCAGTCTACCCCTTGAAATCGTTTTCATGCAATTCTGCCCCGCTTTCAAGTCCTCTTCGCAGCCTTCCTTCAATATATTTTTGGACGATAGCTGTCATTTATAACTCTGCAGGTTTGTGAATTACAGTGCCCCTGAGCTCCTTTCTTCAAATCGCTTTCTTGTGAGATGGCCGCAAACCCCCAGGTTTGATTCAGGCCCTAATCTGGTTCCAGCACGGAATGTTGAGCGTTTGGTTAATTCCTCTTCCTGGTTGGAAATGAGCGTTAAATTTGCCCGTGCAGACACCTACAGCTAGTCTCTCATTGGTTCTCCCTATTCCTGTTCATCTTGCGCAGAAATTGCAAACTGTGCCAAACAGCAGATTAAAGGCACTGACTCTCCAAGTGGGGAGAGTGTTAGTAAAGTGTCTGGAATGGTGAACCTGAGTAAAAGGGGCCGAAAACTGAGATGCATTTGAAAACGTTTCCCGGTCACACGGTGCACCATACTGTGGGTTTCCCATGCATGTTTTAGCTGAAGGAAGAATCCCTTAAACTTGGAGAGTTGGGACCCATGGAATGGGTACCATGCTGTATGACTTCAAAGGGTCTGCATTTGCTCATCGAACCTCACCAATGCTATCAGCCCGAAGTGCCCAACCTTATGTCTCACTCAGCTCTGGGTGTAGATGTGGTAAATCCAGGTTGCATCACAAGCCCTGAATGAATTATTTAAGAATTGCTCTCTATTTCACTGTCCTTGGGTTTTGTTTGTGTAATTCATTTTGATAATGGGATTTATCGGATTTTCTCTGCTGCATTCATGCCGCTGTACACACGCTTCATTCTCTTACGGAGACATATAAATCCATGGGTTTGAAGATTCTTATTAGTCAGGTGTATTCCTAGGCGTTGAATATGGGGTGTTTAGTCCATTTCGTTGAGCAAGGGGTAGGTCTTGACTATTACATATTTGGCTTATGGAAAGGTATCTGTGCTAATTTCTATCTCTGGTTTTATGCAGCACCCCAACTCACCTTTCCCCTTAAGCAAGCATAAGTTGGTTTTCTAAATTTGAGACCCTGTTCTGTTTTGTAATTCAGTTCATGTGTAGCCAAGTTTACATTCCGTGTAGTAGTGATATCTTATGATGTTTCATTTTCTGTGTGACTTATTTCACTTAGAATCATCGTACCTGAATCCACTCATTATGCCGCGACGGGCCTGATGACATAGATTTCATTGCTGAGTGATATTCCATTGTACGTACGTACCACAACTTCTTTATCCATTTTTCATATTCTGGGATATTTAACTTGTACCGTAGACGAGGTTCTTGTAAACAGAGCCGTCCGACACTTTGGGGTGGCTGTGTGTTTTTGATTTTAATTTCCCTAAGCTATAGGACCATAAGTGGAAGTGCCGTAGGCTCCGTAGCTTTGTTTTTTCGGTGTTCCGGGAAACACCATACACTTCTCCAGAGTGGCTGTTGGCAATTTACATCCCGCCCATCAGCATAACAAGGCTCCCTGTTCTCCATGGCCTGTGCTGCCTTTCTGGATTTTACACTTTTTTCAGATGGCCCTTTTGACCGGGGGGCAGTGAGACTTCATTGTAGTGCAGATTTCTTTAACATGCTTGCTTGGTTGGCCAAAAAGGGCGTATGCGTTTTTTCCTGAATATATTCAGGAAAAAACGCATACGCCCTTTTTGGCCAAGAGCATCATTGTCGACGTTCTGCCTCTTTTCCTATGCTTTAAATGCAATTCCCGTCTACCCCCTGAAATCGTTTTCCTGCAATTCTGCCCCACTTACAAGTCGTCTTCGCAGCCTTCCTTCAATATATTTTTGGACGATAGCTGTCATTTATAACTCTGCAAGTTTGTGAGTTACAGTGCCCGTGAACTCCTTTCTTCAACTCGCTATCTTGTGAGCTGGCCGCAAACCCACAGGATTGCCTCAGGCCCTAATCTGGTTCCGGCACGGCATGCTGAGCCTTTGGTTAATTCCTCTTCCTGGTGGGAAATGAGCGTTAAATTTGCCCGTGCAGACACCTAGAGCTAGTCTCTCATTGGTTCTCCCTATTCCTTTTCATCTTGCGCAGAAATTTCAAACTGTGCCCAACAGGAGGTTAAAGGCACTGACTCTCCAAGTGGGGAGAGTGTTCGTAAAGGGTCTGGAATGGTGAACCCGAGTAAAAGGGGACGAAAACTGAGATGCATTTGAAAACGTTTGCCAGTCACACGGTGCACCATACTGTGGGTTTCCCATGCATGTTTTAGCTGAAGGAAGAATCCCTTAAACTTGGAGAGTTGGGACCCATGGAATGGGTACCATGTTGTATGACTTCAAAGGGTCTGCATTTGCTCATCGAACCTCACCAATGCTATCAGCCCGAAGTGCCCAACCTTATGTCTCACTCAGCTCTGGGTGTAGATGTGGTAAATCCAGGTTGCATCACAAGTCCTGAATGAATTATTTAAGAATTGCTCTCTATTTCACTGTCCTTGGGTTTTGTTTGTGTAATTCATTTTGATAATGGGATTTATCGGATTTTCTCTGCTGCATTCATGCCACTGTACACACGCTTCATTCTCTTACGGAGACATATAAATCCATGGGTTTGAAGATTCTTATTAGTCAGGTGTATTCCTAGGCGTTGAATATGGGGTGCTTAGTCCATTTCGTTGAGCAAGGGGTAGGTCTTGACTATTACATATTTGGCTTATGGAAAGGTATCTGTGCTAATTTCTATCTCTGGTTTTATGCAGCACCCCAACTCACCTTTCCCCTTAAGCAAGCATAAGTTGGTTTTCTAAATTTGAGACCCTGTTCTGTTTTGTAATTCAGTTCATGTGTAGCCAAGTTTACATTCCGTGTAGTAGTGATATCTTATGATGTTTCATTTTCTGTGTGACTTATTTCACTTAGAATCATCGTACCTGAATCCACTCATTATGCCGCGACGGGCCTGATGACATAGATTTCATTGCTGAGTGATATTCCATTGTACGTACGTACCACAACTTCTTTATCCATTTTTCACATTCTGGGATATTTAACTTGTACCGTAGACGAGGTTCTTGTAAACAGAGCCGTCCGACACTTTGGGGTGGCTGTGTGTTTTTGATTTTAATTTCCCTAAGCTATAGGACCATAAGTGGAAGTGCCGTAGGCTCCGTAGCTTTGTTTTTTCGGTGTTCCGGGAAACACCATACACTTCTCCAGAGTGGCTGTTGGCAATTTACATCCCGCCCATCAGCATAACAAGGCTCCCTGTTCTCCATGGCCTGTGCTGCCTTTCTGGATTTTACACTTTTTTCAGTTGGCCCTTTTGACCGGGGGGCAGTGAGACTTCATTGTAGTGCAGATTTCTTTAACATGCTTGCTTGGTTGGCCAAAAAGTGCGTATGCGTTTTTTCCTGAATATATTCAGGAAAAAACGCATACGCACTTTTTGGCCAAGAGCATCATTGTCGACGTTCTGCCTCTTTTCCTATGCTTTAAATGCAATTCCCGTCTACCCCCTGAAATCGTTCTCCTGCAATTCTGCCCCACTTAGAAGTCGTCTTTGCAGCCTTCCTTCAATATAATTTTGGACGATAGCTGTCATTTATAACTCTGCAGGTTTGTGAATTACAGTGCCCCTGAGCTCCTTTCTTCAAATCGCTTTCTTTTGAGCTGGCCGCAAACCCGCAGGATTGCTTCAGGCCCCAATCTTGTTGCGGCACGGCATGCTGAGCCTTTGGTTAATTCCTCTTCCTGGTGGGAAATGAGCGTTAAATTTGCCCGTGCAGACACCTACAGCTAGTCTCTCATTGGTTCTCCCTATTCCTGTTCATCTTGCGCAGAAATTGCAAACTGTGCCAAACAGGAGGTTAAAGGCACTGACTCTCCAAGTGGGGAGCCTGTTAGTAAAGGGTCTGGAATAGTGAACCCGAATAAAAGGGGACGAAAACTGAGATGCATTTGAAAACGTTTTCCGGTCACACGGTGCACCATACTGTGGGATTGCCATGCATGTTTTAGCTGAAGGAAGAATCGCTTAAACCTGGAGGGTTGGGACCCATGGAATGGGTTCCATGCAGTATGACTTCAAATGGTCTTCATTTGCTCATCGAACCTCACCAATGCTATCAGCCCGAAGTGTCCAACCTCATGTCTCACTCAGGTCTGGGTGTAGATGAGGTAAATCCAGGTTGCATCACAAGCCCTGAATGAATTATTTAAGAATTGCTCTCTATTTCACTGTCATTGTGTTTTGTTTTTTTAATTCATTTTGATAATGGGATTTATCGGATTTTCTCTGCTGCCTTCATGCAGCTGTACACACGCTTGATTCTCTTATGGAGACATATAAATCCATGGGTTTGAAGATTCTTACTAGTCAGGTGTATTCCTAGGTGTTGAATATAGGGTGTTTAGCCCATTTCGTTGAGCAAGGGGTAGGTCATGAGTATTACATATTTGACGTATGGAATTGTATCTGTTCTAATTTCTATCTGTGGTTTTATGCAGAAACCCAACTCACCTTTCCCCTTAAGCAAACATAAGTTGGTTTTCTCAACTTGAGAACCTGTTCTGTTTTGTAATTCAGTTCATGTGTAGCCAAGATTACATTCCGTTTATTAGTGATATTTTATGATGTTTCATTTTCTGTGTGACTTATATCACTTAGAATCATCGTACCTGAATCCACTCATTATGCCACAACGGGCCTGATGACATAGATTTCATTGGTGAGTGATATTCCTTTGTACGTACGTACCACATTTTCTTTATCCACTTTTCGCTTTCTGGGATATTTAACTTGTACCGTAGACGAGGTTCTTGGAAACAGAGCCGTCTGAAACTTTGGGGTGGCTGTGTGTTTCTAATTTTAATTTCCATATGCTATAGGACCATAAGTGGAAGTGCCGTAGGCTCTGTTGCTTTGTTTTTTAGGTGTTTCAGGAAACACCATACACCTCTCCAGATTGGCTGTTGGCAATTTACATCCCACACATCAGCATAACAAGGCTCCCTGTTCTCCATGGCCTGTGCTGCATTTCTGGATTTTACACTTTTTTCAGATGGCCCTTTTGACCGGGGGGCAGTGAGACTTCCTTGTAGTGCAGGTTTCTTTAACATGCTTGTTTGGTTGGCCAAAAAGTGCGTATGCGTTTTTTCCTGAATATATTCAGGAAAAAACGCATACGCCCTTTTTGGCCAAGTGCATCATTGTCGACGTTCTGCCTCTTTTCCTATGCTTTAAATGCAATTCAAGTCTACCCCCTGAAATCATTTTCCTGCAATTCTGCCCCGCTTTCAAGTCCTCTTCGCAGCCTTCCTTCAATATATTTTTGGACGATAGCTGTCATTTATACCTCTGCAGGTTTGTGAAATACAGTGCCCCTGAGCTCCATTCTTCAAATCGCTTTCTTGAGAGCTGGCCGCAAACTCGCAGGATTGCTTCAGGCCCTAATCTGGTTCCGGCACGGCATGCTGAGCCTTTGGTTAATTCCTCTTCCTGGTGGGAAATGAGCGTTAAATTTGCCCGTGCAGAAACCTACAGCTAGTCTCTCATTGGTTCTCCCTATTCCTGTTCATCTTGCGCAGAAATTGCAAACTGTGCAAAACAGCAGGTTAAAGGCAGTGACTCTCCAAGTGGGAAGAGTGTTAGTAAAGGGTCTGGAATTGTGAACCCGAGTAAAAGTGGACGAAAACTGAGATGCATTTGAAAACGTTTCCCAGTCACACGGTGCACCATACTGTGGGTTTCCCATGCATGTTTTATCTGAAGGAAGAATCGCTTAAACCTGGAGAGTTGGGACCCATGGAATGGGTACCACGCAGTATGACTTCAAATGGTCTGCATTTGCTCATCGAACCTCACCAATGCTATCAGCCCAAAGTGTCCAACCTTATGTCTCACTCAGGCCCGGGGGTAGATGAGGTAAATCCAGGTTGCATCACAAACCCTGAATGAATTATTTAAGAATTGCTCTCTATTTCACTGTCATTGTGTTTTGTTTTTGTAATTCATTTTGATAATGGCATTTATCGGATTTTCTCTGCTGCCTTCATGCAGCTGTACACACGCTTGATTCTCTTATGAAGACATATAAATCCATGGGTTTGAAGATTCTTACTAGTCAGGTGTATTCCTAGGCGTTGAATAATGGGTGTTTAGCCCATTTCGTTGAACAAGGGGTAGGTCTTGACTATTACATATTTGACGTATGGAATGGTATCTGTGCTAATTTCTATGTCTGGTTTTATGCAGCACCCCAACTCACCTTTCACCTTAAGCAAACATAAGTTGGTTTACTAAATTTGAGACCCTGTTCTGTTTTGTAATTCAGTTCATGTGTAGCCAAGATTACATTCTGTGTATTAGTGATATCTTATGATGTTTCATTTTCTGTGTGACTTATTTAACTTAGAATCATCATACCTGAATCCACTTATTATGTCACGACGGGCCTGTTGACATAGATTTCATTGGTGAGTGATATTCCATTGTACGTATGTACGACAATTTCTTTATCCATTTTTCACATTCTGGGATATTTAACTTGAACCGCAGACGAGGTTCTTGTAAACAGAGCCGTCCGAAACTTTGGGGTGTTTGTGTGTTTTTGATTTTAATTTCCCTAAGCTATAGGACCATAAGTGGAAGTGCCGTAGGCTTCATTGCTTTGTTTTTTAGGTGTTCCAGGAAACACCATACACTTGTCCAGAGTGTCTGTTGGCAATTTACATCCCGCCCATCAACATAACAAGGCTCCCTGTTCTCCATGGCCTGTGCTGCATTTCTGGATTTTACACTTTTTTCAGATGGCCCTTTTGACCGGGGGGCAGTGAGACTTCATTGTAGTGCAGATTTCTTTAACATGCTTGCTTGGTTGGCCAAAAAGGGCGTATGCGTTTTTTCCTGAATATATTCAGGAAAAAACGCATACGCCCTTTTTGGCCAAGAGCATCATTGTTGACGTTCTGCCTCTTTTCCTATGCTTTAAATGCAATTCCCGTCTACCCCCTGAAATCGTTTTCCTGCAATTCTGCCCCGCTTTCTAGTCGTCTTCGCAGCCTTCCTTCAATATATTTTTGGACGATAGCTGTCGTTTATAAATCTGCAGGTTTGTGAGTTACAGTGCCCCTGAGCTCCTTTCTTCAACTCGCTATCTTGTGAGCTGTCCGCAAACCCGCAAGATTGCTTCAGGCCCTAATCTGGTTCCAGCACGGCATGATGAGCCTTTGGTTAATTCCTCTTCCTGGTGCGAAATGAGCATTAAATTTGCCCGTGCAGACACCAACAGCTAGTCTCTCATTGGTTCTCCCTATTCCTGTTCATCTTGCGCAGAAATTGCAAACTGTGCCCAACAGGAGGTTAAAGGCACCTACTCTCCAAGTGGTGAGAGTGTTAGTAAAGGGTCTGGAATGGTGAACCCAAGTAAAAGGGGACAAAAACTGAGATGCATTTGAAAACGTTTGTCGGACACATGGTGCACCATACTGTGGGTTTCCCATGCATGTTTTAGCTGAAGGAAGAATCCCTTAAATCTGGAGAGGTGGGAACCATGGAATGGGTACCATGCAGTATGACTTCAAAGGGTCTGCATTTGCTCATCGAACCTTACCAATGCTATCAGCCCGAAGTGCCCAACCTTATGTCTCACTCAGCTCTGGGTGTAGATGTGGTAAATCCAGGATGCATCACAAGACCTGAATGAATTATTTACGAATTGCTCTCTATTTCACTGTCCTTGTGTTTTGTTTGTGTAATTCATTTTGATAATGGGATTTATCGGATTTTCTCTGCTGCATTCATGCCACTGTACAAAGGCTTCTTTCTCTTACGGAGACATATAAATCCATGGGTTTGAAGATTCTTACTAGTCAGGTGTATTCCTAGGCGTTTAATATGGGTTGTTTAGTCCATTTCGTTGAGCAAGTGGTAGGTCTTGACTATTACCTATTTGGCTTATGGAAAGGTATCTGTGCTAATTTCTATCTCTGGTTTTATGCAGCACCCCAACTCACCTTTCCCCTTAAGCAAGCATAAGTTGTTTTTCTAAATTTGAGACCCTGTTCTGTTTTGTAATTCAGTTCATGTGCAGCCAAGTTTACATTCCGTGTATTAGTGATATCTTATGATGTTTCATTTTCTGTGTGACTTATTTCACTTAGAATCTTCGTACATGAATCCACTCATTATGCCGCGACGGGCCTGATGACATAGATTTCATTGCTGAGTGATATTCCATTGTATGTAGGTACCACTACTACTTTATCCATTTTTCACATTCTGGGATATTTAACTTGTACCGTAGACGAGGTTCTTGTAAACAGAGCTGTCCGAAACTTTGGGGTGGTTGTGTGTTTTTGATTTTAATTTCCCTAAGCTATAGGACCATAAGTGGAAGTGCCTTAGGCTTCGTTGCTTTGTTTTTTATGGTTCCAGGAATCACCATACACTTGTCCAGAGTGGCTGTTGGCAATTTACATCCCACCCATCAACATAGCAAGGCTCCCTGTTCTCCATGGCCTGTGCTGCATTCCTGGATTTTACACTTTTTTCAGATGGCCCTTTTGACCGGGGGGCAGTGAGACTTCATTGTAGTGCAGATTTCTTTAACATGCTTGCTTGGTTGGCCAAAAAGAGCGTATGCGTTTTTTCCTGAATATATTCAGGAAAAAACGCATACGCCCTTTTTGGCCAAGAGCATCATTAGCGATGTTCTGCCTCTTTTCCTATGCTTTAAATGCAATTCCCGTCTACCCCCTGAAATCGTTTTCCTGCAAATCTGTCCCGCTTACAAGTCGTCTTCGCAGCCTTCCTTCAATATATTTTTGGACGATAGCTGTCATTTATAACTCTGCAGGTTTGTGAGTTACAGTGCCCCTGAGCTCCTTTCTTCAACTCGCTATCTTGTGAGCTGGCCGCAAACCCACAGGATTGCTTCAGGCCCTAATCTGGTTCCGGCACGGCATGCTGAGCCTTTGGTTAATTCCTCTTCCTGGTGGGAAATGAGCGTTAAATTTGCCCGTGCATACACCTAGAGCTAGTCTCTCATTGGTTCTCCCTATTCCTTTTCATCTTGCGCAGAAATTGCAAACTGTGCCCAACAGGAGGTTAAAGGCACTGACTCTCCAAGTGGGGAGAGTGTTCGTAAAGGGTCTGTAATGGTGAACCCGAGTAAAAGGGGACGAAAACTGAGAATCATTTGAAAACGTTTGCCAGTCACACGGTGCACCATAGTGTGGGTTTCCCATGCATGTTTTAGCTGAAGGAAGAATCCCTTAAACTTGGAGAGTTGGGACCCATGGAATGTGTACCATGCTGTATGACTTCAAAGGGTCTGCATTTGCTCATCGAACATCACCAATGCTATCAGCCCGAAGTGCCCAACCTTATGTCTCACTCAGCTCTGGGTGTAGATGTGGTAAATCCAGGTTGCATCACAAGCCCTGAATGATTTATTTAAGAATTGCTCTCTATTTCACTGTCCTTGGGTTTTGTTTGTGTAATTCATTTTGATAATGGGATTTATCGGATTTTCTCTGCTGCATTCATGCCGCTGTACACACGCTTCATTCTCTTACGGAGACATATAAATCCATGGGTTTGAAGATTCTTACTAGTCAGGTGTATTCCTAGGCGTTGAATATGGGGTGTTTAGTCCATTTCGTTGAGCAAGGGGTAGGTCTTGACTATTACATATTTGGCTTATGGAAAGGTATCTGTGCTAATTTCTATCTCTGGTTTTATGCAACACCCTAACTCACCTTTACCCTTAAGCAAGCATAAGTTGGTTTTCTAAATTTGAGACCCTGTTCTGTTTTGTAATTCATTTCATGTGTAGCCAAGTTTACATTCCGTGTAGTAGTGATATCTTATGATGTTTCATTTTCTGTGTGACTTATTTCACTTAGAATCATCGTACCTGAATCCACTCATTATGCCGCGACGGGCCTGATGACATAGATTTCATTGCTGAGTGATATTCCATTGTACGTACGTACCACAACTTCTTTATCCATTTTTCACATTCTGGGATATTTAACTTGTACCGTAGACGAGGTTCTTGTAAACAGAGCCGTCCGACACTTTGGGGTGGCTGTGTGTTTTTGATTTTAATTTCCCTAAGCTATAGGACCATAAGTGGAAGTGCCATAGGCTCTGTAGCCCTGTTTTTTCAGTGTTCCGGGAAACACCATACACTTCTCCAGAGTGGCTGTTGGCAATTTACATCCCACCCATCAGCATAACAAGGCTCCCTGTTCTCCATGGCCTGTGCTGCCTTTCTGGATTTTACACTTTTTTCAGATGGCCCTTTTGACCGGGGGGCAGTGAGACTTCATTGTAGTGCAGATTTCTTTAACATGCTTGCTTGGTTGGCCAAAAAGGGCGTATGCGTTTTTTCCTGAATATATTCAGGAAAAAACGCATACGCCCTTTTTGGCCAAGTGCATCATTGTCGACGTTCTGCCTCTTTTCCTATGCTTTAAATGCAATTCCAGTCTACCCCCTGAAATCGTTTTCCTGAAATTCTGCCCCGCTTTCAAGTCCTCTTCGCAGGCTTCCTTCAATATATTTTTGGACGATAGCTGTCATTTATAACTCTGCAGGTTTGTGAATTAGAGTGCCCCGGAGCTCCTTTCTTCAAATCGCTTTCTTGTGAGCTGGCCGCAAACTCGCAGGGTTGCTTCAGGCCCTAATCTGGTTGCGGCACGGCATGCTGAGCGTTTGGTTAATTCCTCTTCCTGGTGGGAAATGAGCGTTAAATTTGCCCGTGCCGACACCTACAGCTAGTCTCTCATTGGTTCTCCCTATTCCTGTTCATCTTGCGCAGAAATTGCAAACTGTGCCAAACAGCAGGTTAAAGGCACTGACTCTCCAAGTGGGTAGAGTGTTAGTAAAGGGTCTGGAATTGTGAACCCGAGTAAAAGGGGACGAAAACTGAGATGCATTTGAAAACGTTTCCCGGTCACACGGTGCACCATACTGTGGGTTTCCCATGCATGTTTTAGCTGAAAGAAGAATCGCTTAAACCTGGAGAGTTGGGACCCATGGAATGGGTACCATGCAGTATGACTTCAAATGGTCTGCATTTGCTCTTCGAACCTCACCAATGCTATCAGCCCGAAGTGTCCAACTTTATGTCTCACTCAGCTCTGTGTGTAGATGAGGTAAATCCAGGTTGCATCACAAGCCCTGAATGAATTATTTAAGAATTGCTCTCTATTTCACTGTCATTGTGTTTTGTTTTTGTAATTCATTTTGATAATAGTATTTATCGGATTTTCTCTGCTACCTTCATGCAGCTGTACACACGCTTGATTCTCTTATGGAGACATATAAATCCATGGGTTTGAAGATTCTTACTAGTCAGGTGTATTCCTAGGCGTTGAATATAGGGTGTTTAGCCCATTTCGTTGAGCAAGGTGTAGGTCTTGACTATTACATATTTGAAGTATGGAATGGTATCTGTGCTAATTTCTATCTCTGGTTTTATGCAGCACCCCAACTCACCTTTCCCCTTAAGCAAACATAAGTTGGTTTTCTAAATTTGAGACCCTGTTCTGTTTTGTAATTCAGTTCATGTGTAGCAAAGTTTACATTCGGTGTATTAGAGATAACTTATGATATTTCATTTTCTGTGTGACTTATTTCTTTTAGAATCATCGTACCTGAATCCACTCATTATGCCAAGACGGGCCAGATGACATAGATTTCATTGGTGAGTGATATTCCATTGTACGTACGTACCACAACTTCTTTATCCATTTTTCGCTTTCTGGGATATTTAACTTGTACCGTAGACGAGGTTCTTGTAAACAGAGCCGTCTGAAACATTGGGGTGGCTGTGTGTTTTTTATTTTAATTTCCCTAAGCTATAGGACCATAAGTGGAAGTGCCGTAGGCTCCGTTGCTTTGTTTTTTAGGTGTTTCAGGAAACACCATACACTTCTCCAGAGTGGCTGTTGGCAATTTACATCCCACCCATGAGCATAACAAGGCTCCCTGTTCTCCATGGCCTGTGCTGCCTTTCTGGATTTTACACTTTTTTCAGATGGCCCTTTTGACCGGGGGGCAGTGAGACTTCATTGTAGTGCAGATTTCTTTAACATGCTTGCTTGGTTGGCCAAAAAGGGCGTATGCGTTTTTTCCTGAATATATTCCGGAAAAAACGCATACGCCCTTTTTGGCCAAGTGCATCATTGTCGACGTTCTGCCTCTTTTCCTATGCTTTAAATGCAATTCCAGTCTACCCCATGAAATCGTTTTCCTGAAATTCTGCCCCGCTTTCAAGTCCTCTTCGCAGCCTTCCTTCAATATATTTTTGGACGATAGCTGTCATTTACAACTCTGCAGGTTTGTGAATTACAGTGCCCCTGAGCTCCTTTCTTCAAATCGCTTTCTTTTGAGCTGGCCGCAAACCCGCAGGATTGCTTCAGGCCCTAATCTGGTTCCGGCACGGCATGCTGAGCCTTTGGTTAATTCCTCTTCCTGGTTGGAAATGAGCGTTAAATTTGCCCGTGCAGAAACCTACAGCTAGTCTCTCATTGGTTCTTCCTATTCCTATTCCTCTTGCGCAGAAATTGCAAACTGTGCCAAACAGCAGGTTAAAGGCACTGACTCTCCAAGTGGGGAGAGTGTTTGTAAAGGGTCTGGAATTCTGAACCCGAGTAAACGGGGACAAAAACTGAGATGCATTTGAAAATGTTTCCCGGTCACACGGTGCACCATACTGTGGGCTTCCCATGCATGCTTTACCTGAAGGAAGAATCGCTTAAACCTGGAGAGTTGGGACCCATGGAATGGGTACCATGTAGTATGACTTCAAATGGTCTGCATTTGCTCATCGAACCTCACCAATGCTATCAGCCCGAAGTGTCCAACCTTAGGCCTCACTCAGCTCTGGGTTTAGATGAGGTAAATCCAGGTTGCATCACAAGCCCTGAATGAATTATTTAAGAATTGCTCTCTATTTCACTGTCATTGTGTTTTGTTTTTGTAATTCATTTTGATAATAGGATTTATCGGATTTTCTCTGCTGCCTTCATGCAGCTGTACACATGCTTGATTCTCTTATGGAGACATATAAATCCATGGGTTTGAAGATTCTTACTAGTCAGGTGTATTCCTAGGCGTTGAATATAGGGTGTTTAGCCCATTTCGTTGAGCAAGGTGTAGGTCTTGACTATTACATATTTGACGTATGGAATGGTATCTGTGCTAATTTCTATCTCTGGTTTTATGCAGCACCCCAACTCACCTTTCCCCTTAAGCAAACATAAGTTGGTTTTCTAAATTTGAGACCCTGTTCTGTTTTGTAATTCAGTTCATGTGTAGCCAAGATTACATTCGGTGTATTAGTGATATCTTATGATGTTTCATTTTCTGTGTGACTTATTTCACTTAGAATCATCGTACCTGAATCCACTCATTATGCCACGACGGGCCAGATGACATAGACTTCATTGGTGAGTGATATTCCATTGTACGTACGTACCACAACTTCTTTATCCATTTTTCGCTTTCTGGGATATTTAACTTGTACCGTAGACGAGGTTCTTGTAAACAGAGCCGTCTGAAACTTTGGCGTGGCTGTGTGTTTTTGATTTTAATTTCCCTAAGCTATAGGACCATAAGTGGAAGTGCCGTAGGCTCCGTTGCTTTGTTTTTTAGGTGTTTCAGGAAACACCATACACTTCTCCAGAGTGGCTGTTGGCAATTTACATCCCACCCATGAGCATAACAAGGCTCCCTGTTCTCCATGGCCTGTGCTGCATTTCTGGATTTTACACTTTTTTCAGATGGCCCTTTTGACCGGGGGGCAGTGAGACTTCATTGTAGTGCAGATTTCTTTAACATGGTTGCTTGGTTGGCCAAAAAGGGCGTATGCGTTTTTTCCTGAATATATTCAGGAAAAAACGCATACGCCCTTTTTGGCCAAGTGCATCATTGTCGACGTTCTGCCTCTTTTCCTATGCTTTAAATGCAATTCCAGTCTACCCCATGAAATCGTTTTCCTGCAATTCTGCCCCGCTTTCAAGTCCTCTTCGCAGCCTTCCTTCAATATATTTTTGGACGATAGCTGTCATTTACAACACTGCAGGTTTTGAATTACAGTGCCCCGGAGCTCCTTTCTTCAAATCGCTTTCTTGTGAGCTGGCCGCAAACCCTCAGGATTGCTTCAGGCCCTAATCTGGTTCCGGCACAGCCTGCTGAGCCTTCGGTTAATTCCTCTTCCTGGTGGGAAATGAGCGTTAAATTTGCCCGTGCAGACACCTACAGCTAGTCTCTCATTGGTTCTCCCTATTCCTGTTCATCTTGCGCAGAAATTGCAAACTGTGCCAAACAGGAGGTTAAAGGCACAGACTCTCCAAGTGGGGAGAGTGTTAGTAAAGGGTCTGGAATTGTGAACCCGAGTAAAAGGGGACGAAAACTGAGATGCATTTGAAAACGTTTCCCGGTCACACGGTGCACCATACTGTGGGTTTCCCATGCATGTTTTAGCTGAAGGAAGAATCGCTTAAACCTGGAGAGTTGGGACCCATGGAATGGGTACCATGCAGTATGACTTCAAATGGTCTGCATTTGCTCATCGAACCTCACCAATGCTATCAGCCCGAAGTGTCCAACTTTATGTCTCACTCAGCTCTGAGTGTAGATGAGGTAAATCCAGGTTGCATCACAAGCCCTGAATGAATTATTTAAGAATTGCTCTCTATTTCACTGTCATTGTGTTTTGTTTTTGTAATTCATTTTGATAATAGGATTTATCGGATTTTCTCTGCTGCCTTCATGCAGCTGTACACACGCTTGATTCTCTTATGGAGACATATAAATCCATGGGTTTGAAGATTCTTACTAGTCAGGTGTATTCCTAGGCGTTGAATATAGGGTGTTTAGCCCATTTCGTTGAGCAAGGGGTAGGTCTTGACTATTACATATTTGACGTATGGAATGGTATCTGTGCTAATTTCTATCTCTGGTTTTATGCAGCACCCCAACTCACCTTTCCCCTTAAGCAAACATAAGTTGGTTTTCTAAATTTGAGACCCTGTTCTGTTTTGTAATTCAGTTCATGTGTAGCCAAGATTACATTCGGTGTGTTAGTGATATCTTATGATGTTTCATTTTCTGTGTGACTTATTTCACTTAGAATCATCGTACCTGAATCCACTCATTACACCACGACGGGCCAGATGACATAGCTTTCCTTGGTGACTGATATTCCATTGTACGTACGTACCACAACTTCTTTATCCATTTTTCGCTTTCTGGGATATTTAACTTGTACCGTAGAAGAGGTTCTTGTAAACAGAGCCATCTGAAACTTTGGCTTGGCTGTGTGTTTTTGACTTAAATTTCCCTAAGCTATAGGACCATAAGTGGAAGTGCCGTAGGCTCTGTTGCTTTGTTTTTTAGGTGTTTCAGGAAACACCATACACTTCTCCAGAGTGGCTGTTGGCAATTTACATCCCGCCCATCAGCATAACAAGGCTCCCTGTTCTCCATGGCCTGTGCTGCCTTTCTGGATTTTACACTTTTTTCAGATGGCCCTTTTGACCGGGGGGCAGTGAGACTTCATTGTAGTGCAGATTTCTTTAACATGCTTGCTTGGTTGGCCAAAAAGGGCGTATGCGTTTTTTCCTGAATATATTCAGGAAAAAACGCATACGCCCTTTTTGGCCAAGTGCATCATTGTCGACGTTCTGCCTCTTTTCCTATGCTTTAAATGCAATTCCAGTCTACCCCCTGAAATCGTTTTCCTGAAATTCTGCCCCGCTTTCAAGTCCTCTTCGCAGGCTTCCTTCAATATATTTTTGGACGATAGCTGTCATTTATAACTCTGCAGGTTTGTGAATTAGAGTGCCCCGGAGCTCCTTTCTTCAAATCGCTTTCTTGTGAGCTGGCCGCAAACTCGCAGGGTTGCTTCAGGCCCTAATCTTGTTCCGGCACGGCATGCTGAGCGTTTGGTTAATTCCTCTTCCTGGTTGGAAATGAGCGTTAAATTTGCCCGTGCAGACACCTACAGCTAGTCTCTCATTGGTTCTCCCTATTCCTGTTCATCTTGCGCAGAAATTGCAAACTGTGCCAAACAGCAGGTTAAAGGCACTGACTCTCCAAGTGGGTAGAGTGTTAGTAAAGGGTCTGGAATTGTGAACCCGAGTAAAAGGGGATGAAAACTGAGATGCATTTGAAAACGTTTCCCGGTCACACGGTGCACCATACTGTGGGTTTCCCATGCATGTTTTAGCTGAAGGAAGAATCGCTTAAACCTGGAGAGTTGGGACCCATGGAATGGGTACCATGCAGTATGACTTCAAATGGTCTGCATTTGCTCTTCGAACCTCACCAATGCTATCAGCCCGAAGTGTCCAACTTTATGTCTCACTCAGCTCTGGGTGTAGATGAGGTAAATCCAGGTTGCATCACAAGCCCTGAATGAATTATTTAAGAATTGCTCTCTATTTCACTGTCATTGTGTTTTGTTTTTGTAATTCATTTTGATAATAGTATTTATCGGATTTTCTCTGCTACCTTCATGCAGCTGTACACACGCTTGATTCTCTTATGGAGACATATAAATCCATGGGTTTGAAGATTCTTACTAGTCAGGTGTATTCCTAGGCGTTGAATATAGGGTGTTTAGCCCATTTCGTTGAGCAAGGTGTAGGTCTTGACTATTACATATTTGACGTATGGAATGGTATCTGTGCTAATTTCTATCTCTGGTTTTATGCAGCACCCCAACTCACCTTTCCCCTTAAGCAAACATAAGTTGGTTTTCTAAATTTGAGACCCTGTTCTGTTTTGTAATTCAGTTCATGTGTAGCCAAGATTACATTCGGTGTATTAGAGATAACTTATGATGTTTCATTTTCTGTGTGACTTATTTCTCTTAGAATCATCGTACCTGAATCCACTCATTATGCCACGACGGGCCAGATGACATAGATTTCATTGGTGAGTGATATTCCATTGTACGTACGTACCACAACTTCTTTATCCATTTTTCGCTTTCTGGGGTATTTAACTTGTACCGTAGACGAGGTTCTTGTAAACAGAGCCGTCCGACACTTTGGGGTGGCTGTGTGTTTTTGATTTTAATTTCCCTAAGCTATAGGACCATAAGTGGAAGTGCCGTAGGCTCCGTTGCTTTGTTTTTTATGTGTTTCAGGAAACACCATACACTTCTCCACAGTGGCTGTTGGCAATTTATATCCAACCCATGAGCATAACAAGGCTCCCTGTTCTCCATGGCCTGTGCTGCCTTTCTGGATTTTACACTTTTTTCAGATGGCCCTTTTGACCGGGGGGCAGTGAGACTTCATTGTAGTGCAGATTTCTTTAACATGCTTGCTTGGTTGGCCAAAAAGGGCGTATGCGTATATTCCGGAAAAAACGCATACGCCCTTTTTGGCCAAGTGCATCATTGTCGACGTTATGCCTCTTTTCCTATGCTTTAAATGCAATTCCAGTCTACCCCCTGAAATCGTCTTCCTGAAATTCTGCCCCGCTTTCAAGTCCTCTTCGCAGCCTTCCTTCAATATATTTTTGGACGATAGCTGTCATTTATAACTCTGCAGGTTTGTGAATTACAGTGCCCCTGAGCTCCTTTCTTCAAATCGCTTTCTTGTGAGCTGGCCGCAAACCCGCAGGATTGCTTCAGGCCCTAATCTGGTTCCGGCACGGCATGCTGAGCGTTTGGTTAATTCCTCTTCCTGGTTTGAAATGAGCGTTAATTTTGCCCGTGCAGACAACTACAGCTAGTCTCTCATTGTTTCTCCCTATTCCTTTTCATCTTGCGCAGAAATTGCAAACTGTGCCAAACAGCAGGTTAAAGGCACTGACTCTCCAAGTGGGGAGAGTGTTTGTAAAGGGTCTGGAATTGTGAACCCGAGTAAAAGGGGACGAAACCTGAGATGCATTTGAAAACGTTTCCCGGTCACACGGTGCACCATACTGTGGGTTTCCCATGCATGTTTTAGCTGAAGGAAGAATCGCTTAAACCTGGAGAGTTGGGACCCATGGAATGGGTACCATGCAGTATGACTTCAAATGGTCTGCATTTGCTCATCGAACCTCACCAATGCTATCAGCCCGAAGTGTCCAACTTTATGTCTCACTCAGCTCTGGGTGTAGATGAGGTAAATCCAGGTTGCATCACAAGCCCTGAATGAATTATTTAAGAATTGCTCTCTATTTCACTGTCATTGTGTTTTGTTTTTGTAATTCATTTTGATAATAGGATTTATCGGATTTTCTCTGCTGCATTCATGCAGCTGTACACACGCTTGATTCTCTTATGGAGACATATAAATCCATGGGTTTGAAGATTCTTACTAGTCAGGTGTATTCCTAGGCGTTGAATATAGGGTGTTTAGCCCATTTCGTTGAGCAAGGGGTAGGTCTTGACTATTACATATTTGACGTATGGAATGGTATCTGTGCTAATTTCTATCTCTGGTTTTATGCAGCACCCCAACTCACCTTTCCCCTTAAGCAAACATAAGTTGGTTTTCTAAATTTGAGACCCTGTTCTGTTTTGTAATTCAGTTCATGTGTAGCCAAGATTACATTCGGTGTATTAGAGATAACTTATGATGTTTCATTTTCTGTGTGACTTATTTCACTTAGAATCATCGTACCTGAATCCACTCATTATGCCACGACGGGCCAGATGACATAGATTTCCTTGGTGACTGATATTCCATTGTACGTACGTACCACAACTTCTTTATCCATTTTTCGCTTTCTAGGATATTTAACTTGTACCGTAGACGAGGTTCTTGTAAACAGAGCCGTCTGAAACTTTGGGGTGGCTGTGTGTTTTTGATTTTAATTTCCCTAAGCTATAGGACCATAAGTGGAAGTGCCGTAGGCTCCGTTGCTTTGTTTTTTAGGTGTTTCAGGAAACACCATACACTTCTCCAGAGTGGCTGTTGGCAATTTACATCCCGCCCATCAGCATAACAAGGCTCCCTGTTCTCCATGGCCTGTGCTGCATTTCTGGATTTTACACTTTTTTCACATGGCCCTTTTGACCGGGGGGCAGTGAGACTTCATTGTAGTGCAGATTTCTTTAACATGCTTGCTTGGTTGGCCAAAAAGTGCGTATGCGTTTTTTCCTGAATATATTCAGGAAAAAACGCATACGCCCTTTTTGGCCAAGTGCATCATTGTCGACGTCCTGCCTCTTTTCCTATGCTTTAAATGCAATTCCAGTCTACCCCCTGAAATCGTTTTCCTGCAATTCTGCCCCGCTTTCAAGTCCTCTTCGCAGCCTTCCTTCAATATATTTTTGGACGATAGCTGTCATTTATAACTCTGCAGGTTTGTGAATTACAGTGCCCCTGAGCTCCTTTCTTCAAATCGCTTTCTTGTGAGCTGGCCGCAAACCCGCAGGATTGCTTCAGGCCCTAATCTTGTTCCGGCACGGCATGCTGAGCCTTTGGTTAATTCGTCTTTCTGGTGGGAAATGTGCGTTAAATTTGCCCGTGCAGACACCTACAGCTAGTCTCTCATTGGTTCTCCCTATTCCTGTTCATCTTGCGCAGAAATTGCAAACTGTGCCAAACAGCAGGTTAAAGGCACTGACTCTCCAAGTCTGGAGAGTGTTAGAAAAGGGTCTGGAATTGTGAACCCGAGTAAAAGGGGACGAAAATTGAGATGCCTTTGAAAACGTTTCCTGGTCACACGGTGCACCATACTGTGGGCTTCCCATGCATGCTTTAGCTGAAGGAAGAATCGCTTAAACCTGGAGAGTTGGGACCCATGGAATGGGTACCATGCAGTATGACTTCAAATGGTCTGCATTTGCTCATCGAACCTCACCAGTGGTATCACCCCGAAGTGTCCAACCTTATGTCTCACTCAGCTCTGGGTGTAGATGAGGTAAATCCAGGTTGCATCACAAGCCCTGAATGAATTATTTAAGAATTGTTCTCTATTTCACTGTCATTGTGTTTTGTTTTTGTAATTCATTTTGATAATAGGATTTATCGGATTTTCTCTGCTGCCTTCATGCAGCTGTACACATGCTTGATTCTCTTATGGAGACATATAAATCCATGGGTTTGAAGATTCTTACTAGTCAGGTGTATTCCTAGGCGTTGAATATAGGGTGTTTAGCCCATTTCGTTGAGCAAGGGGTAGGTCTTGACTATTATATATATATTTTTTTTTTTTGCTGTACGCGGGCCTCTCAGTGTTGTGGCCTCTCCCGTTGCGGAGCACAGGCTCCGGACGCGCAGGCTCAATGGCCATGACTCACGGGGCCAGTAGCTCCGCGGCATGTGGGATCCTCTCGGACCGGGGAACGAACCCGCGTCCCCTGCATCGGCAGGCGAACTCTCAACCAGTGCGCCACCAGGGAAGCACCCTTGACTATTACATATATGACGTATGGAATGGTATCTGTGCTAATTTCTATCTCTGGTTTTATGCAGCACCCCAACTCACCTTTCCCCTTAAGCAAACATAAGTTGGTTTTCTAAATTTGAGACCCTGTTCTGTTTTGTAATTCAGTTCATGTGTAGCCAAGATTACATTCGGTGTATTAGTGATATCTTATGATGTTTCATTTTCTGTGTGACTTATTTCTCTTAGAATCATCGTACCTGAATCCACTCATTATGCCACGACGGGCCAGATGACATAGATTTCATTGGTGAGTGATATTCCATTGTACGTACGTACCACAACTTCTTTATCCATTTTTCGCTTTCTGGGATATTTAACTTGTACCGTAGACGAGGTTCTTGTAAACAGAGCCGTCTGAAACTTTGGGGTGGCTGTGTGTTTTTTATTTTAATTTCCCTAAGCTATAGGACCATAAGTGGAAGTGCCGTAGGCTCCGTTGCTTTGTTTTTTAGGTGTTTCAGGAACCCCATACACTTCTGCAGAGTGGCTGTTGGCAATTTACATCCCACCCATCAGCATAACAAGGCTCCCTGTTCTCCATGGCCTGTGCTGCATTTCTGGATGTTACACTTTTTTCAGATGGCCGTTTTTACCGGGGGGCATGAGACTTCATTGTAGTGCAGATTTCTTTAACATGCTTGCTTGGTTGGCCAAAAAGGGCGTATGCGTTTTTTCCTGAATATATTCAGGAAAAAACGCATACGCCCTTTTTGGCCAAGTGCATCATTGTCGACGTTCTGCCTCTTTTCCTATGCTTTAAATGCAATTCCAGTCTACCCCATGAAATCGTTTTCCTGAAATTCTGCCCCGCTTTCAAGTCCTCTTCGCAGCCTTCCTTCAATATATTTTTGGACGATAGCTGTCATTTATAACTCTGCAGGTTTGTGAATTACAGTGCCCCTGAGCTCCTTTCTTCAAATCGCTTTCTTGTGAGCTGGCCGCAAACCCGCAGGATTGCTTCAGGCCCTAATCTGGTTCCGTCACGGCATGCTGAGCGTTTGGTTAAATCCTCTTCCTGGTTGGAAATGAGCGTTAAATTAGCCCCTGCAGACACCTACAGCTAGTCACTCATTGGTTCTCCCTATTCCTGTTCATCTTGCGCAGAAATTGCAAAGTGTGCGAAACAGGAGGTTAAAGGCACTGACTCTCCAAGTGGGGTGAGTGTTAGTAAAGGGTCTGGAATTGTGAACCCGAGTAAAAGAGGACAAAAACTGAGATGCATTTGAAAACGTTTCCCGGTCACATGGTGCACCATACTGTGGGTTTCCCATGCATGGTTTAGCTGAAGGAAGAATCGCTTAAACCTGGAGAGTTGGGACCCATGGAATGTGTACCATGTATTATGACTTCAAAAGGTCTGCATTTGCTCATCGAACCTCACCAATGCTATCAGCCCGAAGGGTCCAACCTTATGTCTCACTCAGCTCTGGGTTTAGATGAGGTAAATCCAGGTTGCATCACAAGCCCTGAATGGATAATTTAAGAATTGCTCTCTATTTCACTGTCATTGTGTTTTGTTTTTGTAATTCATTTTGATAATAGGATTTATCGGATTTTCTCTGCTGCCTTCATGCAGCTGTACACACGCTTGATTCTCTTATGGAGACATGTAAATCCATGGGTTTGAAGAGTCTTAGTAGTCAGGTGTATTCCTAGGCTTTGAATATAGGGTGTTTAGCCCATTTCGTTGAGCAAGGGGTAGGTCTTGACTATTACATATTTGACGTATGGAATGGTTTCTGTGCTAATTTCTATCTCCCGTTTTATGCAGCACCCCAACTCACCTTTCCCCTTAAGCAAACATTAGTTGGTTTTCTAAATTTGAGACCCTGTTCTGTTTTGTAATTCAGTTCATGTGTAGCCAAGATTACATTCGGTGTATTAGTGATATCTTATGATGTTTCATTTTCTGTGTGACTTTTTTCACTTAGAATCATCGTACCTGAATCCACTCATTATGCCACGACGGGCCAGATGACATAGATTTCATTGGTGAGTGATATTCCATTGTACGTACGTACCACAACTTCTTTATTCATTTTTCGCTTTCTGGGATATTTAACTTGTACCGTAGACGAGGTTCTTGTAAACAGAGCCATCTGAAACTTTGGCGTGGCTGTGTGTTTTTGATTTTAATTTCCCTAAGCTATAGGACCATAAGTGGAAGTGCCGTAGGCTCCGTTGCTTTGTTTTTTAGGTGTTTCAGGAAACACCATACAGTTCTCCAGAGTGGCTGTTGGCAATTTACATCCCACCCATCAGCATAACAAGGCTCCCTGTTCTCCATGGCCTGTGCTGCATTTCTGGATTTTACACTTTTTTCACATGGCCCTTTTGACCGGGGGGCAGTGAGACTTCATTGTAGTGCAGATTTCTTTAACATGCTTGCTTGGTTGGCCAAAAAGTGCGTATGCGTTTTTTCCTGAATATATTCAGGAAAAAACGCATACGCCCTTTTTGGCCAAGTGCATCATTGTCGACGTTCTGCCTCTTTTCCTATGCTTTAAATGCAATTCCAGTCTACCCCCTGAAATCGTTTTCCTGCAATTCTGCCCCGCTTTCAAGTCCTCTTCGCAGCCTTCCTTCAATATATTTTTGGACGATAGCTGTCATTTATAACTCTGCAGGTTTGTGAATTACAGTGCCCCTGAGCTCCTTTCTTAAAATCGCTTTCTTGTGAGCTGGCCGCAAACCCGCAGGATTGCTTCAGGCCCTAATCTTGTTCCGGCACGGCATGCTGAGCCTTTGGTTAATTCCAATTCCTGGTGGGAAATGAGCGTTAAATTTGCCCCTGCAGACACCTACAGCTAGTCTCTCATTGGTTCTCCCTATTCCTGTTCATCTTGCGCAGAAATTGCAAACTGTCCCAAACAGGAGGTTAAAGGCACTGACTCTCCAAGTGGGGAGAGTTTTAGTAAAGGGTCTGGAATTGTGAACCCGAGTAAAAGGGGACAAATCTGAGATGCATTTGAAAACGTTTCCCGGTCACACGCTGCACCATACTGTGTGTTTCCCATGCATGCTTTAGCTGAAGGAAGAATCGCTTAAACATGGAGAGTTGGGACCCATGGAATGGGTACCATGCAGTATGACTTCAAATGGTCTGCATTGGCTCATCGAACCTCACCAATGGTATCAGCCCGAAGTGTCCAACCTTATGTCTCACTCAGCTCTGGGTTTAGATGAGGTAAATCCAGGTTGCATCACAAGACATGAATGAATTATTTAAGAATTGCTCTCTATTTCACTGTCATTGTGTTTTGTTTTTGTAATTTATTTTGATAATAGGATTTATCGGATTTTCTCTGCTGCCTTCATGCAGCTGTAAACACGCTTGATTCTCTTATGGACACATATAAATCCATGGGTTTTAAGATTCTTACTAGTCAGGTGTATTCTTAGGCATTGAATATAGGGTGTTTAGCCCATTTCGTTGAGCAAGGGGTAGGTCTTGACTATTACATATTTGACGTATGGAATGGTATCTGTGCTAATTTCTATCTCTGGTTTTATGCAGCACCCCAACTCACCTTTCCCCTTAAGCAAACATAAGTTGGTTTTCTAAATTTGAGACCCTGTTCTATTTTGTAATTCAGTTCATGTGTAGCCAAGATTACATTCGGTGTATTAGTGATATCTTATGATGTTTCATTTTCTGTGTGACTTATTTCTCTTAGAATCATCGTACCTGAATCCACTCATTATGCCACAACGGGCCAGATGACATAGATTTCATTGGTGAGTGATATTCCATTGTACGTACGTACCACAACTTCTTTATCCATTTTTCGCTTTCTGGGATATTTAACTTGTACCGTAGACGAGGTTCTTGTAAAGAGAGCCGTCTGAAACTTTGGGGTGGCTGTGTGTTTTTGATTTTAATTTCCCTAAGCTATAGGACCATAAGTGGAAGTGCCGTAGGCTCCGTAGCTTTGTTTTTTCGGTGTTCCGGGAAACACCATACACTTCTCCAGAGTGGCTGATGGCAATTCACATCCCACCCATCAGCATAACAAGGCTCCCTGTTCTCCATGGCCTGTGCTGCCTTTCTGGATTTTACACTTTTTTCAGATGGCCCTTTTGACCGGGGGGCAGTGAGACTTCATTGTAGTGAAGATTTCTTGAACATGCTTGCTTGGTTGGCCAAAAAGGGCGTATGCGTTTTTTCCTGAATATATTCAGGAAAAAACGCATACGCCCTTTTTGGCCAAGAGCATCATTGTCGACGTTCTGCCTCTTTTCCTATGCTTTAAATGCAATTACAGTCTACCCCCTGAAATCGTTTTCCTGCAAATCTGTCCCGCTTACAAGTCGTCTTCGCAGCCTTCCTTCAATATATTTTTGGACGATAGCTGTCATTTATGACTCTGCAGGTTTGTGAGTTACAGTGCCCCTGAGCTCCTTTCTTCAACTCGCTATCTTGTGAGCTGGCCGCAAACCCACAGGATTGCTTCAGGCCCTAATCTGGTTCCGGCACGGCATGCTGAGCCTTTGGTTAATTCCTCTTCCTGGTGGGAAATGAGCGTTAAATTTGCCCGTGCAGACACCTAGAGCTAGTCTCTCATTCGTTCTCCCTATTCCTTTTCATCTTGCGCAGAAATTGCAAACTGTGCCCAACAGGAGGTTAAAGGCACTGACTCTCCAATTGGGGAGAGTGTTCGTAAAGGGTCTGGAATGGAGAACCCGAGTAAAAGGGGACGAAAACTGAGATGCATTTGAAAACGTTTGCCAGTCACACGGTGCACCATACTGTGGGTTTCCCATGCATGTTTTAGCTGAAGGAAGAATCCCTTAAACTTGGAGAGTTGGGACCCATGGAATGGGTACCATGCTGTATGACTTCAAAGGGTCTGCATTTGCTCATCGAACCTCACCAATGCTATCAGCCCGAAGTGCCCAACCTTATGTCTCACTCAGCTCTGGGTGTAGATGTGGTAAATCCAGGTTGCATCACAAGCCCTGAATGAATTATTTAAGAATTGCTCTCTATTTCACTGTCCTTGGGTTTTGTTTGTGTAATTCATTTTGATAATGGGATTTATCGGATTTTCTCTGCTGCATTCATGCCGCTGTACACACGCTTCATTCTCTTACGGAGACATATAAATCCATGGGTTTGAAGATTCTTACTAGTCAGGTGTATTCCTAGGCGTTGAATATGGGGTGTTTAGTCCATTTCATTGAGCAAGGGGTAGGTCTTGACTATTACATATTTGGCTTATGGAAAGGTATCTGTGCTAATTTCTATCTCTGGTTTTATGCAGCACCCCAACTCACCTTTCCCCTTAAGCAAGCATAAGTTGGTTTTCTAAATTTGAGACCCTGTTCTGTTTTGTAATTCAGTTCATGTGTAGCCAAGTTTACATTCCGTGTATTAGAGATATCTTATGATGTTTCATTTTCTGTGTGACTTATTTCACTTAGAATCATCGTACCTGAATCCACTCATTATGCCGCGACGGGCCTGATGACATAGATTTCATTGCTGAGTGATATTCCACTGTACGTACGTACCACAACTTCTTTATCCATTTTTCACATTCTGGGATATTTAACTTGTACCGTAGAGGAGGTTCTTGTAAACAGAGCTGTCCGACACTTTGGGGTGGCTGTGTGTTTTTGATTTTAATTTCCCTAAGCTATAGGACCATAAGTGGAAGTGCCGTAGGCTCCGTAGCTTTGTTTTTTCGGTGTTCCGGGAAACACCATACACTTCTCCAGAGTGGCTGTTGGCAATTCACATCCCACGCATCAGCATAACAAGGCTCCCTGTTCTCCATGGCCTGTGCTGCCTTTCTGGATTTTACACTTTTTTCAGATGGCCCTTTTGACCGGGGGGCAGTGAGACTTCATTGTAGTGCAGATTTCTTTAACATGCTTGCTTGGTTGGCCAAAAAGGGCGTATGCGTTTTTTCCTGAATATATTCAGGAAAAAACGCATACGCCCTTTTTGGCCAAGAGCATCATTGTTGACGTTCTGCCTCTTTTCCTATGCTTTAAATGCAATTCCCGTCTACCCCCTGAAATCGTTTTCCTGCAATTCTGCCCCACTTACAAGTCGTCTTCGCAGCCTTCCTTCAATATATTTTTGGACGATAGCTGTCATTTATAACTCTGCAGGTTTGTGAGTTACAGTGCCCCTGAGCTCATTTCTTCAACTCGCTATCTTGTGAGCTGGCCGCAAACCCACAGGATTGCCTCAGGCCCTAATCTGGTTCCGGCACGGCATGCTGAGCCTTTGGTTAATTCCTCTTCCTGGTGGGAAATGAGCGTTAAATTTGCCCGTGCAGACACCTAGAGCTAGTCTCTCATTGGTTCTCCCTATTCCTTTTCATCTTGCGCAGAAATTGCAAACTGTGCCCAACAGGAGGTTAAAGGCACTGACTCTCCAAGTGGGGAGAGTGTTCGTAAAGGGTCTGGAATGGTGAACCCGAGTAAAAGGGGACGAAAACTGAGATGCATTTGAAAACGTTTGCCAGTCACACGGTGCACCATACTGTGGGTTTCCCATGCATGTTTTAGCTGAAGGAAGAATCCCTTAAACTTGGAGAGTTGGGACCCATGGAATGGGTACCATGCTGTATGACTTCAAAGGGTCTGCATTTGCTCATCGAACCTCACCAATGCTATCAGCCCGAAGTGCCCAACCTTATGTCTCACTCAGCTCTGGGTGTAGATGTGGTAAATCCAGGTTGCATCACAAGCCCTGAATGAATTATTTAAGAATTGCTCTCTATTTCACTGTCCTTGGGTTTTGTTTGTGTAATTCATTTTGATAATGGGATTTATCGGATTTTCTCTGCTGCATTCATGCCGCTGTACACACGCTTCATTCTCTTACGGAGACATATAAATCCATGGGTTTGAAGATTCTTACTAGTCAGGTGTATTCCTAGGCGTTGAATATGGGGTGTTTAGTCCATTTCGTTGAGCAAGGGGTAGGTCTTGACTATTACATATTTGGCTTATGGAAAGGTATCTGTGCTAATTTCTATCTCTGGTTTTATGCAGCACCCCAACTCACCTTTCCCCTTAAGCAAGCATAAGTTGGTTTTCTAAATTTGAGACCCTGTTCTGTTTTGTAATTCAGTTCATGTGTAGCCAAGTTTTCATTCCGTGTATTAGTGATATCTTATGATGTTTCATTTTCTGTGTGACTTATTTCACTTAGAATCATCGTACCTGAATCCACTCATTATGCCGCGACGGGCCTGATGACATAGATTTCATTGCTGTGTGATATTCCACTGTACGTACGTACCACAACTTCTTTATCCATTTTTCACATTCTGGGATATTTAACTTGTACCGTAGACGAGGTTCTTGTGAACAGAGCCGCCCGAGACTTTTGGGTGGCTGTGTGTTTTTGATTTTAATTTTCCTAAGCTATAGGACCATAAGGGGAAGTGCCGTAGGCTCCGTTGCTTTGTTTTTTAGATGTTCCGGGAAACACCATACACTTCTCCAGAGTGGCTGTTGGCAATTTACATCCCGCCCATCAGCATAACAAGGCTCGCTGTTCTCCATGGCCTGTGCTGCCTTTCTGGATTTTACACTTTTTTCAGATGGCCCTTTTGACCGGGGGGCAGTGAGACTTCATTGTAGTGCAGATTTCTTTAACATGCTTGCTTGGTTGGCCAAAAAGGGCGTATGCGTTTTTTCCTGAATATATTCAGGAAAAAACGCATACGCCCTTTTTGGCCAAGAGCATCATTGTCGACGTTCTGCCTCTTTTCCTATGCTTTAAATGCAATTCCCGTCTACCCCCTGAAATCGTTTTCCTGCAATTCTGCCCCACTTTCAAGTCGTCTTCGCAGCCTTCCTTCAATATATTTTTGGACGATAGCTGTCATTTATAACTCTGCAGGTTTGTGAGTTACAGTGCCCCTGAGCTCATTTCTTCAACTCGCTATCTTGTGAGCTGGCCGCAAACCCACAGGATTGCCTCAGGCCCTAATCTGGTTCCGGCACGGCATGCTGAGCCTTTGGTTAATTCCTCTTCCTGGTGGGAAATGAGCGTTAAATTTGCCCGTGCAGACACCTAGAGCTAGTCTCTCATTGGTTCTCCCTATTCCTTTTCATCTTGCGCAGAAATTGCAAACTGTGCCTAACAGGAGGTTAAAGGCACTGACTCTCCAAGTGGGGAGAGTGTTCGTAAAGGGTCTGGAATGGTGAACCCGAGTAAAAGGGGACGAAAACTGAGATGCATTTGAAAACGTTTGCCAGTCACACGGTGCACCATACTGTGGGTTTCCCATGCATGTTTTAGCTGAAGGAAGAATCCCTTAAACTTGGTGAGTTGGGACCCATGGAATGGGTACCATGCTGTATGACTTCAAAGGGTCTGCATTTGCTCATCGAACCTCACCAATGCTATCAGCCCGAAGTGCCCAACCTTATGTCTCACTCAGCTCTGGGTGTAGATGTGGTAAATCCAGGTTGCATCACAAGCCCTGAATGAATTATTTAAGAATTGCTCTCTATTTCACTGTCCTTGGGTTTTGTTTGTGTAATTCATTTTGATAATGGGATTTATCGGATTTTCTCTGCTGCATTCATGCCGCTGTACACACGCTTCATTCTCTTACGGAGACATATAAATCCATGGGTTTGAAGATTCTTACTAGTCAGGTGTATTCCTAGGCGTTGAATATAGGGTGTTTAGTCCATTTCGTTGAGCAAGGGGTAGGTCTTGACTATTACATATTTGGCTTATGGAAAGGTATCTGTGCTAATTTCTATCTCTGGTTTTATGCAGCACCCCAACTCACCTTTCCCCTTAAGCAAGCATAAGTTGGTTTTCTAAATTTGAGACCCTGTTCTGTTTTGTAATTCAGTTCATGTGTAGCCAAGTTTACATTCCGTGTATTAGTGATATCTTATGATGTTTCATTTTCTGTGTGACTTATTTCACTTAGAATCATCGTACCTGAATCCAATCATTATGCCAAGACGGGCCAGATGACATAGACTTCATTGGTGAGTGATATTCCATTGTACGTACGTACCACAACTTCTTTATCCATTTTTCGCTTTCTGGGATATTTAACTTGTACCGTAGACGAGGTTCTTGTAAACAGAGCTGTCTGACACTTTGGGGTGGCTGTGTGTTTTTGATTTTAATTTCCCTAAGCTATAGGACCATAAGTGGAAGTGCCGTAGGCTCCGTTGCTTTGTTTTTTAGGTGTTTCAGGAAACACCATACACTTCTCCAGAGTGGCTGTTGGCAATTTACATCCCACCCATCAGCATAAAAAGGCTCCCTGTTCTCCATGGCCTGTGCTGCATTTCTGGATTTTACACTTTTTTCAGATGGCCCTTTTGACCGGGGGGCAGTGAGACTTCATTGTAGTGCAGATTTCTTTAACATGCTTGCTTGGTTGGCCAAAAAGGGCGTATGCGTTTTTTCCTGAATATATTCAGTAAAAAACGCATACGCACTTTTTGGCCAAGTGCATCATTGTCGACATTCTGCCTCTTTTCCTATGCTTTAAATGCAATTCCAGTCTACCCCCTGAAATCGTTTTCCTGCAATTCTGCCCCGCTTTCAAGTCCTTTTCACAGCCTTCCTTCAATATATTTTTGGACGATAGCTGTCATTTATAACTCTGCAGGTTTGTGAATTACAGTGCCCCTGAGCTCCTTTCTTCAAATCGCTTTCTTGTGAGCTGGCCGCAAACCCGCATGATAGATTCAGGCCCTAATTTGGTTCCGGTACGGCATGCTGAGCCTTTGGTTAATTCCTCTTCCTGGTTGGAAATGAGCGTTAAATTTGCCCGTGCAGACACCTACAGCTAGTCTCTCATTGGTTCTCCCTATTCCTGTTCATTTTGCGCAGAAATTGCAAACTGTGCCAAACAGGAGGTTAAAGGTACAGACTCTCCAAGTGGGGAGAGTGTTATTAAAGGGTCTGGAATGGTGTACCCAAGTAAAACGAGACGAAAACTGAGATGCATTTGAAAACGTTTCCCCGTCACATGGTGCACCATAATGTGTGTTTCCCATGCATGTTTTAGCTGAAGGAAGTATCCTTTAAACCTGGAGAGTTGGGACCCATGGAATGGCTACCATGCAGTATGACTTCAAAGGGTCTGCATTTGCTTATCGAACCTCAACAATGCTATCAGCCCAAAGTGTCCAACCTTATGTGTCACTCAGCTCTGGGTGTATATGTGGTAAATCCAGGTTGCATCACAAGCCCTGAATGAATTATTTAAGAATTGCTCTCTATTTCACTGTCCTTGGGTTTTGTTTTTGTAATTCATTTTGACAATGGGATTTATCGGATTTTCTCTGCTGCATTCATGCCGCTGTACACACGCTTCATTCTCTTACGGAGGCATATGAATCCATGGGTTTGAAGATTCTTACTAGTCAGGTGTATTCCTAGGCGTTGAATATGGGGTGTTTAGTCCATTTCGTTGAGCAAGGGGTAGGTCTGGGCTATTACATATTTGGCTTTTGGAAAGGTATCTGTGCTAATTTCTATCTCTGGTTTTATGCAGCACCCCAACTCACCTTTCCCCTTAAGCAAGCATAAGTTGGTTTTCTAAATTTGAGACCCTGTTCTGTTTTATAATTCAGTTCATATGTAGCAAAGTTTACATTCCATGTATTAGTGATATCTTATGATGTTTCATTTTCTGTGTGACTTATTTCCCTTTAAATCATCGTACCTGAATCCACTCATTATGCCGCGACGGGTCTGATGACATAGCTTTCATTGCTGAGTGATATTCCATTGTACGTACGTACCACAACTTCTTTATCCATTTTTCACATTCTGGGATATTTAACTTGTACCGTAGAAGAGGTTCTTGTAAACAGAGCCGTCCGACACCTTGGGGTGGCTGTGTGTTTTTGATTTTAATTTCCCTAAGCTATAGGACCATAAGTGGAAGTGCCGTAGGCTCCGTTGCTTTGTTTTTCAGGGGTTCCAGGAAACACCATACACTTCTCCAGAGTGGCTGTTGGCAATTTACATCCCGACCATCAGCATAACAAGGCTCTCTGTTCTCCTTGCCCTGTCCTGTCTTTGTGGATTTTACACTTGTTTCAGATGTCCCTTTTGACCTGGGGGCAGTGAGACTTCATTGTAGTGCATATTTCTTTAACATGCTTGCTTGGTTGGCCAAAAAGCGCATATGCTTTTTTTCCTGAATAATTTCAGGAAAAAACGCATACACCCTTTTTGGCCAAGAGCATCATTGTCGACGTTCTGCCTCTTTTCCTATGCTTTAAATGCAATTCCCGTGTACCCCCTGAAATCGATTTCCTGCAATTCTGCCCTGCTTACAAGTCGTATTCGCAGCCTTCCTTCAATATATTTTTGGACGATAGCTGTCATTTATAACTCTGCATGTTTGTGAGTGACAGTGCCCCTGAGCTCCATTCTTCAACTCGCAACTTGTGAGCTGGGCGCAAACCCGCAGGATTGCTTCAGGCCCTAATCTGGTTCCGGCACGGCATGCTGATCCTTTGGTTAATTCCTCTTCCTGGTGGGAAATGAGCATTAAATTTGCCCGTGCAGACACTTACTGCTAGTCTCTCATTGGTTCTCCCTATTCCTGTTCATCTTGCGCAGAAATTGCAAACTGTGCCAAACAGGAGGTTAAAGGCACTGACTCTCCAAGTGGGGAGAGTGTTAGTAAAGGTTCTGGAATGGTGAACCCGAGTAAAATGGGACGAAAACTGAGATGCATTTGAAAACCTTTCCTGGTCACACGGTGCACCATACTGTGGGTTTCCCATGCATGTTTTAGCTGAAGAAAGAATCCCTTAAACCTGGAGAGTTGGGGCCCATGGAATGGGTACCATGCAGTATGACTTCAAAGGGTCTGCATTTGCTCATTGAACCTCAACAATGCTATCAGCCCGAAGTGCCCAACCTTATGTCTCACTCAGCTCTGGGTGTAGATGTGGTTAATCCAGGTTGCATCACAAGCCCTGAATGAATTATTTAAGAATTGCTCTCTATTTCACTCTCATTGTGTTTTGTTTTTGTAATTTATTTTGATAATGGGATTTATCGCATTTTCACTGCTCCGTTCATGCCGCTGTACTCACGCTTGATTCTCTTCCGGAGACATATAAATCCATGAGTTTGAAGATTCTTACTAGTCAGGTGTATTCGTAGGTGTTGAATATGGCGTGTTGAGCCCATTTTGTTGACCAGGGAGTAGGTTTTTTCTATTACATATTTGGCTTATGGAACGGTGTCTGTGCTAATTTCAATCTCTGGTTTTATGCAGCTCCCCAACTCTCCTTTTTCCTTAAGCAAACATAAGTTGGTCTTCTAAATTTGAGACCCCACTCTGTTTTGTAATTCAGGTCATTTGTAGCCACGTTTACATTCCATGTATTAGTAATATTGTTTGTCTTTTTCTTTTTGAATTATGTGACTTTGAATGATCATACGTAACTACTCTGGGGTTGTTACAACTGGCTATATTTCACTGATTTTCAGGCTGAGTAATATTCCACTCTACATAAGTGCCACACCTCTATCCATTTTTTCCCTCCAGAGACATATAAATTATATTCTAGTCGAGGATGTTTTAAACAGAGAGGCGGTAAACATTGGGGTGCCTGTGTCCTCTCTATTTTTGTCTTTCCCAAGATATACGTCCATGAGTGCAAGTGCCCTGTGCTCTGTAGCTCATTTTTTAGATGCTTTAGTAAACACAATACACTTCTCAAGAGTGACCATTGGCAATATACATTTCCACTATAAGCCTCACAGGGCTCCCTTTTCTCCTTGCCCTGTCCTGCATTTCTGGTGTTTACACTTTATGAGGAAGGCTCTTCTGACTGATGCGAAGTGATATGTTTTGTAGTACTGATTTCCAGTGCCCACCTGTTTGGTTGGCTAAAAAAGTGTATGCCCTTTTCTTGAATATATACAGAAAAAGACGCATACACCCTTTTTGGCCAACTGCAATGTTGGCAATGTTCAGCCCCTTTTCTTGTGCTTAATGGCGAGTCTTTTCTACCTCTTCCAATCCCTTTCCTGCCATTCTCCGTTGCTTACAAGTCCTTTTCTCTGACTTTCCTCAAGACATTTTTCAGTGAGAGATATTTTCAACTCTGCAGTTTCGTGAATTTTAGCGGCCCTGAGTTCCATTTTTCAACTTGTGTTTATGGGAACTGGCCACAAAGCAGCGGGATTTCCTCAAGCCCTATTCTGTTTCCATGGGCAACCCTAGCTTTTAGTCAATTCGTCTTCCTGATTGGAAATTAGAGTGACATGTGCCTGTCCGAACACCTAGGACTTGTCTCTCATTGTTCCTCCTCCTTCTGCTTCATCCTCTGGACAAATTCCAAACTGTATGCAACAGGATGTTGACAGTGCTGACATCTCCAAGTGGGGAGACTGTTCGTAAAGACGCTGGAGGGGTGAACCCGAGCACCAGGAGATGAGGAGATGAGATGCCTTTTCCAAACTCTTCCCGATCAGACGGTATACCATCTTCTGGGTGTGACAGGCATATTTTAGCTGTAGGAAGTGTCCCATTCATGTGAAGAGAACACCAGGGCTTTTTCAAAATCACTGTCTCTCCACAACCCAAACTGGGGAATTTTTTAAGCTACGGCTACACATATGTTCATTGAGGGCCTTGGGAAGTAGGCAGAGTCCAAACTTTAGATGATTGAAGTCTTCAGGGTCAGAAGCACTCACCACCGGCTTCCCTTAGGTTCCATTTTAACTGTCATTGATAGATGATGTCAATAAAAATATCTATTCTTTTTTCAGATTATTTCCCCTTATAGGTTATTGCAAAATATTGAGTGTAGTTCCCTGTGCTGTACAGTAGTTCCTTGTTAATGATCGATTTTATACATAGCAGTGTGTATGTGTTAATCCCAAACTGTTAATTTATCCCTCCTCCCACCTTTCCCCTTTGGTAATAATAAATTATAAGATTTTATACTTCTCAGAAATGGGGGAGCTGAAAGAGAGGTATCATTTTCAATGGAAAAGCGTTTAAAACAAGATTGAAGCTTTAACCAAGATTATTAGATGTACATCCTTGGAAAGAAATCACTTCGTTTCTCTAGTATTGACCTGACAAATAAGACAAACCTTTCACTGAACTTGCTTATAATAAAGTGATGGAAATATCAAATGGAAGTGTTAGAAACATCTTATTTTACCCGAGCCTTATACACTGTTCTATGTTAATTACAGTTTGGCTCACACATCTGTTCATTGAAGTTACAATGTTCTCAATTTCTGTTACTGATCCTCCAGAGTGGACCCCAACAAGTGTCCCCCTGCCCAGTGTCATTGGAGCCAACAGATCGAGACTGAGTTTGGTTCAGAAGCAAAGGAAACTTTATATTTTGATCAGAGAATGCAGAGGTGAGAGCATGTGCTACCCCGTGGGCTGTGGGCTGGGCTGCTGTGTAGAGATCCTGTCAGATTCAGTGGGAGGGAGGGGGCGGAGCTCTCGAGGGCCCAGTTGGCTGCAGCTCAGGCTCTATATCGCGGAGTCTGCACTGTGCTCCAGGAGCTGAAGTGTCGACCCAGCCATTCTGCACTAGGAAATCTGGTCTGAAGTGCCGGCTGTTGAACCTCTGTATGCGGGACCCTAGGAGCACGTGAAATTAGACAAAGCACAAAGGATAAAAAAGGTTAGACTTTATTTTATTGCCCAGATTCTATTTTTATCTCCCAGGGATTTTTAAGGGGCTTTGCCTGGGACAAACCCCTCTTCTGCATTTTGTCCCCTTCCTCATTCTTAGAGTGCTGAGGGTGCAGACCCTTCATCTGTAACTGCTGAGTGCTGAGTTAGGAGCCCTCATACCTGTGGGAGAGGGTCTGAACTTCTCCCCAGCAGCCTCCAGGTGACGTTGATTGTCCGCAGGCCTCCTGCCTCCCTGCTCGTCCGCCTGAGCACAAGTATTGGTAGTGTTATAGATTCTAATGACCTTTAAGGGTCCAGGAAGGAGATGTGCAGTGACGCTGTGAGGTCCAGTTTCACCCCGCCCCACATTTGTTCGGCCACCTTAGGCTGACCGTTTCTGCCAGCCTAGATGCTCTGACCAGTAGTCTGTGCTTTCTTCAGTTAGGCCCCTGAATTAACGTAAAAACAGCACCAGGTGTCAGCACCCTGACTGCTCAACTCCCAGACAGTCCAGGGTCAGTGGTGATGAAGGACCATGATGGCCACTGAGTCAACAGCCTTTTGAAGCAAACAGGAGTCCAGCCGGTCTTATTGGCCACCATCATCACAGTGTCTGTAGGCTTTTCTATGGTGACAGCGTGATATACTGTTCCCCTGCCAAGATTATTACCTCCCCTCTGGGTGCAGTAAGTCCTGCAAGCAGTAGTCTACTCTTTTGGGACACACTCTTGTTGTTTTATGAGAGAAACTCCAGGTCAAGTGATGGTCACACGAGTCGTCATGGTGCCCCTTTGCCCCAGTTATCTCTCTGGAGGTTGGAGTTGGAGGACCTCCTCACTCAAGGTCAGTGTGCCCACGGAGCAAACCCTGCAACTTCAGGGCATGGTTGGGGGTTAGGATCACCACGTGGGGTCCTTTTCCCTTAGGAGGGAGGTGGCCTTTTGGGCTGCTGATTTCCAGGTTTTCAGATACTGCCAGTATCTTGGCCAGATGTGGCGGTGGGCCAAGCCCCTTGGTGACCGTAGTTTATCCTACCTGGATGGCATTCTTGCATTGTTCCATTTCAAGTGGTCCCAGGTTTTGCACTAATACTCCAATGGCCATTCAAATTTCACTAGGAATGTAAAGGTCAAAGGGTTTAGCTAAATTAGGGAGTTCCAGGGCAAGGGTCTGAATTGACTGCTCTTTCCATTCTTGAAAGGCCACTTCTGGATTCTATTCAAAAGGATCATCATCTTTTTCTTTCAGTGTTTCATATAGAGGCCCAGCTAGTAGACTGTAGTTAGGGATCCAGAAGCAGCAAACCCTGGCCTCCCCAGGAACCCCTAAGCTGTCTTCTAGTTTTAGAAATGGGTAAGGCTGTAAATTGTTTCTTCCCTTTCCTGGGATGGGCTTCTCCGACCTTCTGTGAGAATGCAGCCCACGCAGGTCACCATAGTCTGTGATATTTGAGCTTTTTCTTGGACAACTTGTATCCTTTATTGGCTTGGTAGTTCAGAGGTCTCCTTAGTAGGGCTGGCGATCAGAATGTCGTCTGCATATTGAAGGAGTGTTTCCTTTTCCAGAGGTAGAACTTTTAGGTCTTTAGCTGAGCTTTCCCCAAAGATGGTGTGGGAATTTTTGAACCCTTGGGGCAACACGGTCCGGAAGTATTGTTTTAGTTGTATGTTGAGTCCTGCCACTCACAAGCCAAAATTTCTTGTGACCCTGGGACTAATAGAATACAAAAGAAGGCTTCATTGAAGACTAATACAGAATACCATGTCCTGGTGGTTAGTAGAATGACCAGCAGGGTGTAGGGTTTAGGAACTACTGGAGGTATATCCTCGGTGGCTTCACTGACTGTCCTGACATCTTTTACCAGGACTCCAGCAGCCCATGGGGCTCTCGAGGTCAGGCCAATCCCAGGATATGGAGCTCACCTGGGCAGGTACCCCACCCCCACCCCAGCCCACGGGGCTCTCGTGGTCAGGCCCCTCCCAGGATACAGAGCAACCCTTTCAGGTACCGTGGCAGGGCTGGGCACACAGGAGCCATGCACATCGCCCTCATTGCAGAGCACTCCCAGCTCACCTGTCACTCAGATCTGACACAGAGCACCTCAGAGCAGGACTTGAACTAACAAACAGCAGCTCCGACAGGTCTGTGACCCTGGGCATCACTCTGTGTGGCCTCCCTCCACCTGGTCTTCCAGAGACTTCCACTGCACCCGGGGCACCAGGCCTCTGTCTCCACCCACCACCCACCCCTCCTCTCCCTGACTCCTGGGTTCCTCTCATTAGGAGAGGGTTTTCTTGAAGTTGTCTCCCACTCATGGGCCAGATAATATAATTAGAAAACAAGCCAGAGCTGCAGCCCCTTGTCTATCCTGACTCTCAGGAGCCCACACCTGTTCCTTGGACCTGGCCGATTTAGCAAGTTCCAGTTTCTGCAACTGTGAGCCCCTGAGGGGTGATTATTGGCTGGCCTGGGAAGCCCGACCGTGCCGGCCAGACCTCCCCAGGTGTGCCTGGGTTGAGATCAATATAAACACCGCTCCAGGCAGCAAGAGCACCTGCAGCTGTGCCTGACGCCATTTTCTGCCCTGTCAGCAGTCTCGGGGCTGGACTGGTGGGAGGGAGTGAGAGGCCACGGCTTTGTGGGTTGCCCAGTGTGAGTGGGGCTCTGCTGGACTTTCTGCAGCAGTTGCCAAGATGCCACCTGCTAAAGAAGAGGATGTGCCACCCATACCTGCCGCTGGAATTTCTCCCTGGGCAGAGGTGAGTAAGGAAGAAAGCAGTGGGGGCTGGGACAGGAGGGGTATCTCAGGCAGGGAAATGGAAAGCTTCCAGAAGAGCACCCAGGGCCAGGACCATCCTGTCTGGCCTGCAGGCACCAAGTCGGCTGGCATGCTGTCGCTCATGTGGCTCCATGGCCCTTCCTCTAGGCTTTCAAGTCCTTGTACATATTCAGGTGTTTTACGTGGGAAGGGTGGGAACATTTCTGCAGCAGCTGGCCTGGGGCTCGGCCCACGTTTACTCACAGATGCCTCGGCACGGGCCCCCAGCTTTGCAATGAGGACGCTTGTTGCGTGGGGCATGCTGGCTGAATGGGAGATGATTCCCCACCACTGACCAACTTCAGAATTGTTTACAACTGGAACAAGGGCCCTGATACGGTTTTCCTCTGTGTAACTGGTGGGTTCTGTTTTTTTTTCTTTTTTTCGTTTTTGGTTCAAGGTAGATTTTATTCCTCTTTTTTGTATTTACAGATATAAGCATGGAAATAATTTATTCATATAAATACATGTATGTGAAGGGAAGAATATTTTTTCTGTTTTACTTTTTGTAATTTTGAATTTTATTTTATTTTTTTATACAGCAGGTTCTTTTTGGTTACCTATTTTATACATAGAAATGTATACATGCCAATCCCAATCTCTCAACTCCTCCCACCACCACCCCCCTAACAGCTTTCCCCCCTTGGTGTCCATACGTTTGTTGTCTACATCTGTTGCTCTATTTCTGCCTTGCAAAACGCTTCATCTGTACAACTTTTCTAGGTTC
The DNA here is from genome assembly GCF_059928025.1 of Delphinapterus leucas. Lineage (NCBI taxonomy): Eukaryota > Metazoa > Chordata > Mammalia > Artiodactyla > Monodontidae > Delphinapterus > Delphinapterus leucas. Next base: position 17,338,340 of record NW_028322235.1, on the reverse strand, counting down.
CACATATATGCATTTATATACAGGATTTGTTTTTCTCTTTCTGACTTACTTCACTCTGTATGACAGTCTCTAGATCCATCAACGTCTCTACAAATGACCCAATTTCATTCCTTTTTATGGCTTAGTAATATTCCATTTTATATATGTACCTCATCTTTATGCATTCGTCTGTCTGTGGGCATTTAGGTTGCTTCCATTACCTGGATATTGTAAATAGTGATGCAATGAACATTGCGGTGAATGTCTCTTTTCGTTTTATGGTTTTGTCTGGGTATATGCCCAGTAGTGGGATTGCTGTATTATATGGTAATTCTATTCTTAGTTTTATAAGAAACTCCATAATGTTCTCCACAGTGACTGCATCAATTTACATTCCCAAAAATAGTGGAAGAGGTTTCCTTATCTCCGCACCCTTTCCAGCATTTGTTGTTTGTAGATTTTCTGATGATGCCCATTCTAACAGGTGTGAGGTGATACACCATGGATTAGTCTATTTCGTTGAGCAAAGAGTAGGTCTTGTCTATTACATATTTGGCTTATGGAACGGTATGTGTGCTCATTTCAATCTCTGGTTTTATAAAGCACCCCAACTCAACTTTCCCGTTAAGCAAGCATAAGTTTTTATCTAAATGTGAGACTCTGCTCGGTTTTGTAATTCAGTTTATGTGTAGCCAAGTTTACACTCCCTCTATTTGTGATATCTTATGATAATTATGTTTCTCTGTGTGACATATTTCTCTAAGAATCATCATACTTAAATCCACTCAATTTGCTGCTACAGGCCTGATGACATTGATTTCATTGCTGAGTGATATTCCGTTGTACGTAAGTAGGACAACTCCTTTATCCATTTTTTTCTTTCTGGGATATTTAATTTGTACTGGACTCAAGGTTCTTGTAAACACAGCAGCCCTGGATATTGTGTTGGCTGTGTCTTGTTGATTTTAATTTTCCTAAGCTATAGGGCCAAAAGTGGAAGTGCCCTAGGCTCTGTAGCTTTGTTTTTTAGATGTTTCAGCATACACTATAAACATCACCAGAGTGTCTGTTGGCAATTTACATCCCGTCCATCAGCATAACAAGGCTCCCTGTTCTCCATGGCCTGTCCTGTGTTTCTGGGTTTTACACTTTTTTCAGATGGCTCTTTTGACGAATGGGAAATGAGAGTTCATTGTAGTGCGGATTTCCATTGCTCGAATTCTTGGTTGGCCACAAAGGGCATATGCGTTTTTTCCTGAATATATTCAGGAAAAAATGTATACGCACTTTTTGTCCAAGTGCATCACTGTCAAAGATCTGCCGCTTTTCACATGCTTTAAATGCAATTCCAATCTACCTCCTGAAATATGATTCCTGCAATTCTGCCTCGTTTTCAAGTCCTCTGTGCAGACTTACTTCAATATATTTTTGCCAATAGCTGTCATTTACAACTCTGCAGGTTTGTGAATTACAGTGCCTGTGATTTCCTTTCTTAACTCGTTTCCTTGAAAGCTGGCCACAGAACCGCAGGTTTGCTTCAGGCCGTAATCAGGGTCCCGCACGGCACTCTGAGCCTTTGGTTAATTCCTCTTCCTGGTGGGAAATTAGAGTTAAATGTGCCCCTCCAGACACCTGCCTCACTCCCAGCCCCTTGGTGATGTGTGTCCTCTGGTTTGAGGCCACATGTGCTGGGTTCCTCACCTTTCGCAGATGTGGCCCCACTGGTGTGCGGACACTCCTGCCTGGTTCCCATCCCCTTGGTGATGTGAGCCCTCCAGTGAGAGTCTGATCCTGGTTGGGCTCCTCACACTTCTGTGAGGTGGGCCCTCTTCTCTGAGGTCACTCCTGCCTGGCTGACACACCCCGCCTTGGCGACGTCGGCCCTCTGGTGGCAGTTGGAGCCCGCTGGGTGCCTCCTCCCCTCAGTGATGAGACCCTCTGGCATCAGGCCCTAACTGCTGGTTACCCACATTTTCTGATACGTGCTAAGTGGTGTGAGGGCACTCCTGCCAGGTTCCCATCCCCATGTGCCTTCTGCTCTATGGTCCCAACACCTGTGTTGTTCACAGTTTCAGGATGTTGGCTCTCTGGTGTTAGTTCACTCAGGCCTAGATCCCATAGACTCTGTGCTCTGAGCCGCCTGCTGGGAGGTTCCTACTGCTGGATTCCTTACCATTTTTATTCTTTGGGTCCTGTGTTTTCATGCTCCTCCTTCCTGACTCACTCCCAGCCCCTTTGTGATGTGGGTCCTCTGGTTTGAGGCCACATGTGCCGGTTTCCTCACCTTTATTGATGTGGCCCCACTGGTGTGAGGACACTCCTGCCTGGTTCCCATCCCCTTGGTGATGGGGGCCCTCTGGTGAGAGTCTGATCCTGGCTGGATTCCTCACCCTTCTGGGAGGTGGGCCCTCTGCTGTGAGGTCACTCCTGCCTGGCTGGCACACATCACCTTGGCGATGTGGGTCCTCAGTTGGGAGTTGGTGCCTGCTGGGAGTCTCCTCCCCTCGGTAATGAGGGCCCTCTGGCGTCAGGCCCTAACTCATGGGCTCCCAAAATTTTCTGATATGTGCCCTGTCGTGCGAGTACACTCCTGCCACGTTCCCATCCCCATGGGGATGTGGGCCTTCTGCTCTGAGGTCCCACCAGCTGGGTTGCTCACAGTGTCATGATGTGAGCCCTCTGCTGTGAGTTCACTGTGGCCTGGATCACATAGGCTCCGTACTCTGGGCCACCTGCTGGGGGGTTCCAACTGCTGGATTCCTCACATTTTTTATTCTGTGGGCCCTGTGTTGTTAGGCTACTCCTGCCTGCCTCACTCGGAGCACCTTGGAAATGTGGGTCCTCTGGTTTAGGCCACATGTGCTGGGTTCGTCACCTTTCTATAATGTGGCCACACTGGTGTGAGGACACTCCTGCCTTGTTCCGGTCCCCTTGGTGATGTGGGCCCTCTGGTGAGAGTCTTGTCCTGGCTGGTTTCCTCACCCTTCTGTGAGGTAGGCCCTCTGCTGTGAGGTCACTCCTGCCTGACTGGCACACGTCACCTTGGCGACGTGGGCCCTCAGTTGGGAGTTGGTGCCTGCTGGGAGTCTCCTCCCCTCGGTAATGAGGGCCCTCTGGCGTCAGGCTCTAACTCCTGGGCTCCCAAAATTTTCTGATGTGCGCCCTGTGGTGTGAGTACACTCCTGCCAGGTTTCCAACCCCATGGGAATATGGGCCTTCTGCTCTGAGGTCCCAACGGTGGGTGGCTCAGTTTCATGATGAGGGCCCTCTGGTGTGAGTTCACTCCGGCCTGGATCCCATAGCCTCGCTGCTCCTGGCCGCCTGCGGGGAGGTTCCAACTGCGGGATTCCTCACCTTTTCTCTTCTATGGGCCCTCTGTTTGGAGACTCCTCCTGCCTGACTCACTCCCAGCCCCTTGGTGATGTGTGTCCTCTGGTTTGAGGCCACGTGTGCTGGGTCCCTCACCTTTCGATGATGTGGCCCCGCTGGTGTGAGGACACTCCTGCCTGGTTTCTATCCCCTTGGTGATGTGGGCCCTCTGGTGAGAGTCTAATCCTCTTTGGGTTCCTCACACTTTTTTGAGGTTGGCCCTCTGCTCTGAGGTCACTCCTGCCAGGCTGGCACACCCCGCATTGGCGACGTTGGCCCTCTTGTAGCAGTTGGAGCCTGCTGGTAGCCTCCTCTCCTCGGTGATGAGGGCCCTCTGGCATCAGGCCCTAACTGCTGGGCTCCCCACATTTTCTGATGTGTCCCCACTGGTGCGATGACACTCCTGCTTGGTTCGCTTCCCCATGGGGATGTGGGCCTTGTGCTCTGAGGTCACAATGGCTAGGTTGCTCACAGTTTCATGATGAGGGCCCTCTGTTGTGAGTTCATCATTGCCTGGATCCCATAGCCTCGGTGCTCTGGGCCGCCTGCTGGGATGTTCCAACTGCTGGATTCCTCACCTTTTTTATACAATGGGCCACGTGTTTTGAGGTTCATCCTGCCTGCCTCGCTCCGAGACCCATGGAGATGTGGGTCCTCTGGTTTGAGGCCACATGTGCTGGGTACCTCAACTTGCGATGATGTGGCCCCACGGGTGTGAAGACACTCCTGCCTGGTTCCCAGCCCCTTGCTGATGTGGGCCCTCTGGTGAGAGTCTGATAATGGCTGGGTCCCTTACCCTTCTGTGAGGTGGGCCCTCTGATGTGAGGTCACTCCTGCCTGGCTGGCTCACGTCACCTTGGCGATGTGGGCCCTCTGTTGGCCACTGAAGCATGCTGAGAGCCCCCTACCCTCTTTAAGGAGGGCCTTGGAAAAAACGCATATGCACTTTTTGAACAAGTGCATCATTGTTGAGGTTCTGCCTCTTCTCCTATGCTTTCAGTGCATTTCCCGTCTACCTCCTGAAATCGTTTTCCTGGAATTCTGCCCCGCTTTCAAGTCCTCTTCGCAGCCTTCCTTCAATATATTTTTGGACGATAGCTGTCATTTATAACTCTGCAGGTTTGTGAATTACAGTGCCCCTGAGCTCCTTTGTTCAACTCGCTATCTTGTGAGCTGCCTGCACACCCGCAGTATTGCTTCAGGCCCTAATCTGGTTCCAGCACGGCATTCTGAGCCTTTGGTTAATTCCACTTCCTGGTGAGAAATGAGCATTAAATTGCCCGTGCAGACACCTAGAGCTAGTCTCTCATTGGTTCTCCCTATTCCTGTTCATCTTGCGCAGAAATTGCAAACTGTGACAAACAGGAGGTTAAAGGCACTGACTCTCCAAGTGGGGAGAGTGTTCGTAAAGGCTCTGGAATGGTGAACCCGAGTAAAAGGGGACGAAAACTGAGAATCATTTGAAAACGTTTGCCAGTCACACAGTGCAGCATACTGTGGGTTTCCCATGCATGTTTTAGCTGAAGGAAGAATCCCTTAAACTTGGAGAGTTGGGACCCTTGGAATGGGTACCATGCAGTATGACTTCAAAGGGTCTGCAATTGCTCACCGAACCTCAACAATACTATCAGGGCGAAGTGTCCGGCCTTATGTCTCCCCAGCACTGGGTGTACATGTGGTAAATCCAGGTTGCATCAGAAGCCCTGAGTGAATTATTTAAGAATTGCTCTCTATTTCACTGTCATTGTGTTTTGTTTTTGAAATTTATTTTGATAATGTGATTTATCGGATTTTCACTGTTGCCTTTAGGCCACTGAACACACGCTGGATTCTCTTATGGACACATATAAATCCATGGGTTTTAAGATTCTTGCTAGGCAGGTATATTCCTAGGCGTTGAATATGGGGTGTTGAGCCCATTTCGTTGAGCAAGCAGTAGGTCTTGTCTATTACATATTTGGCTTATGGAACGGTATCAGTGCGAATTTCAATCTCTGTTTTTATGCAGCACCCGAACTCACCTTTCCCAAAAAGCAAGCATAAGTTGGTTTTCTAAATTTGAGACACTGTTCTGTTTTGTAATTCATTTCATGTGTAGCCAAGTTTACATTCCGTGTATTAGTGATATCTTATGATGTTTCTTTTTCTGTGTGACCTATTGCACGTAGAATCATCGTACCTGAATCCACTCATTATGCCGCGACAGGCCTGATGACATAGATTTCATTGCTGAGTGATATTCCATTGTACGTAAGAACCACAACTTCTTTATCCATTTTTCGCCCTCTGGGATATTTAACTTGTACCGTACAAGAGGTTCTTGTAAACAGAGCCGTTCCAAACTTTGGGGTGCCTGTGTGGTTTTGATTTTAATTTCCCTAAGCTATAGGACCATAAGTGGAAGTGCCATAGGCTGTGTTGCTTTGTTTCTTATGTGTTTCAGGAAATACCATACACTTCTCCAGAGTGGCTGTTGGCAATTCACATGCCGACCATCAGGATAACAATGCTCCCTCTTCTCCATGGCCTGTCCTGCCTTTCTGGATTTTACACTTTTTTCAGATGGCCCTTTTGACCGGGGGGCAGAGAGACTTCATTTTAGTGCAGATTTCTTTACACGCTTGCTTGGTTGGCCAAAAAGGGCGTATGCGTTTTTTCCTGATTATATTCAGGAAAAAACGCATACGCCCTTTTTGGCCAAGTGCATCATTGTCGCTGTTCTCCGTCTTTTCCTAGGCTTTAAGTGCAATTCCAGTCTACCCCCTGAAATCGTTTTCCTGAATTTCTGCCCAAATTCTAAGTCCTCTTCGCAGACATACTTCAATATATTTTTGGACGATAGCTGTCATTTATAACTCTGCAGGTTTGTGAGTTACAGTGCCCCTGAGCTCCTTTCTTCATCTCGCTAACTTGAGAGCTGGCCGCAAACCCGCAGGATTGCTTCAGGCCCTTATCTGGTTCCAGCAGGGCATGCTGAGCCTTTGGTTAATTCCTCTTCCTGGTGGGAAATGAGCGTTAAATTTGCCCGTACAGACACCTACAGCTAGTCTCTCATTGGTTCTCCCTATTCCTGTTCATCTTGCGCAGAAATTGCAAACTGTGCCCAACAGGAGGTTAAAGGCACTGACTCTCCAAGTGGGGAGAGTGTGAGTAAAGGGTCTGGAATGGTGAACCCGTGTAAAAGGGGAGGAAAACTGAGATGCATTTGAAAACGTTTGCCGGTCACACGGTCCACCATACTGTGGGTTTCCCATGCATGTTTTGAGCTGAAGGAAGAATCCCTTATAACTGGAGATTTGGGACCCATGGAATGGGTACCATGCAGTATGTCTTCAAAGGGTCTGCATTTGCTCATCGAACCTCACCAGTGCTATCAGCCCGAAGTGCCCAACCTTATGTCACACTCAGCTCTGGGTGTAGATGTGGTAAATCCAGGTTGCATCACAAGCCTGAATGAATTATTTAAGAATTGCTCTCTATTTCACGGTCCTTGTGTTTGGTTTTTGTAATTCATTTTGATAATGGGATTTATCGGATTTACTCTGCTGCATTCATGTTGCTGTACACACGCTTCATTCCCTAACGGAGACATATAAATCCATGGGTTTGAAGATTCTTACCAGTCAGGTGTATTCCTAGGCATTGAATATGGGGTATTTAGTCCATTTCATTGCGCAAAGGGTAGGCCTTGACTATTACATATTTGGCTTATGTGAAGGTATCTGTGCTAATTTCTATCTCTGGTTTTATGCAGCACCCCAACTCACCTTTCCCCTTAAGCAAGCATACGTTGGTTTTCTAAATTTGAGACCCTGTTCTGTTTTGTAATTCAGTTCATGTGTAGCCAAGTTTACATTCCGTGTAGTAGTGATATCTTATGATGTTTCATTTTCTGTGTGACTTATTTCACTTAGAATCATCGTACCTGAATCCACTCATTATGCCGCGACGGGCCTGATGACTTAGATTTCATTGGTGAGTGATATTCCATTGTACGTACGTACCACAACTTCTTTATCCATTTTTCACATTCTGGGATATTTAACTTGTACCGTAGACGAGGTTCTTGTAAACAGAGCCGTCCGACACTTTGGGGTGGCTGTGTGTTTTTGATTTTAACTTTCCTAAGCTATAGGACCATAAGGGGAAGTGCCATAGGCTCCGTTGCTTTGTTTTTTAGAGATTCCGGGAAACACCATACATTTTTCTAGACTGGCTGTTGGCAATTTACATCCCGCCCATCAGCATAACAAGGCTCGCTGTTCTCCATGGCCTGTGCTGCCTTTCTGGATTTTACACTTTTTTCAGATGGCCCTTTTGACCGGGGGGCAGTGAGACTTCATTGTAGTGCAGATTTCTTTAACATGCTGGCTTGGATGGCCAAAAAGCGCATATGCTTTATTTCCTGAATAAATTCAGGAAAAAACGCATACACCCTTTTTGGCCAAGAGCATCATTGTCGACTTTCTGCCTCTTTTCCTATGCTTTAAATGCAATTCCCGTCTACCCCCTGAAATCCTTTTCCTGCAATTCTGCCCCGCTTACAAGTCGTCTTCGCAGCCTTCCTTCAATATATTTTTGGACGATAGCTGTCATTTGTAACTCTGCATGTTTGTGAGTTACAGTGCCCCTGAGCTCCTTTCTTCAACTCGCAACTTGTGAGCTGGGCGCAAACCCGCAGGATTGCTTCAGGCCCTAATCTGTTTCCGGCACGGCATGCTGATCCTTTGGTTAATTCCTCTTCCTGGTGGGAAATGAGCATTAAATTTGCCCGTGCAGACACTTACTGCTAGTCTCTCATTGGTTCTCCCTATTCCTGTTCATCTTGCGCAGAAATTGCAAACTGTGCCAAACAGGAGGTTAAAGGCACTGACTCTCCAAGTGGGGAGAGTGTTTGTAAAGGGTCTGGAATGGTGAACCCGAGTAAAAGGGGACGAAAACTGAGATGCATTTGAAAACGTTTGCCAGTCACACGGTGCACCATACTGTGGGTTTCCCATGCATGTTTTAGCTGAAGGAAGTATCCCTTAAACTTGGAGAGTTGGGACCCATGGAATGGGTACCATGCTGTATGACTTCAAAGGGTCTGCATTTGCTCATCGAACCTCACCAATGCTATCAGCCCGAAGTGCCCAACCTTATGTCTCACTCAGCTCTGGGTGTAGATGTGGTAAATCCAGGTTGCATCACAAGCCCTGAATGAATTATTTAAGAATTGCTCTCTATTTCACTGTCCTTGGGTTTTGTTTGTGTAATTCATTTTGATAATGGGATTTATCGGATTTTCTCTGCTGCATTCATGCCACTGTACACACGCTTCATTCTCTTATGGAGACATATAAATCCATGGGTTTGAAGATTCTTACTAGTCAGGTGTATTCCTAGGCGTTGAATATGGGGTGTTTAGTCCATTTCGTTGAGCAAGGGGTAGGTCTTGACTATTACATATTTGGCTTATGGAAAGGTATCTGTGCTAATTTCTATCTCTGGTTTTATGCAGCACCCCAACTCACCTTTCCCCTTAAGCAAGCATAAGTTGGTTTTCTAAATTTGAGACCCTGTTCTGTTTTGTAATTCAGTTCATGTGTAGCCAAGTTTACATTCCGTGTATTAGTGATATCTTATGATGTTTCATTTTCTGTGTGACTTATTTCACTTAGAATCATCGTACCTGAATCCACTCATTATGCCGCGACGGGCCTGATGACATAGATTTCATTGCTGAGTGATATTCCATTGTACGTACGTACCACAACTTCTTTATCCATTTTTCACATTCTGGGATATTTAACTTGTACCGTAGACGAGGTTCTTGTAAACAGAGCCGTCCGACATTTTGGGGTGGCTGTGTGTTTTTGATTTTAATTTCCCTAAGCTATAGGACCATAAGTGGAAGTGCCGTAGGCTCCGTAGCTTTGTTTTTTCGGTGTTCCGGGAAACACCATACACTTCTCCAGGGTGGCTGTTGGCAATTTACATCCCGCCCATCAGCATAACAAGGCTCCCTGTTCTCCATGGCCTGTGCTGCCTTTCTGGATTTTACACTTTTTTCAGATGGCCCTTTTGACCGGGGGGCAGTGAGACTTCATTGTAGTGCAGATTTCTTTAACATGCTTGCTTGGTTGGCCAAAAAGGGCGTATGCGTTTTTTCCTGAATATATATATTCAGGAGAAAACGCATACGCACTTTTTGGCCAAGAGCATCATTGTCGACGTTCTGCCTCTTTTCCTATGCTTTAAATGCAATTCCCGTCTACCCCCTGAAAACGTTTTCCTGCGATTCTGCCCCACTTACAAGTCGTCTTCGCAGCCTTCCTTCAATATATTTTTGGACGATAGCTGTCATTTATAACTCTGCAGGTTTGTGAGTTACAGTGCCCCTGAGCTCATTTCTTCAACTCGCTATCTTGTGAGCTGGCCGCAAACCCACAGGATTGCCTCAGGCCCTAATCTGGTTCCGGCACGGCATGCTGAGCCTTTGGTTAATTCCTCTTCCTGGTGGGAAATGAGCGTTAAATTTGCCCGTGCAGACACCTAGAGCTAGTCTCTCATTGGTTCTCCCTATTCCTTTTCATCTTGCGCAGAAATTGCAAACTGTGCCCAACAGGAGGTTAAAGGCACTGACTCTCCAAGTGGGGAGAGTGTTCGTAAAGGCTCTGGAATGGTGAACCCGAGTAAAAGGGGACGAAAACTGAGAATCATTTGAAAACGTTTTCCAGTCACACGGTGCACCATACTGTGGGTTTCCCATGCATGTTTTAGCTGAAGGAAGAATCCCTTAAACTTGGAGAGTTGGGACCCATGGAATGGGTACCATGCTGTATGACTTCACAGGGTCTGCATTTGCTCATCGAACCTCACCAATGCTATCAGCCCGAAGTGCCCAACCTTATGTCTCACTCAGCTCTGGGTGTAGATGTGGTAAATCCAGGTTGCATCACAAGCCCTGAATGAATTATTTAAGAATTGCTCTCTATTTCACTGTCCTTGGGTTTTGTTTGTGTAATTCATTTTGATAATGGGATTTATCGGATTTTCTCTGCTGCATTCATGCCGCTGTACACACGCTTCATTCTCTTACGGAGACATATAAATCCATGGGTTTGAAGATTCTTACTAGTCAGGTGTATTCCTAGGCGTTGAATATGGGGTGTTTAGTCCATTTCGTTGAGCAAGGGGTAGGACTTGACTATTACATATTTGGCTTATGGAAAGGTATCTGTGCTAATTTCTATCTCTGGTTTTATGCAGCACCCCAACTCACCTTTCCCCTTAAGCAAGCATAAGTTGGTTTTCTAAATTTGAGACCCTGTTCTGTTTTGTAATTCAGTTCATGTGTAGCCAAATTTACATTCCGTGTAGTAGTGATATCTTATGATGTTTCATTTTCTGTGTGACTTATTTCACTTAGAATCATCGTACCTGAATCCACTCATTATGCCGCGACGGGCCTGATGACATAGATTTCATTGCTGAGTGATATTCCATTGTACGTACGTACCACAACTTCTTTATCCATTTTTCACATTCTGGGATATTTAACTTGTACCGTAGACGAGGTTCTTGTAAACAGAGCCGTCCGACACTTTGGGGTGGCTGTGTGTTTTTGATTTTAATTTCCCTAAGCTATAGGACCATAAGTGGAAGTGCCGTAGGCTCCGTAGCTTTGTTTTTTCGGTGTTCCGGGAAACACCATACACTTCTCCAGGGTGGCTGTTGGCAATTTACATCCCGCCCATCAGCATAACAAGGCTCCCTGTTCTCCATGGCCTGTGCTGCCTTTCTGGATTTTACACTTTTTTCAGATGGCCCTTTTGACCGGGGGGCAGTGAGACTTCATTGTAGTGCAGATTTCTTTAACATGCTTGCTTGGTTGGCCAAAAAGGGCGTATGCGTTTTTTCCTGAATATATTCAGGAAAAAACGCATACGCCCTTTTTGGCCAAGAGCATCATTGTCGACGTTCTGCCTCTTTTCCTATGCTTTAAATGCAATTCCCGTGTACCCCCTGAAATAGTTTTCCTGCAATTCTGCCCCACTTACAAGTCGTCTTCGCAGCCTTCCTTCAATATATTTTTGGACGATAGCTGTCATTTATAACTCTGCAGGTTTGTGAGTTACAGTGCCCCTGAGCTCATTTCTTCAACTCGCTATCTTGTGAGCTGGCCGCAAACCCACAGGATTGCCTCAGGCCCTAATCTGGTTCCGGCACGGCATGCTGAGCCTTTGGTTAATTCCTCTTCCTGGTGGGAAATGAGCGTTAAATTTGCCCGTGCAGACACCTAGAGCTAGTCTCTCATTCGTTCTCCCTATTCCTTTTCATCTTGCGCAGAAATTGCAAACTGTGCCCAACAGGAGGTTAAAGTCACTGACTCTCCAAGTGGGGAGGGTGTTCATAAAGGGTCTGGAATGGTGAACCCGAGTAAAAGGGGACGAAAACTGAGAATCATTTGAAAACGTTTGCCAGTCACACGGTGCACCGTACTGTGGGTTTCCCATGCATGTTTTAGCTGAAGGAAGAATCCCTTAAACTTGGAGAGTTGGGACCCATGGAATGGGTACCATGCTGTATGACTTCAAAGGGTCTGCATTTGCTCATCGAACCTCACCAATGCTATCAGCCCGAAGTGCCCAACCTTATGTCTCACTCAGCTCTGGGTGTAGATGTGGTAAATCCAGGTTGCATCACAAGCCCTGAATGAATTATTTAAGAATTGCTCTCTATTTCACTGTCCTTGGGTTTTGTTTGTGTAATTCATTTTGATAATGGGATTTATCGGATTTTCTCTGCTGCATTCATGCCGCTGTACACACGCTTCATTCTCTTACGGAGACATATAAATCCATGGGTTTGAAGATTCTTACTAGTCAGGTGTATTCCTAGGCGTTGAATATGGGGTGTTTAGTCCATTTCGTTGAGCAAGGGGTAGGTCTTGACTATTACATATTTGGCTTATGGAAAGGTATCTGTGCTAATTTCTATCTCTGGTTTTATGCAGCACCCCAACTCACCTTTCCCCTTAAGCAAGCATAAGTTGGTTTTCTAAATTTGAGACCCTGTTCTGTTTTGTAATTCAGTTCATGTGTAGCCAAGTTTACATTCCGTGTAGTAGTGATATCTTATGATGTTTCATTTTCTGTGTGACTTATTTCCCTTAGAATCATCGTACCTGAATCCACTCATTATGCCGCGACGGGCCTGATGACATAGATTTCATTGCTGAGTGATATTCCATTGTACGTACGTACCACAACTTCTTTATCCATTTTTCACATTCTGGGATATTTAACTTGTACCGTAGACGAGGTTCTTGTAAACAGAGCCGTCCGACACTTTGGGGTGGCTGTGTGTTTTTGATTTTAATTTCCCTAAGCTATAGGACCATAAGTGGAAGTGCCGTAGGCTCCGTAGCTTTGTTTTTTCGGTGTTCCGGGAAACACCATACACTTCTCCAGAGTGGCTGTTGGCAATTTACATCCCGCCCATCAGCATAACAAGGCTCCCTGTTCTCCGTGGCCTGTGTTGCCTTTCTGGATTTTACACTTTTTTCAGATGGCCCTTTTGACCGGGGGGCAGTGAGACTTCATTGTAGTGCAGATTTCTTTAACATGCTTGCTTGGTTGGCCAAAAAGGGCGTATGCGTTTTTTCCTGAATATATTCAGGAGAAAACGCATACGCCCTTTTTGGCCAAGAGCATCATTGTCGACGTTCTGCCTCTTTTCCTATGCTTTAAATGCAATTCCCGTCTACCCCCTGAAATCGTTTTCCTGCAATTCTGCCCCAATTACAAGTCGTCTTCGCAGCCTTCCTTCAATATATTTTTGGACGATAGCTGTCATTTATAACTCTGCAGGTTTGTGAGTTACAGTGCCCCTGAGCTCATTTCTTCAACTCGCTATCTTGTGAGCTGGCCGCAAACCCACAGGATTGCCTCAGGCCCTAATCTGGTTCCGGCACGGCATGCTGACCCTTTGGTTAATTCCTCTTCCTGGTGGGAAATGAGCGTTAAATTTGCCCGTGCAGACACCTAGAGCTAGTCTCTCATTGGTTCTCCCTATTCCTTTACATCTTGCGCAGAAATTGCAAACTGTGCCCAACAGGAGGTTAAAGGCACTGACTCTCCAAGTGGGAAGAGTGTTCGTAAAGGCTCTGGAATGGTGAACCCGAGTAAAAGGGGACGAAAACTGAGAATCATTTGAAAACGTTTGCCAGTCACACAGTGCAGCATACTGTGGGTTTCCCATGCATGTTTTAGCTGAAGGAAGAATCCCTTAAACTTGGAGAGTTGGGACCCATGGAATGGGTACCATGCTGTATGACTTCACAGTGTCTGCATTTGCTCATCGAACCTCACCAATGCTATCAGCCCGAAGTGCCCAACCTTATGTCTCACTCAGCTCTGGGTGTAGATGTGGTAAATCCAGGTTGCATCACAAGCCCTGAATGAATTATTTAAGAATTGCTCTCTATTTCACTGTCCTTGGGTTTTGTTTGTGTAATTCATTTTGATAATGGGATTTATCGGATTTTCTCTGCTGCATTCATGCCGCTGTACACACGCTTCATTCTCTTACGGAGACATATAAATCCATGGGTTTGAAGATTCTTACTAGTCAGGTGTATTCCTAGGCGTTGAATATGGGGTGTTTAGTCCATTTCGTTGAGCAAGGGGTAGGTCTTGACTATTACATATTTGGCTTATGGAAAGGTATCTGTGCTAATTTCTATCTCTGGTTTTATGCAGCACCCCAACTCACCTTTCCCCTTAAGCAAGCATAAGTTGGTTTTCTAAATTTGAGACCCTGTTCTGTTTTGTAATTCAGTTCATGTGTAGCCAAGTTTACATTCCGTGTAGTAGTGATATCTTATGATGTTTCATTTTCTGTGTGACTTATTTCCCTTAGAATCATCGTACCTGAATCCACTCATTATGCCGCGACGGGCCTGATGACATAGATTTCATTGCTGAGTGATATTCCATTGTACGTACGTACCACAACTTCTTTATCCATTTTTCACATTCTGGGATATTTAACTTGTACGGTAGACGAGGTTCTTGTAAACAGAGCCGCCCGAGACGTTTAGGTGGCTGTGTGTTTTTGATTTTAATTTTCCTAAGCTATAGGACCATAAGGGGAAGTGCCGTAGGCTCCGTTGCTTTGTTTTTTAGATGTTTCAGGAAACACCATACACTTCTCCAGAGTGGGTGTTGGCAATTTACATCCCGCCCATCAGCATAACAAGGCTCCCTGTTCTCCGTGGCCTGTGTTGCCTTTCTGGATTTTACACTTTTTTCAGATGGCCCTTTTGACCGGGGGGCAGTGAGACTTCATTGTAGTGCAGATTTCTTTAACATGCTTGCTTGGTTGGCCAAAAAGGGCGTATGCGTTTTTTCCTGAATATATTCAGGAGAAAACCCATACGCCCTTTTTGGCCAAGAGCATCATTGTCGACGTTCTGCCTCTTTTCCTATGCTTTAAATGCAATTCCCGTCTACCCCCTGAAATCGTTTTCCTGCAATTCTGCCCCAATTACAAGTCGTCTTCGCAGCCTTCCTTCAATATATTTTTGGACGATAGCTGTCATTTATAACTCTGCAGGTTTGTGAGTTACAGTGCCCCTGAGCTCATTTCTTCAACTCGCTATCTTGTGAGCTGGCCGCAAACCCACAGGATTGCCTCAGGCCCTAATCTGGTTCCGGCACGGCATGCTGAGCCTTTGGTTAATTCCTCTTCCTGGTGGGAAATGAGCGTTAAATTTGCCCGTGCAGACACCTAGAGCTAGTCTCTCATTGGTTCTCCCTATTCCTTTACATCTTGCGCAGAAATTGCAAACTGTGCCCAACAGGAGGTTAAAGGCACTGACTCTCCAAGTGGGGAGAGTGTTCGTAAAGGCTCTGGAATGGTGAACCCGAGTAAAAGGGGACGAAAACTGAGAATCATTTGAAAACGTTTGCCAGTCACACAGTGCAGCATACTGTGGGTTTCCCATGCATGTTTTAGCTGAAGGAAGAATCCCTTAAACTTGGAGAGTTGGGACCCATGGAATGGGTACCATGCTGTATGACTTCACAGTGTCTGCATTTGCTCATCGAACCTCACCAATGCTATCAGCCCGAAGTGCCCAACCTTATGTCTCACTCAGCTCTGGGTGTAGATGTGGTAAATCCAGGTTGCATCACAAGCCCTGAATGAATTATTTAAGAATTGCTCTCTATTTCACTGTCCTTGGGTTTTGTTTGTGTAATTCATTTTGATAATGGGATTTATCGGATTTTCTCTGCTGCATTCATGCCGCTGTACGCACGCTTCATTCTCTTACGGAGACATATAAATCCATGGGTTTGAAGATTCTTACTAGTCAGGTGTATTCCTAGGCGTTGAATATGGGGTGTTTAGTCCATTTCGTTGAGCAAGGGGTAGGTCTTGACTATTACATATTTGGCTTATGGAAAGGTATCTGTGCTAATTTCTATCTCTGGTTTTATGCAGCACCCCAACTCACCTTTCCCCTTAAGCAAGCATAAGTTGGTTTTCTAAATTTGAGACCCTCTTCTGTTTTGTAATTCAGTTCATGTGTAGCCAAGTTTACATTCCGTGTAGTAGTGATATCTTATGATGTTTCATTTTCTGTGTGACTTATTTCCCTTAGAATCATCGTACCTGAATCCACTCATTATGCCGCGACGGGCCTGATGACATAGATTTCATTGCTGAGTGATATTCCATTGTACGTACGTACCACAACTTCTTTATCCATTTTTCACATTCTGGGATATTTAACTTGTACCGTAGACGAGGTTCTTGTAAACAGAGCCGTCCGACACTTTGGGGTGGCTGTGTGTTTTTGATTTTAATTTCCCTAAGCTATAGGACCATAAGTGGAAGTGCCGTAGGCTCCGTAGCTTTGTTTTTTCGGTGTTCCGGGAAACACCATACACTTCTCCAGAGTGGCTGTTGGCAATTTACATCCCGCCCATCAGCATAACAAGGCTCCCTGTTCTCCGTGGCCTGTGTTGCCTTTCTGGATTTTACACTTTTTTCAGATGGCCCTTTTGACCGGGGGGCAGTGAGACTTCATTGTAGTGCAGATTTCTTTAACATGCTTGCTTGGTTGGCCAAAAAGGGCGTATGCGTTTTTTCCTGAATATATTCAGGAGAAAACGCATACGCCCTTTTTGGCCAAGAGCATCATTGTCGACGTTCTGCCTCTTTTCCTATGCTTTAAATGCAATTCCCGTCTACCCCCTGAAATCGTTTTCCTGCAATTCTGCCCCAATTACAAGTCGTCTTCGCAGCCTTCCTTCAATATATTTTTGGACGATAGCTGTCATTTATAACTCTGCAGGTTTGTGAGTTACAGTGCCCCTGAGCTCATTTCTTCAACTCGCTATCTTGTGAGCTGGCCGCAAACCCACAGGATTGCCTCAGGCCCTAATCTGGTTCCGGCACGGCATGCTGAGCCTTTGGTTAATTCCTCTTCCTGGTGGGAAATGAGCGTTAAATTTGCCCGTGCAGACACCTAGAGCTAGTCTCTCATTGGTTCTCCCTATTCCTTTACATCTTGCGCAGAAATTGCAAACTGTGCCCAACAGGAGGTTAAAGGCACTGACTCTCCAAGTGGGGAGAGTGTTCGTAAAGGCTCTGGAATGGTGAACCCGAGTAAAAGGGGACGAAAACTGAGAATCATTTGAAAACGTTTGCCAGTCACACAGTGCAGCATACTGTGGGTTTCCCATGCATGTTTTAGCTGAAGGAAGAATCCCTTAAACTTGGAGAGTTGGGACCCATGGAATGGGTACCATGCTGTATGACTTCACAGTGTCTGCATTTGCTCATCGAACCTCACCAATGCTATCAGCCCGAAGTGCCCAACCTTATGTCTCACTCAGCTCTGGGTGTAGATGTGGTAAATCCAGGTTGCATCAGAAGCCCTGAATGAATTATTTAAGAATTGCTCTCTATTTCACTGTCCTTGGGTTTTGTTTGTGTAATTCATTTTGATAATGGGATTTATCGGATTTTCTCTGCTGCATTCATGCCGCTGTACACACGCTTCATTCTCTTACGGAGACATATAAATCCATGGGTTTGAAGATTCTTACTAGTCAGGTGTATTCCTAGGCGTTGAATATGGGGTGTTTAGTCCATTTCGTTGAGCAAGGGGTAGGTCTTGACTATTACATATTTGGCTTATGGAAAGGTATCTGTGCTAATTTCTATCTCTGGTTTTATGCAGCACCCCAACTCACCTTTCCCCTTAAGCAAGCATAAGTTGGTTTTCTAAATTTGAGACCCTGTTCTGTTTTGTAATTCAGTTCATGTGTAGCCAAGTTTACATTCCGTGTAGTAGTGATATCTTATGATGTTTCATTTTCTGTGTGACTTATTTCCCTTAGAATCATCGTACCTGAATCCACTCATTATGCCGCGACGGGCCTGATGACATAGATTTCATTGCTGAGTGATATTCCATTGTACGTACGTACCACAACTTCTTTATCCATTTTTCACATTCTGGGATATTTAACTTGTACCGTAGACGAGGTTCTTGTAAACAGAGCCGTCCGACACTTTGGGGTGGCTGTGTGTTTTTGATTTTAATTTCCCTAAGCTATAGGACCATAAGTGGAAGTGCCGTAGGCTCCGTAGCTTTGTTTTTTCGGTGTTCCGGGAAACACCATACACTTCTCCAGAGTGGCTGTTGGCAATTTACATCCCGCCCATCAGCATAACAAGGCTCCCTGTTCTCCATGGCCTGTGCTGCCTTTTTGGATTTTACACTTTTTTCAGATGGCCCTTTTGACCGGGGGGCAGTGAGACTTCATTGTAGTGCAGATTTCTTTAACATGCTTGCTTGGTTGGCCAAAAAGGGCGTATGCGTTTTTTCCTGAATATATTCAGGAAAAAACGCATACGCCCTTTTTGGCCAAGAGCATCATTGTCGACGTTCTGCCTCTTTTCCTATGCTTTAAATGCAATTCCCGTCTACCCCCTGAAATCGTTTTCCTGCAAATCTGTCCCGCTTACAAGTCGTCTTCGCAGACTTCCTTCAATATATTTTTGGACGATAGCTGTCATTTATAACTCTGCAGGTTTGTGAGTTACAGTGCCCCTGAGCTCATTTCTTCAACTCGCTATCTTGTGAGCTGGCCGCAAACCCACAGGATTGCCTCAGGCCCTAATCTGGTTCCGGCACGGCATGCTGAGCCTTTCGTTAATTCCTCTTCCTGGTGGGAAATGAGCGTTAAATTTGCCCGTGCAGACACCTAGAGCTAGTCTCTCATTGGTTCTCCCTATTCCTTTTCATCTTGCGCAGAAATTGCAAACTGTCCCCAACAGGAGATTAAAGGCACTGACTCTCCAAGTGGGGAGAGTGTTCGTAAAGGGTCTGGAATGGTGAACCCGAGTAAAAGGGGACGAAAACTGAGAATCATTTGAAAACGTTTGCCAGTCACACGGTGCACCGTACTGTGGGTTTCCCATGCATGTTTTAGCTGAAGGAAGAATCCCTTAAACTTGGAGAGTTGGGACCCATGGAATGGGTACCATGCTGTATGACTTCAAAGGGTCTGCATTTGCTCATCGAACCTCACCAATGCTATCAGCCCGAAGTGCCCAACCTTATGTCTCACTCAGCTCTGGGTGTAGATGTGGTAAATCCAGGTTGCATCACAAGCCCTGAATGAATTATGTAAGAATTGCTCTCTATTTCACTGTCCTTGGGTTTTGTTTGTGTAATTCATTTTGATAATGGGATTTATCGGATTTTCTCTGCTGCATTCATGCCGCTGTACACACGCTTCATTCTCTTACGGAGACATATAAATCCATGGGTTTGAAGATTCTTACTAGTCAGGTGTATTCCTAGGCGTTGAATATGGGGTGTTTAGTCCATTTCGTTGAGCAAGGGGTAGGTCTTGACTATTACATATTTGGCTTATGGAAAGGTATCTGTGCTAATTTCTATCTCTGGTTTTATGCAGCACCCCAACTCACCTTTCCCCTTAAGCAAGCATAAGTTGGTTTTCTAAATTTGAGACCCTGTTCTGTTTTGTAATTCAGTTCATGTGTAGCCAAGTTTACATTCCGTGTAGTAGTGATATCTTATGATGTTTCATTTTCTGTGTGACTTATTTCCCTTAGAATCATCGTACCTGAATCCACTCATTATGCCGCGACGGGCCTGATGACATAGATTTCATTGCTGAGTGATATTCCATTGTACGTACGTACCACAACTTCTTTATCCATTTTTCACATTCTGGGATATTTAACTTGTACCGTAGACGAGGTTCTTGTAAACAGAGCCGTCCGACACTTTGGGGTGGCTGTGTATTTTTGATTTTAATTTCCCTAAGCTATAGGACCATAAGTGGAAGTGCCGTAGGCTCCGTAGCTTTGTTTTTTCGGTGTTCCGGGAAACACCATACACTTCTCCAGAGTGGCTGTTGGCAATTTACATCCCGCCCATCAGCATAACAAGGCTCCCTGTTCTCCGTGGCCTGTGTTGCCTTTCTGGATTTTACACTTTTTTCAGATGGCCCTTTTGACCAGGGGGCAGTGAGACTTCATTGTAGTGCAGATTTCTTTAACATGTTTGCTTGGTTGGCCAAAAAGGGCGTATGCGTTTTTTCCTGAATATATTCAGGAGAAAACCCATACGCCCTTTTTGGCCAAGAGCATCATTGTCGACGTTCTGCCTCTTTTCCTATGCTTTAAATGCAATTCCCGTCTACCCCCTGAAATAGTTTTCCTGCAATTCTGCCCCACTTACAAGTCGTCTTCGCAGCCTTCCTTCAATATATTTTTGGACGATAGCTGTCATTTATAACTCTGCAGGTTTGTGAGTTACAGTGCCCCTGAGCTCATTTCTTCAACTCGCTATCTTGTGAGCTGGCCGCAAACCCACAGGATTGCCTCAGGCCCTAATCTGGTTCCGGCACGGCATGCTGAGCCTTTGGTTAATTCCTCTTCCTGGTGGGAAATGAGGGTTAAATTTGCCCGTGCAGACACCTAGAGCTAGTCTCTCATTGGTTCTCCCTATTCCTTTTCATCTTGCGCAGAAATTGCAAACTGTGCCCAACAGGAGGTTAAAGGCACTGACTCTCCAAGTGGGGAGAGTGTTCGTAAAGGGTCTGGAATGGTGAACCCGAATAAAAGGGGACGAAAACTGAGATGCATTTGAAAACGTTTGCCAGCCACACGGTGCACCATACCTTGGGTTTCCCATGCATGTTTTAGCTGAAGGAAGAATCCCTTAAACTTGGAGAGTTGGGACCCATGGAATGGGTACCATGCTGTATGACTTCAAAGGGTCTGCATTTGCTCATCGAACCTCACCAATGCTATCAGCCCGAAGTGCCCAACCTTATGTCTCACTCAGCTCTGGGTGTAGATGTGGTAAATCCAGGTTGCATCACAAGACCTGAATGAATTATTTAAGAATTGCTCTCTATTTCACTGTCCTTGGGTTTTGTTTGTGTCATTCATTTTGATAATGGGATTTATCGG
Organism: Delphinapterus leucas; assembly: GCF_059928025.1. Taxonomy (NCBI): domain Eukaryota; kingdom Metazoa; phylum Chordata; class Mammalia; order Artiodactyla; family Monodontidae; genus Delphinapterus; species Delphinapterus leucas. Next base: position 17,317,478 of record NW_028322235.1, on the reverse strand, counting down.
ATTTTCTCTGCTGCATTCATGCCGCTGTACACACGCTTCATTCTCTTACGGAGACATATAAATCCATGGGTTTGAAGATTCTTACTATTCAGGTGTATTCCTAGGCGTTGAATATGGGGTGTTTAGTCCATTTCGTTGAGCAAGGGGTAGGTCTTGACTATTACATATTTGGCTTATGGAAAGGTATCTGTGCTAATTTCTATCTCTGGTTTTATGCAGCACCCCAACTCACCTTTCCCCTTAAGCAAGCATAAGTTGGTTTTCTAAATTTGAGACCCTGTTCTGTTTTGTAATTCAGTTCATGTGTAGCCAAGTTTACATTCCGTGTATTAGTGATATCTTATGATGTTTCATTGTCTATGTGACTTATTTCACTTAAAATCATCGTACCTAAATCCACTCATTATGCCGCGACGGGCCTGATGACATAGATTTCATTGCTGTGAGATATTCCATTTTACGTACGTACCACAACTTGTTTATCCATTTTTCACATTCTGGGATATTTAACTTGTACGGTAGACGAGGTTCTTGTAAACAGAGCCGCCCGAGACGTTTAGGTGGCTGTGTGTTTTTGATTTTAATTTTCCTAAGCTATAGGACCAAAAGGGGAAGTGCCGTAGGCTCCGTTGCTTTGTTTTTTAGATGTTTCAGGAAACACCATACACTTCTCCAGAGTGGGTGTTGGCAATTTACATCCCACCCATCAGCATAACAAGGCTCCCCGTTCTCCATGGCCTGTGCTGCCTTTCTGGATTTTACACTTTTTTCAGATGGCCCTTTTGACCGGGGGGCAGTGAGACTTCATTGTAGTGCAGATTTCTTTAACATGCTTGCTTGGTTGGCCAAAAAGGGCGTATGCGTTTTTTCCTGAATATATTCAGTAAAAAACGCATACGCACTTTTTGGCCAAGTGCATCATTGTCGACATTCTGCCTCTTTTCCTATGCTTTAAATGCAATTCCCGTCTACCCCCTGAAATCGTTTTCCTGCAATTCTGCCCCGCTTTCAAGTCCTCTTCACAGCCTTCCTTCAATATATTTTTGGACGATAGCTGTCATTTATAACTCTGCAGGTTTGTGAATTACAGTGCCCCTGAGCTCCTTTCTTCAAGTCGCTTTCTTGTGAGCTGGCCGCAAACCCGCATGATAGATTCAGGCCCTAATTTGGTTCCGGCACGGCATGCTGAGCCTTTGGTTAATTCCTCTTCCTGGTTGGAAATGAGCGTTAAATTTGCCCGTGCAGACACCTACAGCTAGTCTCTCATTGGTTCTCCCTATTCCTGTTCATCTTGCACAGAAATTGCAAACTGTGCCAAACAGCAGGTTAAAGGCACTGACTCTCCAAGTGGGGAGAGTGTTAGTAAAGGGTCTGGAATTGTGAACCCGAGTAAAAGGGGACGAAACCTGAGATGCATTTTAAAACGTTTCCCGGTCACACGGTGCACCATACTGTGTGTTTCCCATGCATGTTGTAGCTGAAGGAAGAATCACTTAAACCTGGAGATTTGGGACCCATGGAATGGGTACCATGCAGTATGGCTTCAAAGGGTCTGCAGTTGCTCATCGAACCTCACCAATGCTATCAGCCCGAAGTGCCCAACCTTATGTCTCACTCAGCTCTGGGTGTAGATGTGGTAAATCCAGGTTGCATCACAAGCCCTGAATGAATTATTTAAGAATTGCTCTCTATTTCACTGTCCTTGGGTTTTGTTTGTGTAATTCATTTTGGTAATGGGATTTATCGGATTTTCTCTGCTGCATTCATGCCGCTGTACACACGCTTCATTCTCTTACGGAGACATATAAATCCATGGGTTTGAAGATTCTTACTAGTCAGGTGTATTCCTAGGCGTTGAATATTGGGTGTTTAGTCCATTTCGTTGAGCAAGGTGTAGGTCTTGACTATTACATATTTGGCTTATGGAAAGGTATCTGTGCTAATTTCTATCTCTGGTTTTATGCAGCACCCCAACTCACCTTTCCCCTTAAGCAAGCATAAGTTGGTTTTTTAAATTTGAGACCCTGTTGTATTTTGTAATTCAGTTCATGTGTAGCCAAGTTTACGTTCCGTGTATTAGTGATATCTTATGATGTTTCATTTCCTGTGTGATTATTTCACTTAGAATCATCGTACCTGAATCCACTCATTATGCCGCGACGGGCCTGATGACATAGATTTCATTGCTGAGTGATATTCCATTGTACGTACGTACCAGAACTTCTTTATCCATTTTTCACATTCTGCGATATTTAACTCGTACCGTAGACGAGGTTCTTGTAAACAGAGCCGTCCGACACTTTGGGGTGGCTGTGTGTTTTTGATTTTAATTTCCCTAAGCTATAGGACCAAAAGTGGAAGTGCCGTAGGCTCCATACCTTTGTTTTTTCGGTGTTCCGGGAAACAACATACACTTCTCCAGAGTGACAGTTGGCAATTTACATCCCGCCCATCAGCATAACAAGGCTCCCTGATCTCCATGGCCTGTGCTGCCTTTCTGGATTTTACACTTTTATCAGATGGCCCTTATGACCGGGGAGCAGTGAGACTTCATTGTAGTGCAGATTTCTTGAACATGCTTGCTTGGTTGGCCAAAAAGGGCGTATGCGTTTTTTCCTGAATATATTCAAGAAAAAACGCATACGCCCTTTTTGACCAAGAGCATCATTGTCGACTTTCTGCCTCTTTTCCTATGCTTTAAATGCAATTCCCATCTACCCCCTGAAATCGTTTTCCTGCAAATCTGTCCTGCTTACAAGTCGTCTTTGCAGACTTCCTTCAATATATTTTTGGACGATAGCTGTCATTTATAACTCTGCAGGTTTGTGAGTTACAGTGCCCCTGAGCTCCTTTCTTCAACTCGCTATCTTGTGAGCTGGCCACAAACCCGCAGGATTGCTTCAGGCCCTAATCTGGTTTCGGCACGGCATGCTGAGCCTTTGGTTAATTCCTTTTCCTGGTGTGAAATGAGCGTTAAGATTGCCCGTGCAGACACCTACAGCTAGTCTCTCACTGGTTCTCCCTCTTCCTGTTCATCTTGCGCAGAATTTGCAAACTGTGCCCAACAGGAGGTTAAAGGCACTGACTCTCCAAGTGGGGAGAGTGTTAGTAAAGTGTCTGGAATGGTGAACCCGAGTAAAAGGGGACAAAAACTGAGCTGCATTTGAAAACGTTTGTCTGTCACACGGTGCACCATACTGTGGGTTTCCCATGCATGTTTTAGCTGAAAGAATAATCCCTTAAACCTGGAGATTTGGGACCCATAGAATGGGTACCATGCAGTATGACTTCAAAGGGTCTGCATTTGCTCATCGAACCTCACCAATGCTATCAGCCCGAAGTGCCCAACCTTATGTCTCACTCAGCTCTGGGTGTAGATGTGGTAAATCCAGGTTGCATCACAAGCCCTGAATGAATTATTTAAGAATTGCTCTCTATTTCACTGTCCTTGTGTTTTGTTTGTGTAATTCATTTTGATAATGGGATTTATCGGATTTTCTCTGCTGCATTCATGCCGCTGTACGCACGCTTCATTCTCTTACGGAGACATATAAATCCATGGGTTTGAAGATTCTTACTAGTCCGGTGAATTTCTAGTCGTTAAATATAGGGTGTTTAGCCCATTTCGTTGAGAAAGGGGTAGGTCTTGACTATGACATACTTGACGTATGGAATGGTATCTGTGCTAATTTCTATCTCTGGTTTTATGCAGCACCCAAACTCACCTTTCCCCTTAAGCAAACATAAGTTGGTTTTCTAAATTTGAGACCCTGTTCTGTTTTGTAATTCAGTTCATGTGTAGCCAAGATTACAATCCGCGTATTAGTGATATCTTATGATGTTTCATTTTCTGTGTGACTTATTTCACTTAGAATCATCGTACCTGAATCCACTCATTATGCCACGACGGGCCAGATGACATAGATTTCATTGGTGAGTGATATTCCATTGTACGTACGTACCACAACTTCTTTATCCATTTTTCGCTTTCTGGGATATTTAACATGTACCGTAGACGAGGTTCTTGTAAACAGAGCCGTCTGAAACTTTGGGGTGGCTGTGTGTTTTTGATTTTAATTTCCCTAAGCTATAGGACCATAAGTGGAAGTGCCGTAGGCTCCGTTGCTTTGTTTTTTAGGTGTTTCAAGAAACACCGTACACTTCTCGAGAGTGGCTCTTGGCAATTTACATCCCACCCATCAGCATAGCAAGGCTCCCTGTTCTCCATGGCCTGTGCTGCATTTCTGGATTTTACACTTTTTTCAGATGACCCTTTTGACCGGGGGGCAGTGAGACTTCATTGTAGTGCAGATTTCTTTAACATGCTTGCTTGGTTGGCCGAAAAGTGCGTATGCGATTTTTCCTGAATATATTCAGGAAAAAACGCAAACGCCCTTTTTGCCCAAGAGCATCATTTACGACGTTCTGCCCCTTTTCCTATGCTTTAAATGCAATCCCGTCTACCCCCTGAAATCGTTTTCCTGCAATTCTGTCCCGCTTACAAGTCGTCTTCGTAGCCTTCCCTCAATATATTTTTGGACGATAGCTGTCATTTATTACTCTGCAGGTTTGTGAGTTACAGTGCCCCTGAGCTCCTTTCTTCAACTCGCTATCTTGTGAGCTGGCCGCAAACCCGCAGGATTGCTTCAGGCCCTAATCTGGTTCCGGCACGGCATGCTGAGCCTTTGGTTAATTCCTTTTCCTGGTGTGAAATGAGCGTTAAATTTGCCCGTGCAGACACCTAGAGCTAGTCTCTCACTGGTTCTCCCCCTTCCTGTTCATCATGTGCAGAAATTGCAAACTGTCCCCAACAGGAGGTTAAAGGCACTGACTCTCCAAGAGGGGAGAGTGTTAGTAAAGGGTCTGGAATTGTGAACCCGAGTAAAAGGGGACGAAAACTGAGATGCATTTGAAAACGTTTGTCTGTCACACGGTGCACCATACTGTGGGTTTCCCATGCATGTTTTAGCTGAAAGAAGATTCCCTTAAATCTGGAGATTTGGGACCCATAGAATGGGTACCATGCAGTATGACTTCAAAGGGTCTGCATTTGCTCATCGAACCTCACCAATGCTATCAGCCCGAAGTGCCCAACCTTATGTCTCACTCAGCTCTGGGTGTAGACGTGGTAAATCCATGTTGCATCACAAGCCCTGAATGAATTATTTAAGAATTGCTCTCTATTTCACTGTCCTTGGGTTTTGTTTGTGTAATTCATTTTGGTAATGGGATTTATCGGATTTTCTCTGCTGCATTCATGCCGCTGTACACACGCTTCATTCTCTTACGGAGACATATAAATCCATGGGTTTGAAGATTCTTACTAGTCAGGTGTATTCCTAGGCGTTGAATATTGGGTGTTTAGTCCATTTCGTTGAGCAAGGGGTAGGTCTTGACTATTACATATTTGGCTTATGGAAAGGTATCTGTCCTAATTTCTATCTCTGGTTTTATGCAGCACCCCAACTCACCTTTCCCCTTAAGCAAGCATAAGTTGGTTTTCTAAATTTGAGACCCTGTTGTATTTTGTAATTCAGTTCATGTGTAGCCAAGTTTACATTCCGTGTATTAGTGATATCTTATGATGTTTCATTTTCTGTGTGACTTATTTCACTTAGAATCATCATACCTGAATCCACTCATTATGGCGCGACGGGCCTGATGACATAGATTTCATTGCTGAGTGATATTCCATTGTACGTACGTACCAGAACTTCTTTATCCATTTTTCACATTCTGCGATATTTAACTTGTACCGTAGACGAGATTCTTGTATACAGAGCCGTCCGACACTTTGGGGTGGCTGTGTGTTTTTGATTTTAATTTCCCTAAGCTATAGGACCATAAGTGGAAGTGCCGAAGGCTCCGTAGCTTTGTTTTTTCGGTGTTCCAGGAAACACCATACACTTCTCCAGAGTGGCTGTTGGCAATTTACATCCCGCCCATCAGCATAACAAGGCTCCCTGTTCTCCATGGCCTGTGCTGCCTTTCTGAATTTTACACTTTTTTCAGATGGCCCTTTTGACCGGGGGGCAGTGAGACTTCATTGTAGTGCAGATTTCTTTAACATGCTTGCTTGGTTGGCCAAAAAGGGCGTATGCGTTTTTTCCTGAATATATTCAGGAAAAAACCCATACGCCCTTTGTGGCCAAGAGCATCATTGTCGACGTTCTGCCTCTTTTCCTATGCTTTAAATGCAATTCCCGTCTACCCCCTGAAATCGTTTTCCTGCAATTCTGCCCCACTTACAAGTCGTCTTCGCAGCCTTCCTTCAATATATTTTTGGACGATAGCTGTCATTTATAACTCTGCAGGTTTGTGAGTTACAGTGCCCCTGAGCTCATTTCTTCAACTCGCTATCTTGTGAGCTGGCCGCATACCCACAGGATTGCCTCAGGCCCTAATCTGGTTCCGACACGGCATGCTGAGCCTTTGGTTAATTCCTCTTCCTGGTGGGAAATGAGCGTTAAATTTGCCCGTGCAGACACCTAGAGCTAGTCTCTCATTCGTTCTCCCTATTCCTTTTCATCTTGCGCAGAAATTGCAAACTGTGCCCAACAGGAGGTTAAAGGCACTGACTCTCCAAGTGGAGAGAGTGTTCGTAAAGGGTCAGGAATGGTGAACCCGAGTAAAAGGGGACGAAAGCTGAGATGCATTTGAAAACGTTTGCCAGTCACACGGTGCACCATACTGTGGGTTTCCCATGCATGTTTTAGCTGAAGGAAGAATAGCTTAAACCTGGAGAGTTGGGACCAATGGAATGGGAACCATGCAGTATGACTTCAAATTGTCTGCATTTGCTCAACGAACCTCACCAATGCTATCAGCCCAAAGTGTTCAACATTATGTCTCACTCAGCTCTGGGTGTAGATGAGGTAAATCCAGGTTGCATCACAAGCCCTGAATGAATTATTTAAGAATTGCTCTCTATTTCACTGTCATTGTGTTTTGTTTTTGTAATTCATTTTGATAATGGGATTTACCGGATTTTCTCTGCTGCCTTCATGCAGCTGTACACACGCTTGATTCTCTTATGGAGACAAATAAATCCATGGGTTTGAAAATTCTTTCTAGTCAGGTGTATTCCTAGTCGTTGAATATAGGGTGTTTAGCCCATTTCCTTGAGCAAGGGGTAGGTCTTGACTATTACATATTTGACGTATGGAATGGTATCTGTGCTAATTTCTATCTCTGGTTTTATGCAGCACCCAACTCACCTTTCCCCTTAAGCAAACATATGTTGGTTTTCTAAATTTGAGACCCTGTTCTGTTTTGTAATTCAGTTCATGTGTAGCCAAGATTACATTCCGTGTATTAGTGATATCTTATGATGTTTCATTTTCTGTGTGACTTATATCACTTAGAATCATCGTACATAAATCCACTCATTATGCCGCGATGGGCCTGATGACATAGATTTCATTGGAGAGTGATATTCTATTGCACATACGTACCACAACGTCTTTATCCATTTTTTGCTTTCTGCGATATTTAAATTGTACCGTAGACGAGGTTCTTGAAAACAGAGCCGTATGAAACTTTGGGGTGGCTGTGTGTTTTTGATTTTAATTTCCCTAACCTATAGGACCATAAGTGGAAGTGCCGTAGGCTCCGTTGCTTTGTGTTTTAGGTGTTTCAGGAAACACCATACACTTCTCCAGAGTGCCTGTTGGCAATTAACATCACACCCATAAGCATAACAAGGCTCCCTGTTCTCCATGGCCTGTGCTGCCTTTCTGGATTATACACTTTTTCAGATGGACCTTTTGACCGGGGAGCAGTGAGACTTCATTGTAGTGCAGATTTCTTTAACATGCTTGCTTGGTTGGCCATAAAGGGCGTATACATTTTTTCCTGAATATATTCAGGAAAAAACGCATACGCCCTTTTTGGCCAAGTGCATCATTTTCGACGTTCTGCCTCTTTTCCTATACTTTAAATGCAATTGCAGTCTACCCCCTGAAATCGTTTTCCTGCAATTCTGCCCCGCTTTCAAGTCCTCTTCGCAGCCTTCCTTCAATATATTTTTTGACGATAGCTGTCATTTATAACTCTGCAGTTGTGTGAATTACAGTGCCCCTGAGCTCCTTTCTTCAAATTGCTTTCTTGTGAGCTGGCCGCAAACCCGCAGGATTGCTTCAGGCCCTAATATGGTTCCGGCACGGCATGCTGAGCCTTTGGTTAATTCCTCTTCCTGGTTGGAAATGAGCGTTAAATTTGCCCGTGCAGACACCTACAGCTAGTCTCTCATTGGTTCTCCCTATTCCTGTTCATCTTGCTCAGAAATTGCAAACTGTGCCAATCAGCAGGTTAAAGTCACTGACTCTCCAAGTGGAGAGAGTGTTAGTAAAGGATCTGGAATTGTGAACCCAAGTAAAAGGGGACAAAAACTGAGATGCATTTGAAAACGTTTCCCGGTCACACAGTGCACCATACTGTGGGTTTCCCATGCATGTTTTAGCTGAAGGAAGAATCGCTTAAACCTGGAGAGTTGGGACCCATGGAATGGGTACCATGTAGTATGACTTCAAATGGTCTGCATTTGCTCATCGAGCCTCACCAATGCTATCAGCCCGAAGTGTCCAACCTTATGTCTCACTCAGCTCTGGGTTTAGTTGAGGTAAATCCAGGTTGCATCACAAGCCCTGATTGAATTATTTAAGAATTGCTCTCTATTTCACTGTCATTGTGTTTTGTTTTTGTAATTCATTTTGATAATAGGGTTTATCGGATTTTTTCTGCTGCCTTCATGCAGCTGTACACACGCTTGATTCTCTTATGGAGACATATAAATCTATGGGTTCGAAGATTCTTACTAGTCAGGTGTATTGCTAGGCTTTGAATATAGGGTGTTTAGTCCATCTCGTTGAGAAAGTGTAGGTCTTGACTATTATATATTTGACATATGGAATGGTATCTGTGCTAATTTCTATCTCTGGTTTTATACAGCACCCCAACTCACCTTTCCCCTTAAGCAAATATAAGTTGGTTTTCTAAATTTGAGACCCTGTTCTGTTTTGTAATTCTGTTCATGTGTAGCCAAGATTACATTCCGTATATTAGTGATATCTTATGATGTTTCATTTTCTGTGTCACTTATTTCACTTAGAATCATCATACCTGAATCCACTCATTATGCCGCGACGGGCCTGATGACATAGATTTCATTGGAGATTGATATTCCATTGTACATACGTACCACCACTTCTTTATCCATTTTTTGCTTTCTGCGATATTTAACTTGTACCGTAGACGAGATTCTTGTAAACAGAGCCGTCTGAAACATTGGGGTGGCTGTGTGTTTCTGATTTTAATTTCCCTAAGCTATAGGACCATAAGTGGAAGTGCCGGAGGCTCCGTTGCTTTGTTTTTTAGGTGTTTGAGGAAACACCATACACTTCTCCAGAGTGGCTCTTGGCAATTTACATCCCGCCCATCAGCATAACAAGGCTCCCTATTCTCCATGGCCTGTGCTTCCTTTCTGAATTTTACACTTTTTTCAGATGGCCCTTTTGACCGGGGGGCAGTGAGACTTCACTGTAGTGCAGATTTCTTTAACATGCTTGCTTGGTTGGCCAAAAAGTGCATATGCGTTTTTTCCTGAATATATTCAGGAAAATACGTATACCCCCTTTTTGGCCAAGTGCATCACTGACGACGTTCTGCCTCTTTCCGTATGCTTTAAATGCAATTCCAGTCTACCCCCTGAAATCGTTTTCCTGCAATTCTGCCCCGCTTTCAAGTCCTCTTCGCAGCCTTCCTTCAATATATTTTTGGACGATAGTTGTCATTCATAACTCTGCAGGTTTTTGAATTACAGTGCCCCTGAGCTCCTTTCTTCAAATCGCTATCTTGTGAGCTGGCCACAAACCCGCAGGATTGCTTCAGGCCCTAATCTGGTTTCGGCACGGCATGCCGAGCCTTTGGTTAATTCCTCTTCCTGGTGGGAAATGAGCGTTAAATTTGCCCCTGCAGACACCTACAGCTAGTCTCTCATTGGTTCTCCCTATTCCTGTACATCTTGCGCAGAAATTGCAAACTGTGCCAAACAGGAGGTTAAAGGCACTGACTCTCCAAGTGGGGAGAGTGTTAGTAAAGGGTCTGGAATGGTGAACCCGAGTAAAAGGGGACGAAAACTGAGATTCATTTGAAAACGTTTTCCGGTCACACGGTGCACCATACTGTGGGTTTCCCATGCATGTTTTAGCTGAAGGAAGAATCCCTTAAACCTGGAGAGTTGGGACCCATGGAATGGGTACTATGCAGTATGACTACAAATGGTCTGCATTTGCTCATTGAACCTCATCCATGCTGTCAGCCCGAAGTCTCCAACCTTATGTCTCACTCAGCTCTGGGTGTAGATGAGGTAAATCCAGGTTGCATCACAAGCCCTGAATGAATTATTTAAGAATTGCTCTCTATTTCACTGTCATTTTTTTTGTTTTTGAAATTTATTTTGATAATGGGATTTAGCTGATTTTCACTGCTGCGTTTTTGTCACTGTACACACGCTTGATTCTCTTATGGAGACATATAAATCCATAGGTATTAAGACTCTTACTCATCCTGTATATTCCTAGGCACTGAATATGGGGTGTTGAGTCCATTTCGTTGACCAGGAAGTAGGTTTTTTCTATTACATATTTGGCTTATGGAACGGTATCTGTGCTAATTTCAATCTCTGGTTTTATGCAGCACCCCAACTCTCCTTGATCCTTAAGCAAGCATAAGTTGGTTTTCTAAATTTGAGACCCCGTTCTCTTTTGTAATTCAGTTCATTTGTAGCCACGTTTACATTCCATGTATTAGTAATATCGTATGTCTTTGTCTTTTTGAATTATGTGACTTCAAATGATCATACGTAACTCCTCTGGGGTTGTTACAACTGGCCATGTTTCATTGATTTTCAGGCTGAGTAATATTCCACTCTACATAAGTGCCACACCTCTGTCCATTTTTTCCCTCCAGTGACATATAAATTATATCCTAATCGAGGATATATTAAACAGAGAGGCGGTAAACATTGGGGTGCCTGTGTCCTCTCGATTTTTCTTTTTCCCAAGATATACGTCCATGAGTGCAAGTGCCCTGTGCTCTGTAGCTCATTTTTTAGATGCTTTAGTAATCACAATACACTTTTCCAGAGTGACCGTTGGCAATATACATTTCCACTATAAGCCTCACAGGGCTCCCTTTTCTCCTTGCCCTGTCCTGCATTTCTGGTGTTTACACTTTATGAGGAAGGCTCTTCTGACTGATGCGAAGTGATATGTTTTGTAGTATTGATTTCCAGTGCCCACCTGTTTGGTTGGCTAAAAAAGTGTATGCCCTTTTCTTGAATATATACAGAAAAAGATGCATACACCCTTTTTGGCCAACTGCAATGTTGGCAATGTTCAGCCCCTTTTCTTGTGCTTAATGGCGAGTCCTTTCTACCTCATCCAATCCCTTTCCTGCCATTCTCCGTTGCTTACAAGTCCTTTTCTCTGACTTTCCTCAAGACATTTTTCAGTGATAGATATTTTCAACTCTGCAGTTTCGTGAATTTTAGTGTCCCTGAGTTCCATTTTTCAACTTGTGTTTATGGGAACTGGCCACAAAGCAGCGGGATTTCCTCAAGCCCTATTCTGTTTCCATGGGCAACCCTAGCCTTTGGTCAATTCGTCTTCCTGATTGGAAATTAGAGTGACATATGTCTCTCCGAAAACCTAGGACTTGTCTCTCATTGTTCCTCCTCCTTCTGCTTCATCCTTGGACAAATTCCAAACTGTGTGCAACAGGATGTTGACAGTGCTGACATCTCCAAGTGGGGAGACTGTTAGTAAAGGCGCCGGAGTGGTGAACCCGAGCACCAGGAGATGAGGAGATGAGATGCCTTTTCCAAACTCTTCCCGATCAGACGATATACCATCCTCTGGGTGTGACAGGCATGTTTTAGCTGTAGGAAGTGTCCCGTTCATGTGAGGAGAACACCAGGGCTTTTTCAAAATCAGTGTCTCTCCGCTACCCAAACTGGGGAATTTTTTAAGCTACGGCTACACATATGTTCATTAAGGGCCTTGGGAAGTAGGCAGAGTCCAAACTTTAGATGATTGAAGTCTTCAGGGTCAGAAGCACTGACCACCGGCTTCCCTTAGGTTCCATTTTAACTGTCATTGATAGATGATGTCAATAAAAATATCTATTCTTTTTCAGATTATTTCCCCTTATAGGTTATTGCAAAATATTGAGTGTAGTTCCCTGTGCTATAGAGTAGTTCCTTGTTGACGATCTATTTTATACATAGCAGTGTGTATGTGTTAATCCCAAACTGTTAATTTATCCCTCCTCCCACCTTTCTCCTTTGGTAATAATAAATTATAAGATTTTATACTTCTCAGAAATGGGGGAGCTGAATGAGAGGTATCATTTTCAATGGAAAAGCATTTAAAACAAGATTGAAGATTTAACCAAGATTATTAGATGTACATCCTTGGAAAGAAATCACTTCGCTTCTCTAATATTGACCTGACAAATAAGACAAACCTTTTCACTGAACTTGCTTATAATAAAGTGATGGAAATATCAAATGGAAGTGTTAGAAACATCTTATTTTACCCGAGCCTTATACACTGTTCTATGTTAATTATAGTTTGGCTCACACATCTGTTCATTGAAGTTACAACGTTCTCAATTTCTGTTACTGATCCTCCAGAGTGGACCCCAACAAGTGTCCCCACGCCCAGTGTCATTGGAGCCAAAAGATCGAGACTGAGTTTGGTTCAGAAGCAAAGGAAACTTTATATTTTGATCAGAGAATGGAGAGGTGAGAGCATGTGCTACCCCGTGGGCTGTGGGCTGGGCTGCTGTGTAGAGATCCTGTCAGATTCAGTGGGAGGGAGGGGGCAGAGCTCTCGAGGGCCCTGTTGGCTGCAGCTCAGGCTCTATATCGCGGAGTCTGCACTGGGCCCCAGGACCTGATGTGTCGACCCAGCCATTCTGTACTAGGAAATCTGGTCTGAAGTGCCGGGTGTGGAACCTCTGTATGCGGGACCCTAGGAGCACATGAAATTAGACAAAGCACAAAGGATAAAAAAGGTTAGACTTTATTTTATTGCCCAGATTCTATTTTTATCTCCCAGGGATTTTTAATGGGCTTTGCCTGGGACAAACCCCTCTTCTGCCTTTTGTCCTCTTCCTCATTCTTGGAGTGCTGAGGGTGCAGACCCTTCTTCTGTAACTGCTGAGTGCTGAGTTAGGAGCCCTTATACCCGTGGGCGAGGGTCAGAACTTCTCCCCAGCAGCCTCTAGGTGACGTTGATTGTCCCCAGGCCTCCAGCCTCCCTGTTCATCTGCCTGAGCATGAGCATTGGAAGTGTTATAGATTCTAATGACCTTTAAGGGTCCGGGAAGGAAATGTGCAGTGACGCTGTGAGGTCCACTTTCACCCCGCCACACATTTGTTCAGACACTTTAGGCTGACCGTTTCTGCCAGCCTAGATGCTCTGACTAGTAGTCTGCACTTTCTTCAATTAGGCCTCTGAATTAACGTAAAAACAGCACCAGGTGTCAGGACCCTGCCTGCTCAACTCCCGGACAGTCCAGGGTCAGTTGTGATGAAGGACCATGATGGCCACTGAGTCAACAGCCTTTTGAAGTAAACAGGAGTCCAGCCGGTCTTACTGGTCACCATCATCACGGTGTCTGTAGGCTTTTCTATGGTGACAGCGTGATATACGGTTCCCCTGCCAAGATTATTACCTCCCCTCTGGGTGCAGTAAGTCCTGCAAGCAGTAGTCTACTCTTTTGTGACACACTCTTGTTGTTTTATGAGAGAAACTCCAGGTCAAGTGATGGTCACATGTGTCGTCATGGTGCCCCGTTGCCCCCGGATATCTCTCTGGATGTTGGAGTAGGAGGGCTTCCTCACTGGAGGTCAGTGTGCCCACGGAGCAAACCCTGCAACTTCAGGGCATGGTTGGGGGTTAGGAACACCACGTGGGGTCCTTTTCCCTTAGGAGGGAGGTGGCCTTTTGAGCTGCTGATTTCCAGGTTTTTAGATACCGCCAGTATGTTGGCCAGATGTTGCAGTGGGCCAAGCCCCTTGGTGACTATAGTTTATCCTACCTGGATGGCATTCTTGCATTGTTCCATTTCAAGTGGTCCCAGGTTTTGCACTAATACTCCAATGGCAATTCACCTTTCACCAGGAATGTAAAGGTCAAAGGGTTTAGCTAAATTAGGGAGTTCCAGGGCAAGGGTCTGAATTGACTGCTCTTTCCATTCTTGAAAGGCCACTTCTGGATTCTATTCAAAAGGATCATCATCTTTTCCTTTCAGTGTTTCATATAGAGGCCCAGCTAGTAGACTGTAGTTAGGGATCCAGAAGCAGCAAACTCTGGCCTCCCCAGGAACCCCTAAGCTGTCTTCTAGTTTTAGAAAGGGGTAAGGCTGTAAATTGTTTCTTCCCTTTCCTGGGATGAGCTTCTCCGACCTTCTGTGAGAATGAAGCCCAGGCAGGTCACCGTAGTCTGTGATATTTGAGCTTTTTCTTGGACAACTTCTATCCTTTATTGGCTTGGTAGTTCAGAGGCCTCCTTAGTAGGGCTGGTGATCAGAATGTCGTCAGCATATTGAAGGAGTGTTTCCTTTTCCAGAGGTAGAACTTTTACGTCTTTAGCTAAGCTTTCCCCAAAGATGGTGTGGGAATTTTTGAACCCTTGGGGCAAGACGGCCTGGATGTATTGTTTTAGTTGTATGTTGAGTCCTGCCACTTACAAGCCAAAATTTCTTGTGACTCTGGGACTAATGGCATACAAAAGAAGGCATCATTGAAGACTAATACAGAATACCGTCTCCTGGTGGTTGGTAGAATGACCAGCAGGGTGTAGGAATTAGGAACTACTGGAGGTATATACTCGGTGGCTTCACTGACGATCCTGACATCTTTACCAGGCCCCTGGCAGCCCATGGGGCTCTCGTGGTCAGGCCAATCTCAGGATATAGAGCTCACCTGGGCAGGTACCCCACCTCCACACCAGCCCATGGGGCTCTCATGGTCAGGCCCATCCCAGGATATGGGGTTCCCTGGGCAGGTCCCCTGCAGCCCATGGGGCTCTCGTGGTCAGCTCCCTCCCAGGATACAGAGCTACACTTGCAGGTACTGTGGCAGGGCAGGGCACACAGGAACCGTGCACATTGCCCTCATTGCAGAGCACTCTCAGCTCACCTGTCACTCAGATCTGACACAGAGCACCTCAGAGCAGGACTTGAACTAACAAATAGCAACTCCGACAGGTCTGTGACCATGGGCATCACTCTGTACGGCCTGCCACCACCTGGTCTTCCAGAGACTTCCACTGCACCCGGGGCACCAGGCCTCTGTCTCCACCCACCACCCACCCCTCCTCTCCCTGACTCCTGGGGTCCTCTTATTAGGCCAGGGTTTTCTTGAAGCTGTCTCCCACTCATGGGCCAGATAAAATGATTAGAATACAAGCCAGAGCTGCAGCCCATTGTCTATCCTGACTCTCAAGAGCCCACACCTGTTCCTTGGACCTGGCCGATTCAGCAAGTTCCATTTTCTGCAACTGTGAGACCCTGAGGGGTGATGATTGGCTGACCTGGGCAGCCTGACCATGCCGGCCAGCCCTCCCCAGGTGTGCCTGTTTTGAGATCAATATAAACACCGCTCCAGGCAGCAAGAACCCCTGCAGCTGTGCCTGACGCCATTTTCTCTGCCCTGTCAGCAGTCTCGGGGCTGGGCTGGTGGGAGGGAGTGACAGGTCACGGCGTTGTGGGTGGCCCAGTGTGAGTGGGGCTCTGCTGGACTTTCTGCAGCAGTTGTCAAGATGCCACCTGCTAAAGAAGAGGATGTGTCACCCATACCTGGCGCTGGAATTTCTCCCTGGGCAGACGTGAGGAAGGAAGAAATCAGTGGGGGCCGGGACAGGAGGGGTATCTCAGGCAGGGAAATGGAAAGCTTCCAGAAGAGCACCCAGGGCCAGGACCATCCTGGCTGGCCTGCAGGCACCAAGTTGGCTGGCATGCAATCACTCGTGTGGCTCCATTGCCCTTCCTCTAGGCTTTCAAGTCCTTGAACATATTCAGGTGTTTTATCTGGGAAGGGTGGGAACATTTCAGCAGCAGCTGGCCTGGGGCTCGGACCACGTTTACTCACAGATGCCTCAGCACGGTCCCCCAGCTTTGCAATGAGGACGCTTGTTGCGTGGGGCCTGCTGGCTGTATGGGAGATGATTCCCCACCACTGACCAACTTCAGAATTGTTTACAACTGGAGCAAGTGTCCTGATACGGTTTTCCTCTGTGTAACTTGTGGATTCTGTTTGTTTTTTCTATTTTTCGTTTTTGGTTCAAGGTAGATTTCATTCCTCTTTTTTGCATTTACAAATATAAGCATAGAAATAATTTATTCATATAAATACATGTATGTGGAGGGAAGAATATTTTTTCTGTTTTACTTTTTAATTTTATTTTTTTTAATTTTTAATCTTATTTTTTATACAGCAGGTTCTTATTGGTTATCTATTTTATACATATAAATGTATACATGTCAATCCCAATCTCTCAACTCTTCACACCACCATCCCCCCAACAGCTTTCTGCCCTTGGTGCAGATTTCCTTTACAGGCTTGCTTGGTTGGCCATCAAGGGTGTATGCGTTTTTTCCTGAATATATTCAGGAAAAAATGCATACGCCCTTTTTGGCAAAGTGCATCATTGTCGACATTCTGCCTCATTTCCTATGCTTTAAGTGCAATTCCAGTCTACCCCCTGAAATAGTTTTCCTCAAATGCTGCCCCCCTTTCCAGTCCTCTTCGCAGACTTACTTCAATATATTTTTGGACGATAGCTGTCATTCATAACTCTGCAGGTTTGTGAATTAGAGTGCCCCTGAGCTCCTTTCTTCAACTCGCTTTCTTGTGAGCTGGCCGAAAACCGCAGGAATGCTTCAGGCGCTAATCTGTTTCTGGCAGGGCACGCTGACCCTTTGGTTAATTCCTCTTCCTGGTGGGAAATGGTCGTTACACTTGCCCGTGCAGGCACCTACAGCTAGTCTCTCATTGGTTCTCCCTATTCCTGTTCATCTTGCTCAGAAATTGCAAACTGTGCTGAACAGGATGTTAAAGGCATTGACTCTCCAGGTGGGGAGAGTGTTAGTAAAGCGTCTGGAATGGTGAACCCGAGTACCAGGGCACAAAAACTGAGATGCATTTGAAAACGTTTCGCAATCACATGGTGGAATATACTCTGCGTTTCTCATGCATGTTTTAGCTGAAGGAAGAATCCCTTAAACCTGGAGAGTTGGGACCCATGGAATGGGTACCATGCAGTATGCCTTCAAACGGTCTGCATTTGCTCACCGAGCCTCACCAATGGTATCAGCGTGAAGGGTCCAGCCTTATGTCTCACCCAGCTCTGGGTGTAGATGTGGTAAATCCAGGTTGCATCACAAGCCCTGAATGAATTATTTAAGAATTGCTCTCTATTTCACTGTCATTGTGTTTTGTTTTTGAAATTTTTTTTGATAAAGAAGTTATCCGATTTTCACTGCTGCGTTTAGGCCACTGTACACACGCTTGATTCTCTTACGGAGACATATAAATCCATGGGTTTGAAGATTCTTACTAGTCAGGTATATTCCGAGGCGTTGAATATGGGGTGTTGAGTTCATTTCGTTGAGCAAGGAGTAGGTCTTGTCTATTATATATTTGGCTTATGGAAAGATATCTGTGCTAATTTCAATCTCTGGTTTTATGCAGCACGCCAACTCACCTTTCCCCATAAGCAAGCGTAAGTTCGTTTTCTAAATTTGAGACCGTGTTCTGTTTTGTAGATCAGTTCATGTGTAGCCAAGTTTACATTCCATGTATTAGTGATAACTTATGATGTTTCTTTTTCTGTGTGACTTATTTCACGTAAAATCATCATACCTGAATCCATTCATTATGCCACTACTGGCCTGATGACATAGATATCATTGCTGAGTGATATTCCATTGTACATACGTACCACATCTTCTTTATCCATATTTCGATTTCTGGGATATTTAACTTGTATCGTAGACGAGGTTCTTGTAAACAGAGCCGTCCCAAACTTTGGGGTGGCTCTGTGTTTTTCATTTTAATGTCCCTAAGCTATAGGACCATAAGTGGAAGTGCCATAGGCTGTGTTGCTTTGTTTCCTACGTGTTTCCGGAAACACCATACAGTTCTCCAGAGTGGCTTTTGGCGGTTCACATCCCGCCCATCAGCATAACAAGGCTACATGTTCTCCATGGCCTGTCCTGCCTTTCTGGATTTTACACTTTTTTCAGATGGCCCTTTTGACCGGGGGGCAGTGAGGCTTCATTGTAGTGCAGATTTTCTTTACACGCTTGCTTGGTTGGCCAAAAAGGGCGTATGCGTTTTTTCCTGAATATATATATGGGGAGAGTGTTATTGACGGGTCTGGAATATTGAACCCTAGTACCAGGGGAAAAAAACTGAGATGCATTTGAAAACGAATCCAAATCACAAGGTGGACCATACTCTGGGTTTCCCATGCATGTTTTAGCTGAAGGAAGAATCCCTTAAACCTGGAGAGTTGGGACCCATGGAATGGGTACCATGCAGTATGACTTCAAATGTTCTGCATTTGCTCACCGAACCTCACCAATGCTATCAGCCCGAAGTGTCCAGCCTTATGTCTCACCCAGCTCTGGTTGAAGATGTGCTAAATCCAGGTTGTATCACAAGCCCTGAATGAATTATTTAAGAATTGCCCTCTATTTCAGTGTCATTGTGTTTTGTTTTTGAAATTTATTTTGATAATGGGATTTATCGGATTTTCACTGATGCGTTTAGGCCGCTGTACACACGCTTGATTCTCTTACGGAGACATATAAATCCATGGGTTTTAAGATCCTTACTAGTCAGGTATATTCCTAGGCGTTGAATATGGGGTGTTGACTCCATTTCTTTGAGCAAGGAGTAGGTCTTTTCTATTACATATTTGGTTTATGGAACAGTTTCTGTGCTAATATCAATCTCTGGTTTTATGCAGCACCCCAACTCACCTTTCCCCATAAGCAACCATCAGTTGGTTTTCTAACTTGGAGACCCTCTTCTGTTTTGTAATTCAGTTCATGTGTAGCCAAGTTTCATTCCATGTATTAGTGATATCTTATGATGTTCCTTTTTCTGTGTGACTTATTTCACGTAGAATCATTGTACCTGAATCCACTCATTATGCCGCTAAGGGCCAGATGACATAGGTTTCATTGCTGAGTGATTTTCCATTGTACGTATGTACCACAACTTCTTTATCCATTTTCGCTTTCTGGGATATTTAACTTGTACCGTAGACGAGGTTCTTGTAAACAGAGCCGACCCAAACTTTGGGGTGGCTGTGTGTTTTTGATTTTAACTTCCCTAAGCTATAGGACCATAAGTGGAAGTGCCATAGGCTGTGTTGCTTTGTTTCCTACGTCTTTCAGGAAACACCATACACTTCTCCAGAGTGGCTGTTGGCAGTTCACATCCCGCCCATCAGCATAACAAGGCTCCCTGTTCTCCATGGCCTGTGCTGCCTTTCTGGATTTTACACTTTTTTCAGATGGCCCTTTTGACTGGGGGGCAGTGAGACTTCATTGTAGTGCAGATTTCTTTAACATGCTTGCTTGGTTGGCCAAAAAGGGCGTATGCGTTTTTTCCTGAATATATTCAGGAAAAAACGCATACGCACTTTTTGGCCAAGTGCATCATTGTCGACGTACTGCCTCTTTTCCTAAGCTTTAAATGCAATTCCAGTCTACCCCCTGAAATCGTTTTCCTGCAATTTTGCCCCGCTTTCAAGTCCTCTTCACAGCCTTCCTTCAATATATTTTTGGATGATAGCTGTCACTTATAACTCTGCAGGTTTGTGAATTAGAGTGCCCCTGAGCTCCTTTCTTCAAATCGCTTTCTTTTGAGCTGGCCGCAAACCCGCAGGATTGCTTCAGGCCCTAATTTGTTCCGGCACGGCATGCTGAGCGTTTGGTTAATTCCTCTTCCTGGTTGGAAATGAGCGTTAAATTTGCCCGTGCAGACACCTACAGCTAGTCTCTCATTGGTACTCCCTATTCCTGTTCATCTTGCGCAGAAATTGCAAACTGTGCCAAATAGGAGGTTAAAGGCACTGACTCTCCAAGTGGGGAGAGTGTTAGTAAAGGGTCTGGAATGGTGAACCCGAGTAAAAGGGGACAAAAACTGAGATGCATTTGAAAATGTTTCCCGGTCACACGGTGCACCATACTGTGGGCTTCCCATGCATGCTTTAGCTGAAGGAAGAATCGCTTAAACCTGGAGAGTTGGGACCCATGGAATGGGTACCATGTAGTATGACTTCAAATGGTCTGCATTTGCTCATCGAACCTCACCAACGCTATCAGCCCGAAGTATCCAACCTTATGTCTCACTCAGCTCTGGGTGTAGATGAGGTAAATCCAGGTTGCATCACAAGTCCTGAATGAATTATTTAAGAATTGCTCTCTATTTCACTGTCATTGTGTTTTGTTTTTGTAATTCATTTTGATAATGGGATTTATCGGATTTTCTCTGCTGCCTTCATGCAGCTGTACACACGCTTGATTCTCTTATGGAGACATATAAATCCATGGGTTTGAAGATTCTTACTAGTCAGGTGTATTCCTAGGCGTTGAATATAGGGTGTTTAGCCCATTTCGTTGAGCAAGGGGTAGGTCTTGACTATTACATATTTGACGTATGGAATGGTATCTGTGCTAATTTCTATCTCTGGTTTTATGCAGGACCCCAACTCACCTTTCCCCTTAAGCAAACATAAGTTGGTTTTCTAAATCTGATACCCTGTTCTGTTTTGTAATTCAGTTCATGTGTAGCCAAGATTACATTCGGTGTATTAGAGATAACTTATGATGTTTCATTTTCTGTGTGACTTATTTCTCTTAGAATCATCGTACCTGAATCCACTAATTATGCCACGACGGGCCAGATGACATAGATTTCATTGCTGAGTGATATTCCATTGTACGTACGTACCACAACTTCTTTATCCATTTTTCGCTTTCTGGGATATTTAACTTGTACCGTAGACGAGGTTCTTGTAAACAGCGCCGTCTGAAACTTTGGGGTGGCTGTGTGTTTTTGATTTTAATTTCCCTAAGCTATAGGACTATAAGTGGAAGTGCCGTAGGCTCCGTTGCTTTGTTTTTTAGGTGTTTCAGGAAACACAATACACTTCTCCAGAGTGGCTCTTGGCAATTTACATCCCACCCATGAGCATAACAAGGCTCACTGTTCTCCATGGCCTGTGCTGCCTTTCTGGATTTTACACTTTTTTCAGATGGCCCTTTTGACAGGGGGGCAGTGAGACTTCATTGTAGTGCAGATTTCTTTAACATGCTTGCTTGGTTGGCCAAAAAGGGCGTATGCGTTTTTTCCTGAATATATTCAGGAAAAAACGCATACGCCCTTTTTGGCCAAGAGCATCATTGTCGACGTTCTGCCTCTTTTCCTGTGCTTTATATGCAATTCCCGTCTACCCCCTGAAATCGTTTTCCTGCAATTCTGCCCCGCTTTCTAGTCGTCTTCGCAGCCTTCCTTCAATATATTTTTGGACGATAGCTGTCGTTTATAAATCTGCAGGTTTGTGAGTTACAGTGGCCCTGAGCTCCTTTCTTCAACTCGCTATCTTGTGAGCTGTCCGCAAACCCGCAAGATTGCTTCAGGCCCTAATCTGGTTCCAGCACGGCATGATGAGCCTTTGGTTAATTCCTCTTCCTGGTGCGAAATGAGCGTTAAATTTGCCCGTGCAGACACCTACAGCTAGTCTCTCATTGGTTCTCCCTATTCCTGTTCATCTTGCGCAGAAATTGCAAACTGTGCCCAACAGGAGGTTAAAGGCACCTACTCTCCAAGTGGTGAGAGTGTTAGTAAAGGATCTGGAATGGTGAACCCAAGTAAAAGGGGACAAAAACTGAGATGCATTTGAAAACGTTTGTCGGACACATGGTGCACCATACTGTGGGTTTCCCATGCATGTTTTAGCTGAAGGAAGAATCCCTTAAATCTGGAGAGGTGGGAACCATGGAATGGGTACCATGCTGTATGACTTCAAAGGGTCTGCATTTGCTCATCGAACCTTACCAATGCTATCAGCCCGAAGTGCCCAACCTTATGTCTCACTCAGCTCTGGGTGTAGATGTGGTAAATCCAGGATGCATCACAAGACCTGAATGAATTATTTACGAATTGCTCTCTATTTCACTGTCCTTGTGTTTTGTTTGTGTAATTCATTTTGATAATGGGATTTATCGGATTTTCTCTGCTGCATTCATGCCGCTGTACACACGCTTCATTCTCTTACGGAGACATATAAATCCATGGGTTTGAAGATTCTTACTAGTCAGGTGTATTCCTAGGCGTTGAATATGTGGTGTTTAGTCCATTTCGTTGAGCAAGGGGTAGGTCTTGACTATTACATATTTGGCTTATGGAAAGGTATCTGTGCTAATTTCTATCTCTGGTTTTATGCAGCACCCCAACTCACCTTTCCCCTTAAGCAAGCATAAGTTGGTTTTCTAAATTTGAGACCCTGTTCTGTTTTGTAATTCAGTTCATGTGTAGCCAAGTTTACATTCTGTGTAGTAGTGATATCTTATGATGTTTCATTTTCTGTGTGACTTAGTTCACTTAGAATCATCGTACCTGAATCCACTCATTATGCTGCGACGGGCCTGATGACATAGATTTCATTGCTGAGTGATATTCCATTGTACGTACGTACCACAACTTCTTTATCCATTTTTCACATTCTGGGATATTTAACTTGTACCGTAGACGAGGTTCTTGTAAACAGAGCCGTCCGACACTTTGGGGTGGCTGTGTGTTTTTGATTTTAATTTCCCTAAGCTATAGGACCATAAGTGGAAGTGCCGTAGGCTCTGTAGCTTTGTTTTTTCGGTGTTCCGGGAAACACCATACACTTCTCCAGAGTGGCTGTTGGCAATTTACATCCCGCCCGTCAGCATAACAAGGCTCCCTGTTCTCCATGGCCTGTGCTGCCTTTCTGGATTTTACACTTTTTTCAGATGGCCCTTTTGACCAGGGGGCAGTGAGACTTCATTGTAGTGCAGATTTCTTTAACATGCTTGCTTGGTTGGCCAAAAAGGGCGTATGCGTTT
Organism: Delphinapterus leucas; assembly: GCF_059928025.1. Classification (NCBI taxonomy): domain Eukaryota; kingdom Metazoa; phylum Chordata; class Mammalia; order Artiodactyla; family Monodontidae; genus Delphinapterus; species Delphinapterus leucas. The sequence continues at coordinate 17,294,297 of NW_028322235.1, read as the reverse complement.
TTTCCTGAATATATTCAGGAAAAAACGCATACGCCCTTTTTGGCCAAGAGCATCATTGTCGATGTTCTGCCTCTTTTCCTATGCTTTAAATGCAATTCCCGTGTCCCCCCTGAAATCGTTTTCCTGCAATTCTGCCCCACTTACAAGTCGTCTTCGCAGCCTTCCTTCAATATATTTTTGGACGATAGCTGTCATTTATAACTCTGCAGGTTTGTGAGTTACAGTGCCCCTGAGCTCATTTCTTCAACTCGCTATCTTGTGAGCTGGCCGCAAACCCACAGGATTGCCTCAGGCCCTAATCTGGTTCCGGCACGGCATGCTGAGCCTTTGGTTAATTCCTCTTCCTGGTGCGAAATGAGCGTTAAATTTGCCCGTGCAAACACCTAGAGCTAGTCTCTGATTCGTTCTCCCTATTCCTTTTCATCTTGCGCAGAAATTGCAAACTGTGCCCAACAGGAGGTTAAAGGCACTGACTCTCCAAGTGGGGAGAGTGTTCGTAAAGGGTCTGGAATGGTGAACCCGAGTAAAAGGGGACGAAAACTGAGATGCATTTGAAAACGTTTGCCAGTCACACGGTGCACCAAACTGTGGGTTTCCCATGCATGTTTTAGCTGAAGGAAGAATCCCTTAAACTTGGAGAGTTGGGACCCATGGAATGGGTACCATGCTGTATGACTTCAAAGGGTCTGCATTTGCTCATCGAACCTCACCAATGCTATCAGCCCGAAGTGCCCAACCTTATGTCTCACTCAGCTCTGGGTGTAGATGTGGTAAATCCAGGTTGCATCACAAGCCCTGAATGAATTATTTAAGAATTGCTCTCTATTTCACTGTCCTTGGGTTTTGTTTGTGTAATTCATTTTGATAATGGGATTTATCGGATTTTCTCTGCTGCATTCATGCCGCTGTACACACGCTTCATTCTCTTATGGAGACATATAAATCCATGGGTTTGAAGATTCTTACTAGTCAGGTGTATTCCTAGGCGTTGAATATGGGGTGTTTAGTCCATTTCGTTGAGCAAGGGGTAGGTCTTGACTATTACATATTTGGCTTATGGAAAGGTATCTGTGCTAATTTCTATCTCTGGTTTTATGCAGCACCCCAACTCACCTTTCCCCTTAAGCAAGCATAAGTTGGTTTTCTAAATTTGAGACCCTGTTCTGTTTTGTAATTCAGTTCATGTGTAGCCATGTTTACATTCGGTGTATTAGTGATATCTTATGATGTTTCATTTTCTGTGTGACTTATTTCACTTAGAATCATCGTACCTGAATCCACTCATTATGCCGCGACGGGCCTGATGACATAGATTTCATTGCTGAGTGATATTCCATTGTACGTACGTACCACAACTTCTTTATCCATTTTTCACATTCTGGGATATTTAACTTGTACCGTAGACGAGGTTCTTGTAAACAGAGCCGTCCGACACTTTGGGGTGGCTGTGTGTTTTTGATTTTAATTTCCCTAAGCTATAGGACCATAAGTGGAAGTGCCGTAGGCTCTGTAGCTTTGTTTTTTCGGTGTTCCGGGAAACACCATACACTTCTCCAGAGTGGCTGTTGGCAATTTACATCCCGCCCGTCAGCATAACAAGGCTCCCTGTTCTCCATGGCCTGTGCTGCCTTTCTGGATTTTACACTTTTTTCAGATGGCCCTTTTGACCGGGGGGCAGTGAGACTTCATTGTAGTGCAGATTTCTTTAACATGCTTGCTTGGTTGGCCAAAAAGGGCGTATGCGTTTTTTCCTGAATATATTCAGGAATAAACGCATACGCCCTTTTTGGCCAAGAGCATCATTGTCGATGTTCTGCCTCTTTTCCTATGCTTTAAATGCAATTCCCGTGTCCCCCCTGAAATCGTTTTCCTGCAATTCTGCCCCACTTACAAGTCGTCTTCGCAGCCTTCCTTCAATATATTTTTGGACGATAGCTGTCATTTATAACTCTGCAGGTTTGTGAGTTACAGTGCCCCTGAGCTCATTTCTTCAACTCGCTATCTTGTGAGCTGGCCGCAAACCCACAGGATTGCCTCAGGCCCTAATCTGGTTCCGGCACGGCATGCTGAGCCTTTGGTTAATTCCTCTTCCTGGTGGGAAATGAGCGTTAAATTTGCCCGTGCAAACACCTAGAGCTAGTCTCTGATTCGTTCTCCCTATTCCTTTTCATCTTGCGCAGAAATTGCAAACTGTGCCCAACAGGAGGTTAAAGGCACTGACTCTCCAAGTGGGGAGAGTGTTCGTAAAGGGTCTGGAATGGTGAACCCGAGTAAAAGGGGACGAAAACTGAGATGCATTTGAAAACGTTTGCCAGTCACACGGTGCACCAAACTGTGGGTTTCCCATGCATGTTTTAGCTGAAGGAAGAATCCCTTAAACTTGGAGAGTTGGGACCCATGGAATGGGTACCATGCTGTATGACTTCACAGTGTCTGCATTTGCTCATCGAACCTCACCAATGCTATCAGCCCGAAGTGCCCAACCTTATGTCTCACTCAGCTCTGGGTGTAGATGTGGTAAATCCAGGTTGCATCACAAGCCCTGAATGAATTATTTAAGAATTGCTCTCTATTTCACTGTCCTTGGGTTTTGTTTGTGTAATTCATATTGATAATGGGATTTATCGGATTTTCTCTGCTGCATTCATGCCGCTGTACACACGCTTCATTCTCTTATGGAGACATATAAATCCATGGGTTTGAAGATTCTTACTAGTCAGGTGTATTCCTAGGCGTTGAATATGGGGTGTTTAGTCCATTTCGTTGAGCAAGGGGTAGGTCTTGACTATTACATATTTGGCTTATGGAAAGGTATCTGTGCTAATTTCTATCTCTGGTTTTATGCAGCACCCCAACTCACCTTTCCCCTTAAGCAAGCATAAGTTGGTTTTCTAAATTTGAGACCCTGTTCTGTTTTGTAATTCAGTTCATGTGTAGCCATGTTTACATTCCGTGTATTAGTGATATCTTATGATGTTTCATTTTCTGTGTGACTTATTTCACTTAGAATCATCGTACCTGAATCCACTCATTATGCCGCGAAGGGCCTGATGACATAGAGTTCATTGCTGAGTGATATTCCATTGTACGTACGTACCACAACTTCTTTATCCATTTTTCACATTCTGGGATATTTAACTTGTACCGTAGACGAGGTTCTTGTAAACAGAGCCGTCCGACACTTTGGGGTGGCTGTGTGTTTTTGATTTTAATTTCCCTAAGCTATAGGACCATAAGTGGAAGTGCCGTAGGCTCCGAAGCTTTGTTTTTTCGGTGTTCCGGGAAACACCATACACTTCTCCAGAGTGGCTGTTGGCAATTTACATCCCGCCCATCAGCATAACAAGGCTCCCTGTTCTCCATGGCCTGTGCTGCCTTTCTGATTTTACACTTTTTTCAGATGGCCCTTTTGACCGGGGGGCAGTGAGACTTCATTGTAGTGCAGATTTTTTTAACATGCTTGCTTGGTTGGCCAAAAAGGGCGTATGCGTTTTTTCCTGAATATATTCAGGAAAAACGCATACGCCCTTTTTGGCCAAGAGCATCATTGTCGACGTTCTGCCTCTTTTCCTATGCTTTAAATGGAATTCCCGTCTACCGCCTGAAATCGTTTTCCTGCAAATCTGTCCCGCTTACAAGTCGTCTTCGCAGCCTTCCTTCAATATATTTTTGGACGATAGCTGTCATTTATAACTCTGCAGGTTTGTGAGTTACAGTGCCCCTGAGCTCCTTTCTTCAACTCGCTATCTTGTTAGCTGGCCGCAAACCCACAGGATTGCCTCAGGCCCTAATCTGGTTCCGGCACGGCATGCTGAGCCTTTGGTTAATTCCTCTTCCTGGTGGGAAATGAGCGTTAAATTTGCCCGTGCAGACACCTACAGCTAGTCTCTCATTCGTTCTCCCTCTTCCTTTTCATCTTGCGCAGAAATTGCAAACTGTGCCCAACAGGAGGTTAAAGGCACTGACTCTCCAAGTGGGGAGAGTGTTCGTAAAGGGTCTGGAATGGTGAACCCGAGTAAAAGGGGACGAAAACTGAGATGCATTTGAAAACGTTTGCCAGTCACACGGTGCACCATACTGTGGGTTTCCCATGCATGTTTTAGCTGAAGGAAGAATCCCTTAAACTTGGAGAGTTGGGACCCATGGAATGGGTACCATGCTGTATGACTTTAAAGGGTCTGCATTTGCTCATCGAACCTCACCAATGCTATCAGCCCGAAGTGCCCAACCTTATGTCTCACTCAGCTCTGGGTGTAGATGTGGTAAATCCAGGTTGCATCACAAGCCCTGAATGAATTATTTAAGAATTGCTCTCTATTTCACTGTCCTTGGGTTTTGTTTGTGTAATTCATTTTGATAATGGGATTTATCGGATTTCCTCTGCTGCATTCATGCCGCTGTACACACGCTTCATTCTCTTATGGAGACATATAAATCCATGGGTTTGAAGATTCTTACTAGTCAGGTGTATTCCTAGGCGTTGAATATGGGGTGTTTAGTCCATTTCGTTGAGCAAGGGGTAGGTCTTGACTATTACATATTTGGCTTATGGAAAGGTATCTGTGCTAATTTCTATCTCTGGTTTTATGCAGCACCCCAACTCACCTTTCCCCTTAAGCAAGCATAAGTTGGTTTTCTAAATTTGAGACCCTGTTCTGTTTTGTAATTCAGTTCATGTGTAGCCAAGTTTACATTCCGTGTAGTAGTGATATCTTATGATGTTTCATTTTCTGTGTGACTTATTTCACTTAGAATCATCGTACCTGAATCCAATCATTATGCCGCGACGGGCCTGATGACATAGATTTCATTGCTGTGTGATATTCCATTGTACGTATGTACCACAACTTGTTTATCCATTTTTCACATTCTGGGATATTTAACTTGTACTGTAGACGAGGTTCTTGTAAACAGAGCCGCCCGAGACTTTTGGGTGGTTGTGTGTTTTTGATTTTAATTTTCCTAAGCTATAGGACCATAAGGGGAAGTGCCGTAGGCTCCGTTGCTGTGTTTTTTAGGTGTTTCAGGAAACACCATACACTTCTCCAGAGTGGCTGTTGGCAATTTACATCCCACGCATCAGCATAACAAGGCTCCCTGTTCTCCATGGCCTGTGCTGCATTTCTGGATTTTACACTTTTTTCAGATGGCCCTTTTGACCGGGGGGCAGTGAGACTTCATTGTAGTGCAGATTTCTTTAACATGCTTGCTTGGTTGGCCAAAAAGGGCGTATGCGTTTTTTCCTGAATGTATTCAGGAAAAAACGCATACGCCCTTTTTGGCCAAGTGCATCATTGTCGTCGTTCTGCCTCTTTTCCTATGCTTTAAATGCAATTCCAGTCTACCCCCTGAAATCGTTTTCCTGCAATTCTGCCCCGCTTTCAATTCCTCTTCGCAGCCTTCCTTCAATATATTTTATGACGATAGCTGTCATTTATAACTCTGCAGGTTTGTGAATTACAGTGCCCCTGAGCTCCTTTCTTCAAATCGCTTTCTTTTGAGCTGGCCGCAAACCCGCAGGATTGCTTCAGGCCCTAATCTTGTTGCGGCACGGCATGCTGAGCCTTTGGTTAATTCCTCTTCGTGGTTGGAAAAGAGTGTTAAATTTGCCCGTGCAGACACCTACAGCTAGTCTCTCATTGGTTCTCCCTATTCCTGTTCATCTTGCGCAGAAATTGCAAACTGTGCTAAACAGGAGGTTAAAGGCACTGACTCTCCAAGTGGGGAGAGTGTTAGTAAATGTTCTGGAATTGTGAACCCGAGTAAAAGGGGACGAAAACTGAGATGCATTTGAAAACGTTTCCCGGTCACACGGTGCACCATACTGTGGGTTTCCCATGCATGTTTTATCTGAAGGAAGAATCGCTTAAACCTGGAGAGTTGGGACCCATGGAATGGGTACCATGCAGTATGACTTCAAATGGTCTGCATTTGCTCATCGAAACTCAACAATGCTATCAGCCCGAAGTGTCCAACATTATGTCTCACTCAGCTCTGGGTGTAGATGAGGTAAATCCAGGTTGCATCACAAGCCCTGAATGAATTATTTAAGAATTGCTCTCTATTTCACTGTCATTGTGTTTTGTTTTTGTAATTCATTTTGATAATAGGATTTATCGGATTTTCTCTGCTGCCTTCATGCAGCTGTACACACGCTTGATTCTCTTATGGAGACATATAAATCCATGGGTTTGAAGATTCTTACTAGTCAGGTGTATTCCTAGGCGTTGAATATAGGGTGTTTAGCCCATTTCGTTGAGCAAGGAGTAGGTCTTGACTATTACATATTTTTTTTTTTTTTCTGTACGCGGGCCTCTCAGTGTTGTGGCCTCTCCCGTTGCGGAGCACAGGCTCCGGATGCGCAGGCTCAACGGCCATGACTTACGGAGCCATTAGCTACGCGGCATGTTGGTTCCTCTCGGACCGGGGCACGAACCCGCGTCCCCTTCATCGGCAGGCGGACTCTCAACCACTGCACCACCAGGGAAGCCCCCTGACTATTACATATTTAACGTATGGAATGGTATCTGTGCTAATTTCTATCTCTGGTTTTATGCAGCACCCCAACTCACCTTTCCCCTTAAGCAAACATAAGTTGGTTTTCTAAATTTGAGACCCTGTTCTGTTTTGTAATTCAGTTCATGTGTAGCCAAGATTACATTCGGTGTATTAGTGATATATTATGATGTTTCATTTTCTGTGTGACTTATTTCACTTAGAATCATCGTACCTGAATCCACTCATTACGCCACGATGGGCCAGATGACATAGACTTCATTGGTGAGTGATATTCCATTGTACGTACGTACCACAACTTCTTTATCCATTTTTCGCTTTCTGGGATATTTAACTTGTACTGTAGACGAGGTTCTTGTAAACAGAGCCCTCTGAAACTTTGGGGTGGCTGTGTGTTTTTGATTTTAATTTCCCTAAGCTATAGGACCATAAGTGGAAGTGCCGTAGGCTCCGTTGCTTTGTTTTTTAGGTGTTTCAGGAAACACAATACACTTCTCCAGAGTGGCTTTTGGCAATTTACATCCCACCCATCAGCATAACAAGGCTCCCTGTTCTCCATGGCCTGTGCTGCCTTTCTGGATTTTACACTGTTTTCAGATGGCCCTTTTGACCAGGGGGCAGTGAGACTTCATTGTAGTGCAGATTTCTTTAACATGCTTGCTTGGTTGGCCAAAAAGAGCGTATGCGTTTTTTCCGGAATATATTCAGGAAAAAACGCATACGCACTTTTTGGCCAAGTGCATCATTGTGGACGTTCTGCCTCTTTTCCTATGCTTTAAATGCAATTCCAGTCTACCCCCTGAAATCGTTTTCCTGCAATTCTGCCCCGCTTTCAAGTCCTCTTCGCAGCCTTCCTTCAATATATTTTTGGACGATAGCTGTCATTTATATCTCTGCAGGTTTGTGAATTACAGTGTCCCTGAGCTTATTTCTTCAAATCGCTTTCTTGTGAGATGGCCGCAAACCCCCAGGTTTGATTCAGGCGCTAATCTGGTTCCAGCACGGAATGTTGAGCGTTTGGTTAATTCCTCTTCCTGGTTGGAAATGAGCATTAAATTTGCCCGTGCAGACACCTACAGCTAGTCTCTCATTGGTTCTCCCTATTCCTGTTCATCTTGCGCAGAAATTGCAAACTGTGCCAAACAGCAGATTAAAGGCACTGACTCTCCAAGTGGGGAGAGTGTTAGTAAAGGGTCTGGAATGGTGAACCTGAGTAAAAGGGGCCGAAAACTGAGATGCATTTGAAAACGTTTCCCGGTCACACGGTGCACCATAATGTGGGTTTCCCATGCATGTTTTAGCTGAAGGAAGAATCGCTTAAACCTGGAGAGTTGGGACCCATGGAATGGGTATCATGCAGCATGACTTCAAAGGGTCTGCATTTGCTCATCGAACTTCACCAATGCTATCAGCCCTAAGTGTCCAACCTTAGGTCTCACTCAGCTCTGGGTTTAGATGAGGTAAATCCAGGTTGCATCACAAGCCCTGAATGAATTATTTAAGAATTGCTCTCTATTTCACTGTCATTGTGTTTTGTTTTTGTAATTCATTTTGATAATAGGATTTATCGGATTTTCTCTGCTGCCTTCATGCAGCTGTACACATGCTTGATTCTCTTATGGAGACATATAAATCCATGGGTTTGAAGATTCTTACTAGTCAGGTGTATTCCTAGGCGTTGAATATAGGGTGTTTAGCCCATTTCGTTGAGCAAGGGGTAGGTCTTGACTATTACATATTTGACGTATGGAATGGTATCTGTGCTAATTTCTATCTCTGGTTTTATGCAGCACCCCAACTCACCTTTCCCCTTAAGCAAACATAAGTTGGTTTTCTAAATTTGAGACCCTGTTCTGTTTTGTAATTCAGTTCATGTGTAGCCAAGATTACATTCGGTGTATTAGAGATAACTTATGATGTTTCATTTTCTGTGTGACTTATTTCTCTTAGAATCATCGTACCTGAATCCACTCATTATGCCACGACGGGCCAGATGACATAGATTTCATTGGTGAGTGATATTCCATTGTACGTACGTACCACAACTTCTTTATCCATTTTTCGCTTTCTGGGATATTTAACTTGTACCGTAGACGAGGTTCTTGTAAACAGAGCCGTCTGAAACTTTGGGGTGGCTGTGTGTTTTTTATTTTAATTTCCCTAAGCTATAGGACCATAAGTGGAAGTGCCGTAGGCTCCGTTGCTTTGTTTTTTAGGTGTTTCAGGAAACACCATACACTTCTCCAGAGTGGCTGTTGGCAATTTACATCCCACCCATGAGCATAACAAGGCTCCCTGTTCTCCATGGCCTGTGCTGCCTTTCTGGATTTTACACTTTTTTCAGATGGCCCTTTTGAACGGGGGGCAGTGAGACTTCATTGTAGTGCAGATTTCTTTAACATGCTTGCTTGGTTGGCCAAAAAGGGCGTATGCGTATATTCCGGAAAAAACGCATACGCCCTTTTTGGCCAAGTGCATCATTGTCGACGTTCTGCCTCTTTTCCTATGCTTTAAATGCAATTCCAGTCTAACCCCTGAAATCGTTTTCCTGCAATTTTGCCCCGCTTTCAAGTCCTCTTCGCAGCCTTCCTTCAATATATTTTTGGACGATAGCTGTCATTTATAACTCTGAAGGTTTGTGAATTACAGTGCCCCTGAGCTCCTTTCTTCAAATCGCTTTCTTTTGAGCTGGCCGCAAACCCGCAGGATTGCTTCAGGCCCTAATCTGGTTCCGGCACGGCATGCTGAGCGTTTGGTTAATTCCTCTTCCTGGTTGGAAATGAGCGTTAAATTTGCCCGTGCAGAAACCTACAGCTAGTCTCTCATTGGTTCTTCCTATTCCTATTCCTCTTGCGCAGAAATTGCAAACTGTGCCAAACAGCAGGTTAAAGGCACTGACTCTCCAAGTGGGGAGAGTGTTTGTAAAGGGTCTGGAATTCTGAACCCGAGTAAACGGGGACAAAAACTGAGATGCATTTGAAAATGTTTCCCAGTCACACGGTGCACCATACTGTGGGCTTCCCATGCATGCTTTACCTGAAGGAAGAATCGCTTAAACCTGGAGAGTTGGGACCCATGGAATGGGTACCATGTAGTATGACTTCAAATGGTCTGCATTTGCTCATCGAACCTCACCAATGCTATCAGCCCGAAGTGTCCAACCTTAGGCCTCACTCAGCTCTGTGTTTAGATGAGGTAAATCCAGGTTGCATCACAAGCCCTGAATGAATTATTTAAGAATTGCTCTCTATTTCACTGTCATTGTGTTTTGTTTTTGTAATTCATTTTGATAATAGGATTTATCGGATTTTCTCTGCTGCCTTCATGCAGCTGTACACATGCTTGATTCTCTTATGGAGACATATAAATCCATGGGTTTGAAGATTCTTACTAGTCAGGTGTATTCCTAGGCGTTGAATATAGGGTGTTTAGCCCATTTCGTTGAGCAAGGGGTAGGTCTTGACTATTACATATTTGACGTATGGAATGGTATCTGTGCTAATTTCTATCTCTGGTTTTATGCAGCACCCCAACTCACCTTTCCCCTTAAGCAAACATAAGTTGGTTTTCTAAATTTGAGACCCTGTTCTGTTTTGTAATTCAGTTCATGTGTAGCCAAGATTACATTCGGTGTATTAGTGATATATTATGATGTTTCATTTTCTGTGTGACTTATTTCACTTAGAATCATCGTACCTGAATCCACTCATTATGCCACGACGGGCCAGATGACATAGACTTCATTGGTGAGTGATATTCCATTGTACGTACGTACCACAACTTCTTTATCCATTTTTCGCTTTCTGGGATATTTAACTTGTACCGTAGACGAGGTTCTTGTAAACAGAGCCGTCTGAAACTTTGGCGTGGCTGTGTGTTTTTGATTTTAATTTCCCTAAGCTATAGGACCATAAGTGGAAGTGCCGTAGGCTCCGTTGCTTTGTTTTTTAGGTGTTTCAGGAAACACCATACACTTCTCCAGAGTGGCTGTTGGCAATTTACATCCCACCCATGAGCATAACAAGGCTCCCTGTTCTCCATGGCCTGTGCTGCCTTTCTGGATTTTACACTTTTTTCAGATGGCCCTTTTGACCGGGGGGCAGTGAGACTTCATTGTAGTGCAGATTTCTTTAACATGGTTGCTTGGTTGGCCAAAAAGGGTGTATGCGTTTTTTCCTGAATATATTCAGGAAAAAACGCATACGCTCTTTTTGGCCAAGTGCATCATTGTCGACGTTCTGCCTCTTTTCCTATGCTTTAGATGCAATTCCAGTCTACCCCATGAAATCGTTTTCCTGAAATTCTGCCCCGCTTTCAAGTCCTCTTCGCAGCCTTCCTTCAATATATTTTTGGACGATAGCTGTCATTTACAACACTGCAGGTTTTGAATTACAGTGCCCCGGAGCTCCTTTCTTCAAATCGGTTTCTTGTGAGCTGGCCGCAAACCCTCAGGATTGCTTCAGGATCTAATCTGGTTCCGGCACAGCATGCTGAGCCTTCGGTTAATTCCTCTTCCTGGTGGGAAATGAGCGTTAAATTTGCCCATGCAGACACCTACAGCTAGTCTCTCATTGGTTCTCCCTATTCCTGTTCATCTTGCGCAGAAATTGCAAACTGTGCCAAACAGGAGGTTAAAGGCACTGACTCTACAAGTGGGGAGAGTGTTAGTAAAGGGTCTGGAATTGTGAACCCGAGTAAAAGGGGACGAAAACTGAGATGCATTTGAAAACGTTTCCCGGTCACACGGTGCACCATACTGTGGGTTTCCCATGCATGTTTTAGCTGAAGGAAGAATCGCTTAAACCTGGAGAGTTGGGACCCATGGAATGGGTACCATGCAGTATGACTTCAAATGGTCTGCATTTGCTCATCGAACCTCACCAATGCTATCAGCCCGAAGTGTCCAACTTTATGTCTCACTCAGCTCTGGGTGTAGATGAGGTAAATCCAGGTTGCATCACAAGCCCTGAATGAATTATTTAAGAATTGCTCTCTATTTCACTGTCATTGTGTTTTGTTTTTGTAATTCATTTTGATAATAGGATTTATCGGATTTTCTCTGCTGCATTCATGCAGCTGTACACACGCTTGATTCTCTTATGGAGACATATAAATCCATGGGTTTGAAGATTCTTACTAGTCAGGTGTATTCCTAGGCGTTGAATATAGGGTGTTTAGCCCATTTCGTTGAGCAAGGGGTAGGTCTTGACTATTACATATTTGACGTATGGAATGGTATCTGTGCTAATTTCTATCTCTGGTTTTATGCAGCACCCCAACTCACCTTTCCCCTTAAGCAAACATAAGTTGGTTTTCTAAATTTGAGACCCTGTTCTGTTTTGTAATTCAGTTCATGTGTAGCCAAGATTACATTCGGTGTGTTAGTGATATCTTATGATGTTTCATTTTCTGTGTGACTTATTTCACTTAGAATCATCGTACCTGAATCCACTCATTACACCACGACGGGCCAGATGACATAGCTTTCCTTGGTGACTGATATTCCATTGTACGTACGTACCACAACTTCTTTATCCATTTTTCGCTTTCTGGGATATTTAACTTGTACCGTAGAAGAGGTTCTTGTAAACAGAGCCATCTGAAACTTTGGCTTGGCTGTGTGTTTTTGATTTAAATTTCCCTAAGCTATAGGACCATAAGTGGAAGTGCCGTAGGCTCTGTTGCTTTGTTTTTTAGGTGTTTCAGGAAACACCATACACTTCTCCAGAGTGGCTGTTGGCAATTTACATCCCGCCCATCAGCATAACAAGGCTCCCTGTTCTCCATGGCCTGTGCTGCGTTTCTGGATTTTACACTTTTTTCAGATGGCCCTTTTGACCGGGGGGCAGTGAGACTTCATTGTAGTGCAGATTTCTTTAACATGCTTGCTTGGTTGGCCAAAAAGGGCGTATGCGTTTTTTCCTGAATATATTCAGGAAAAAACGCATACGCCCTTTTTGGCCAAGTGCATCATTGTCGACGTTCTGCCTCTTTTCCTATGCTTTAAATGCAATTCCAGTCTACCCCCTGAAATCGTTTTCCTGAAATTCTGCCCCGCTTTCAAGTCCTCTTCGCAGGCTTCCTTCAATATATTTTTGGACGATAGCTGTCATTTATAACTCTGCAGGTTTGTGAATTAGAGTGCCCCGGAGCTCCTTTCTTCAAATCGCTTTCTTGTGAGCTGGCCGCAAACTCGCAGGGTTGCTTCAGGCCCTAATCTGGTTCCGGCACGGCATGCTGAGCGTTTGGTTAATTCCTCTTCCTGGTGGGAAATGAGCGTTAAATTTGACCGTGCAGACACCTACAGCTAGTCTCTCATTGGTTCTCCCTATTCCTGTTCATCTTGCGCAGAAATTGCAAACTGTGCCAAACAGCAGGTTAAAGGCACTGACTCTCCAAGTGGGTAGAGTGTTAGTAAAGGGTCTGGAATTGTGAACCCGAGTAAAAGGGGACGAAAACTGAGATGCATTTGAAAACGTTTCCCGGTCACACGGTGCACCATACTGTGGGTTTCCCATGCATGTTTTAGCTGAAGGAAGAATCGCTTAAACCTGGAGAGTTGGGACCCATGGAATGGGTACCATGCAGTATGACTTCAAATGGTCTGCATTTGCTCTTCGAACCTCACCAATGCTATCAGCCCGAAGTGTCCAACTTTATGTCTCACTCAGCTCTGGGTGTAGATGAGGTAAATCCAGGTTGCATCACAAGCCCTGAATGAATTATTTAAGAATTGCTCTCTATTTCACTGTCATTGTGTTTTGTTTTTGTAATTCATTTTGATAATAGTATTTATCGGATTTTCTCTGCTACCTTCATGCAGCTGTACACACGCTTGATTCTCTTATGGAGACATATAAATCCATGGGTTTGAAGATTCTTACTAGTCAGGTGTATTCCTAGGCGTTGAATATAGGGTGTTTAGCCCATTTCGTTGAGCAAGGTGTAGGTCTTGACTATTATATATTTGACGTATGGAATGGTATCTGTGCTAATTTCTATCTCTGGTTTTATGCAGCACCCCAACTCACCTTTCCCCTTAAGCAAACATAAGTTGGTTTTCTAAATTTGAGACCCTGTTCTCTTTTGTAATTCAGTTCATGTGTAGCCAAGATTACATTCGGTGTATTAGAGATAACTCATGATGTTTCATTTTCTGTGTGACTTATTTCTCTTAGAATCATCGTACCTGAATCCACTCATTATGCCACGACGGGCCAGATGACATAGATTTCATTGGTGAGTGATATTCCATTGTACGTACGTACCACAACTTCTTTATCCATTTTTCGCTTTCTGGGATATTTAACTTGTACCGTAGACGAGGTTCTTGTAAACAGAGCCGTCTGAAACATTGGGGTGGCTGTGTGTTTTTTATTTTAATTTCCCTAAGCTATAGGACCATAAGTGGAAGTGCCGTAGACTCTGTTGCTTTGTTTTTTAGGTGTTTCAGGAAACACCATACACTTCTCCAGAGTGGCTGTTGGCAATTTATATCCAACCCATGAGCATAACAAGGCTCCCTGTTCTCCATGGCCTGTGCTGCCTTTCTGGATTTTACACTTTTTTCAGATGGCCCTTTTGACCGGGGGGCAGTGAGACTTCATTGTAGTGCAGATTTCTTTAACATGCTTGCTTGGTTGGCCAAAAAGGGCGTATGCGTATATTCCGGAAAAAACGCATACGCCCTTTTTGGCCAAGTGCATCATTGTCGATGTTCTGCCTCTTTTCCTATGCTTTAAATGCAATTCCAGTCTAACCCCTGAAATCGTTTTCCTGCAATTTTGCCCCGCTTTCAAGTCCTCTTCGCAGCCTTCCTTCAATATATTTTTGGACGATAGCTGTCATTTATAACTCTGCAGGTTTGTGAATTACAGTGCCCCTGAGCTCCTTTCTTCAAATCGCTTTCTTTTGAGCTGGCCGCAAACCCGCAGGATTGCTTCAGGCCCTAATCTGGTTCCGGCACGGCATGCTGAGCGTTTGGTTAATTCCTCTTCCTGGTTGGAAATGAGCGTTAAATTTGCCCGTGCAGAAACCTACAGCTAGTCTCTCATTGGTTCTTCCTATTCCTATTCCTCTTGCGCAGAAATTGCAAACTGTGCCAAACAGCAGGTTAAAGGCACTGACTCTCCAAGTGGGGAGAGTGTTTGTAAAGGGTCTGGAATTCTGAACCCGAGTAAACGGGGACAAAAACTGAGATGCATTTGAAAATGTTTCCCGGTCACACGGTGCACCATACTGTGGGCTTCCCATGCATGTTTTAGCTGAAGGAAGAATCGCTTAAACCTGGAGAGTTGGGACCCATGGAATGGGTACCATGCAGTATGACTTCAAATGGTCTGCATTTGCTCATCGAACTTCACCAATGCTATCAGCCCGAAGTGTCCAACTTTATGTCTCACTCAGCTCTGGGTGTAGATGAGGTAAATCCAGGTTGCATCACAAGCCCTGAATGAATTATTTAAGAATTGCTCTCTATTTCAGTGTCATTGTGTTTTGTTTTTGTAATTCATTTTGATAATAGGATTTATCGGATTTTCTCTGCTGCATTCATGCAGTTGTACACACGCTTGATTCTCTTATGGAGACATATAAATCCATGGGTTTGAAGCTTCTTACTAGTCAGGTGTATTCCTAGGCGTTGAATATAGGGTGTTTAGCCCATTTCGTTGAGCAACGGGTAGGTCTTGACTATTACATATTTTTTTTTTTTTTTTTGCTGTACGCGGGCCTCTCAGTGTTGTAGCCTCTCCCGTTGCGGAGCACAGGCTCCGAACGCGCAGCCTCAACAGCCATGAGTGACGGGACCAGTAGCTCCACGGCATGTGGGATCCTCTCGGACCGGGGCACGAACCCGCCTCCACTGCATCGGCAGGCGGTCTCTCAACCAGTGCGCCACCAGGGAAGCCCCCTTGACTACTACATATATGACGTATGGAATAGTATCTGTGCTAATTTCTATCTCTGGTTTTATGCAGCACCCCAACTCACCTTTCCCCTTAAGCAAACATAAGTTGGTTTTCTAAATTTGAGACCCTGTTCTGTTTTGTAATTCAGTTCATGTGTAGCCAAGATTACATTCGGTGTATTAGTGATATCTTATGATGTTTCATTTTCTGTGTGACTTATTTCTCTTAGAATCATCGTACCTGAATCCACTCATTATGCCACGACGGGCCAGATGACATAGATTTCATTGGTGAGTGATATTCCATTGTACGTACGTACCACAAATTCTTTATCCATTTTTCGCTTTCTGGGATATTTAACTTGTACCGTAGAAGAGGTTCTTGTAAACAGAGCCGTCTGAAACTTTGGGGTGGCTGTGTGTTTTTTATTTTAATTTCCCTACACTATAGGACCATAAGTGGAAGTGCCATAGGCTCCGTTGCTTTGTTTTTTAGGTGTTTCAGGAAACACCATACACTTCTGCAGAGTGGCTGTTGGCAATTTACATCCCACCCATCAGCATAACAAGGCTCCCTGTTCTCCATGGCGTGTGCTGCATTTCTGGATTTTACACTTTTTTCAGATGGCCCTTTTGACCGGGGGGCAGTGAGACTTCATTGTAGTGCAGATTTCTTTAACATGCTTGCTTGGTTGGCCAAAAAGGGCGTATGCTTTTTTTCCTGAATATATTCAGGAAAAAACGCATACGCCCTTTTTGGCCAAGTGCATCATTGTCGACGTTCTGCCTCTTTTCCTATGCTTTAAATGCAATTCCAGTCTACCCCCTGAAATCGTTTTCCTGAAATTCTGCCCCGCTTTCAAGTCCTCTTCGCAGCCTTCCTTCAATATATTTTTGGACGATAGCTGTCATTTATAACTCTGCAGGTTTGTGAATTACAGTGCCCCTGAGCTCCTTTCTTCAAATCGCTTTCTTGTGAGCTGGCCGCAAACCCGCAGGATTGCTTCAGGCCCTAATCTGGTTCCGGCACGGCATGTTGAGCGTTTGGTTAATTCCTCTTCCTGGTTTGAAATGAGCGTTAATTTTGCCCGTGCAGACAACTACAGCTAGTCTCTCATTGTTTCTCCCTATTCCTGTTCATCTTGCGCAGAAATTGCAAACTGTGCCAAACAGCAGGTTAAAGGCACTGACTCTCCAAGTGGGGAGAGTGTTTGTAAAGGGTCTGGAATTGTGAACCCGAGTAAAAGGGGACGAAACCTGAGATGCATTTGAAAACGTTTCCCGGTCACACGGTGCACCATACTGTGGGTTTCCCATGCATGTTTTAGCTGAAGGAAGAATCGCTTAAACCTGGAGAGTTGGGACCCATGGAATGGGTACCATGCAGTATGAGTTCAAATGGTCTGCATTTGCTCATCGAACCTCACCAATGCTATCAGCCCGAAGTGTCCAACTTTATGTCTCACTCAGCTCTGGGTGTAGATGAGGTAAATCCAGGTTGCATCACAAGCCCTGAATGAATTATTTAAGAATTGCTCTCTATTTCACTGTCATTGTGTTTTGTTTTTGTAATTCATTTTGATAATAGGATTTATCGGATTTTCTCTGCTGCATTCATGCAGTTGTACACACGCTTGATTCTCTTATGGAGACATATAAATCCATGGGTTTGAAGCTTCTTACTAGTCAGGTGTATTCCTAGGCGTTGAATATAGGGTGTTTAGCCCATTTCGTTGAGCAAGGGGTAGGTCTTGACTATTACATATTTGACGTATGGAATGGTATCTGTGCTAATTTCTATCTCTGGTTTTATGCAGCACCCCAACTCACCTTTCCCCTTAAGCAAACATAAGTTGGTTTTCTAAATTTGAGACCCTGTTCTGTTTTGTAATTCAGTTCATGTGTAGCCAAGATTACATTCGGTGTATTAGAGATAACTTATGATGTTTCATTTTCTGTGTGACTTATTTCACTTAGAATCATCGTACCTGAATCCACTCATTATGCCACGACGGGCCAGATGACATAGATTTCCTTGGTGACTGATATTCCATTGTACGTACGTACCACAACTTCTTTATCCATTTTTCGCTTTCTAGGATATTTAACTTGTACCGTAGACGAGGTTCTTGTAAACAGAGCCGTCTGAAACTTTGGGGTGGCTGTGTGTTTTTGATTTTAATTTCCCTAAGCTATAGGACCATAAGTGGAAGTGCCGTAGGCTCCGTTGCTTTGTTTTTTAGGTGTTTCAGGAAACACCATACACTTCTCCAGAGTGGCTGTTGGCAATTTACATCCCGCCCATCAGCATAACAAGGCTCCCTGTTCTCCATGGCCTGTGCTGCATTTCTGGATTTTACACTTTTTTCAGATGGCCCTTTTGACCGGGGGGCAGTGAGACTTCATTGTAGTGCAGATTTCTTTAACATGCTTGCTTGGTTGGCCAAAAAGTGCGTATGCGTTTTTTCCTGAATATATTCAGGAAAAAACGCATACGCCCTTTTTGGCCAAGTGCATCATTGTCGACGTCCTGCCTCTTTTCCTATGCTTTAAATGCAATTCCAGTCTACCCCCTGAAATCGTTTTCCTGCAATTCTGCCCCGCTTTCAAGTCCTCTTCGCAGCCTTCCTTCAATATATTTTTGGACGATAGCTGTCATTTATAACTCTGCAGGTTTGTGAATTACAGTGCCCCTGAGCTCCTTTCTTCAAATCGCTTTCTTGTGAGCTGGCCGCAAACCCGCAGGATTGCTTCAGGCCCTAATCTTGTTCCGGCACGGCATGCTGAGCCTTTGGTTAATTCGTCTTTCTGGTGGGAAATGTGCGTTAAATTTGCCCGTGCAGACACCTACAGCTAGTCTCTCATTGGTTCTCCCTATTCCTGTTCATCTTGCGCAGAAATTGCAAACTGTGCCAAACAGGAGGTTAAAGGCACTGACTCTCCAAGTCTGGAGAGTGTTAGAAAAGGGTCTGGAATTGTGAACCCGAGTAAAAGGGGACGAAAATTGAGATGCCTTTGAAAACGTTTCCTGGTCACACGGTGCACCATACTGTGGGCTTCCCATGCATGCTTTAGCTGAAGGAAGAATCGCTTAAACCTGGAGAGTTGGGACCCATGGAATGGGTACCATGCAGTATGACTTCAAATGGTCTGCATTTGCTCATCGAACCTCACCAGTGGTATCACCCCGAAGTGTCCAACCTTATGTCTCACTCAGCTCTGGGTGTAGATGAGGTAAATCCAGGTTGCATCACAAGCCCTGAATGAATTATTTAAGAATTGTTCTCTATTTCACTGTCATTGTGTTTTGTTTTTGTAATTCATTTTGATAATAGGATTTATCGGATTTTCTCTGCTGCCTTCATGCAGCTGTACACATGCTTGATTCTCTTATGGAGACATATAAATCCATGGGTTTGAAGATTCTTACTAGTCAGGTGTATTCCTAGGCGTTGAATATAGGGTGTTTAGCCCATTTCGTTGAGCAAGGGGTAGGTCTTGACTATTACATATTTTTTTTTTTTTTTTGCTGTACGCGGGCCTCTCAGTGTTGTGGCCTCTCCCGTTGCGGAGCACAGGCTCCGGACGCGCAGGCTCAACGGCCATGACTCACGGGGCCAGTAGCTCCGCGGCATGTGGGATCCTCTCTGCCCGGGGAACGAACCCGCGTCCCCTGCATCGGCAGGCGAACTCTCAACCAGTGCGCCACCAGGGAAGCACCCTTGACTATTACATATATGACGTATGGAATGGTATCTGTGCTAATTTCTATCTCTGGTTTTATGCAGCACCCCAACTCACCTTTCCCCTTAAGCAAACATAAGTTGGTTTTCTAAATTTGAGACCCTGTTCTGTTTTGTAATTCAGTTCATGTGTAGCCAAGATTACATTCGGTGTATTAGTGATATCTTATGATGTTTCATTTTCTGTGTGACTTATTTCTCTTAGAATCATCGTACCTGAATCCACTCATTATGCCACGACGGGCCAGATGACATAGATTTCATTGGTGAGTGATATTCCATTGTACGTACGTACCACAACTTCTTTATCCATTTTTCGCTTTCTGGGATATTTAACTTGTACCGTAGACGAGGTTCTTGTAAACAGAGCCGTCTGAAACTTTGGGGTGGCTGTGTGTTTTTTATTTTAATTTCCCTAAGCTATAGGACCATAAGTGGAAGTGCCGTAGGCTCTGTTGCTTTGTTTTTTAGGTGTTTCAGGAAACACCATACACTTCTCCAGATTGCCTGTTGGCAATTTACATCCCACCCATCAGCATAACAAGGCTCCCTGTTCTCCATGGCCTGTGCTGCATTTCTGGATGTTACACTTTTTTCAGATGGCCGTTTTTACCGGGGGGCATGAGACTTCATTGTAGTGCAGATTTCTTTAACATGCTTGCTTGGTTGGCCAAAAAGGGCGTATGCCTTTTTTCCTGAATATATTCAGGAAAAAACGCATACGCCCTTTTTGGCCAAGAGCATCATTGTTGACGTTCTGCCTCTTTTCCTATGCTTTAAATGCAATTCCCGTCTACCCCCTGAAATCGTTTTCCTGCAATTCTGCCCCACTTACAAGTCGTCTTCGCAGCCTTCCTTCAATATATTTTTGGACGATAGCTGTCATTTATAACTCTGCAGGTTTGTGAGTTACAGTGCCCCTGAGCTCATTTCTTCAACTCGCTATCTTGTGAGCTGGCCGCAAACCCACAGGATTGTCTCAGGCCCTAATCTGGTTCCGGCACGGCATGCTGAGCCTTTGGTTAATTCCTCTTCCTGGTGGGAAATGAGCGCTAAATTTGCCCGTGCAGACACCTAGAGCTAGTCTCTCATTGGTTCTCCCTATTCCTTTTCATCTTGCGCAGAAATTGCAAACTGTGCCTAACAGGAGGTTAAAGGCACTGACTCTCCAAGTGGGGAGAGTGTTCGTAAAGGGTCTGGAATGGTGAACCCGAGTAAAAGGGGACGAAAACTGAGATGCATTTGAAAACGTTTGTCAGTCACACGGTGCACCATACTGTGGGTTTCCCATGCATGTTTTAGCTGAAGGAAGAATCCCTTAAACTTGGTGAGTTGGGACCCATGGAATGGGTACCATGCTGTATGACTTCAAAGGGTCTGCATTTGCTCATCGAACCTCACCAATGCTATCAGCCCGAAGTGCCCAACCTTATGTCTCACTCAGCTCTGGGTGTAGATGTGGTAAATCCAGGTTGCATCACAAGCCCTGAATGAATTATTTAAGAATTGCTCTCTATTTCACTGTCCTTGGGTTTTGTTTGTGTAATTCATTTTGATAATGGGATTTATCGGATTTTCTCTGCTGCATTCATGCCGCTGTACACACGCTTCATTCTCTTACGGAGACATATAAATCCATGGGTTTGAAGATTCTTACTAGTCAGGTGTATTCCTAGGCGTTGAATATGGGGTGTTTAGTCCATTTCGTTGAGCAAGGGGTAGGTCTTGACTATTACATATTTGGCTTATGGAAAGGTATCTGTGCTAATTTCTATCTCTGGTTTTATGCAGCACCCCAACTCACCTTTCCCCTTAAGCAAGCATAAGTTGGTTTTCTAAATTTGAGACCCTGTTCTGTTTTGCAATTCAGTTCATGTGTAGCCAAGTTTACATTCCGTGTATTAGTGATATCTTATGATGTTTCATTTTCTGTGTGACTTATTTCACTTAGAATCATCGTACCTGAATCCAATCATTATGCCAAGACGGGCCAGATGACATAGACTTCATTGGTGAGTGATATTCCATTGTACGTACGTACCACAACTTCTTTATCCATTTTTCGCTTTCTGGGATATTTAACTTGTACCGTAGACGAGGTTCTTGTAAACAGAACCGTCTGACACTTTGGGGTGGCTGTGTGTTTTTGATTTTAATTTCCCTAAGCTATAGGACCATAAGTGGAAGTGCCGTAGGCTCCGTTGCTTTGTTTTTTAGGTGTTTCAGGAAACACCATACACTTCTCCAGAGTGGCTGTTGGCAATTTACATCCCACCCATCAGCATAACAAGGCTCCCTGTTCTCCATGGCCTGTGCTGCCTTTCTGGATTTTACACTTTTTTCAGATGGCCCTTTTGACCGGGGGGCAGTGAGACTTCATTGTAGTGCAGATTTCTTTAACATGCTTGCTTGGTTGGCCAAAAAGGGCGTATGCGTTTTTTCCTGAATATATTCAGTAAAAAACGCATACGCACTTTTTGGCCAAGTGCATCATTGTCGACATTCTGCCTCTTTTCCTATGCTTTAAATGCAATTCCAGTCTACCCCCTGAAATCGTTTTCCTGCAATTCTGCCCCGCTTTCAAGTCCTCTTCACAGCCTTCCTTCAATATATTTTTGGACGATAGCTGTCATTTATAACTCTGCAGGTTTGTGAATTACAGTGCCCCTGAGCTCCTTTCTTCAAGTCGCTTTCTTGTGAGATGGCCGCAAACCCGCATGATAGATTCAGGCCCTAATTTGGTTCCGGCACGGCATGCTGAGCCTTTGGTTAATTCCTCTTCCTGGTTGGAAATGAGCGTTAAATTTGCCCGTGCAGACACCTACAGCTAGTCTCTCATTGGTTCTCCCTATTCCTGTTCATCTTGCACAGAAATTGCAAACTGTGCCAAACAGCAGGTTAAAGGCACTGACTCTCCAAGTGGGGAGAGTGTTAGTAAAGGGTCTGGAATTGTGAACCCGAGTAAAAGGGGACGAAACCTGAGATGCATTTTAAAACGTTTCCCGGTCACACGGTGCACCATACTGTGTGTTTCCCATGCATGTTGTAGCTGAAGGAAGAATCACTTAAACCTGGAGATTTGGGACCCATGGAATGTGTACCATGCAGTATGGCTTCAAAGGGTCTGCAGTTGCTCATCGAACCTCACCAATGCTATCAGCCCAAAGTGTCCAACCTTATGTCTCACTCAGCTCTGGGTGTAGATGAGGTAAATCCAGATTGCATCACAAGCCCTGAATGAATTATTTATGAATTGCTCTCTATTTCACTGTCATTGTGTTTTGTTTTTGTAATTCAATTTGATAATGGGATTTATCGGATTTTTTCTGCTGCCTTCATGCAGCTGTACACACGTTTGATTCTCTTATGGAGACATATAAATCCATGGGTTTGAAGATTCTTACTAGTCAGGTGTATTCCTAGGCGTTGAATATAGGGGGTTTAGCCCATTTTGTTGAGCAAGGTGTAGGTCTTGACTATTACGTATTTGACGTATGGAATGGTATCTGTGCTAATTTCTATCTCTCGTTTTATGCAGCACCCCAACTCACCTTTCCCCTTAAGCAAACATAAGTTGGTTTTCTAAATTTGAGACCCTGTTCTGTTTTGTAATTCAGTTCATGTGTAGCCAAGATTACATTCGGTGTATTAGTGATATCTTATGATGTTTCATTTTCTGTGTGACTCATTTCACTTAGAATCATCGTACCTGAATCCAATCATTATGCCAAGACGGGCCAGATGACATAGACTTCATTGGTGAGTGATATTCCATTGTACGTACGTACCACAACTTCTTTATCCATTTTTCGCTTTCTGGGATATTTAACTTGTACCGTAGACGAGGTTCTTGTAAACAGAGCTGTCTGAAACTTTGGGGTGGCTGTGTGTTTTTGATTGTAATTTCCCTAAGCTATAGGACCATAAGTGGAAATGCCGTAGGCTCCGTTGCTTTGTTTTTTAGGTGTTTCAGGAAACACCATACACTTCTCCAGAGTGGCTGTTGGCAAATTACATCCCACCCATCAGCATAAAAAGGCTCCCTGTTCTCCATGGCCTGTGCTGCATTTCTGGATTTTACACTTTTTTCAGATGGCCCTTTTGACCGGGGGGCAGTGAGACTTCATTGTAGTGCAGATTTCTTTAACATGCTTGCTTGGTTGGCCAAAAAGGGCGTATGCGTTTTTTCCTGAATATATTCAGTAAAAAACGCATACGCACTTTTTGGCCAAGTGCATCATTGTCGACATTCTGCCTCTTTTCCTATGCTTTAAATGCAATTCCAGTCTACCCCCTGAAATCGTTTTCCTGCAATTCTGCCCCGCTTTCAAGTCCTCTTCACAGCCTTCCTTCAATATATTTTTGGACGATAGCTGTCATTTATAACTCTGCAGGTTTGTGAATTACAGTGCCCCTGAGCTCCTTTCTTCAAATCGCTTTCTTGTGAGCAGGCTGCAAACCCGCATGATAGATTCAGGCCCTAATTTGGTTCCGGTACGGCATGCTGAGCCTTTGGTTAATTCCTCTTCCTGGTTGGAAATGAGCGTTAAATTTGCCCGTGCAGACACCTACAGCTAGTCTCTCATTGGTTCTCCCTATTCCTGTACATTTTGCGCAGAAATTGCAAACTGTGCCAAACAGGAGGTTAAAGGTACAGACTCTCCAAGAGGGGAGAGTGTTATTAAAGGGTCTGGAATGGTGTACCCAAGTAAAACGAGACGAAAACTGAGATGCATTTGAAAACGTTTCTCCGTCACATGGCGCACCATAATGTGTGTTTCCCATGCATGTTTTAGCTGAAGGAAGTATCCCTTAAACTTGGAGAGTTGGGACCCATGGAATGGCTACCATGCAGTATGACTTCAAAGGGTCTGCATTTGCTTATCGAACCTCAACAATGCTATCAGCCCAAAGTGTCCAACCTTATGTGTCACTCAGCTCTGGGTGTATATGTGGTAAATCCAGGTTGCATCACAAGCCCTGAATGAATTATTTAAGAATTGCTCTCTATTTCACTGTCCTTGGGTTTTGTTTGTGTAATTCATTTTGACAATGGGATTTATCGGATTTTCTCTGCTGCATTCATGCCGCTGTACACACGCTTCATTCTCTTACGGAGGCATATGAATCCATGGGTTTGAAGATTCTTACTAGTCAGGTGTATTCCTAGGCGTTGAATATGGGGTGTTTAGTCCATTTCGTTGAGCAAGGGGTAGGTCTGGGCTATTACATATTTGGTTTTGGAAAGGTATCTGTGCTAATTTCTATCTCTGGTTTTATGCAGCACCCCAACTCACCTTTCCCCTTAAGCAAGCATAAGTTGGTTTTCTAAATTTGAGACCCTGTTCTGTTTTATAATTCAGTTCATATGTAGCAAAGTTTACATTCCATGTATTAGTGATATCTTATGATGTTTCATTTTCTGTGTGACTTATTTCCCTTTAAATCATCGTACCTGAATCCACTCATTATGCCGCGACGGGTCTGATGACATAGCTTTCATTGCTGAGTGATATTCCATTGTACGTACGTACCACAACTTCCTTATCCATTTTTCACATTCTGGGATATTTAACTTGTACCGTAGAAGAGGTTCTTGTAAACAGAGCCGTCCGACACCTTGGGGTGGCTGTGTGTTTTTGATTTTAATTTCCCTAAGCTATAGGACCATAAGTGGAAGTGCCGTAGGCTCCGTTGCTTTGTTTTTCAGGGGTTCCAGGAAACACCATACACTTCTCCAGAGTGGCTGTTGGCAATTTACATCCCGACCATCAGCATAACAAGGCTCTCTGTTCTCCTTGCCCTGTCCTGTCTTTGTGGATTTTACACTTGTTTCAGATGTCCCTTTTGACCTGGGGGCAGTGAGACTTCATTGTAGTGCAGATTTCTTTAACATGCTTGGTTGGCCAAAAAGCGCATATGCTTTTTTTCCTGAATAATTTCAGGAAAAAACGCATACACCCTTTTTGGCCAAGAGCATCATTGTCGACGTTCTGCCTCTTTTCCTATGCTTTAAATGCAATTCCCGTGTACCCCCTGAAATCGATTTCCTGCAATTCTGCCCTGCTTACAAGTCGTATTCGCAGCCTTCCTTCAATATATTTTTGGACGATAGCTGTCATTTATAACTCTGCATGTTTGTGAGTTACAGTGCCCCTGAGCTCCATTCTTCAACTCGCAACTTGTGAGCTGGGCGCAAACCCGCAGGATTGCTTCAGGCCCTAATCTGGTTCCGGCACGGCATGCTGATCCTTTGGTTAATTCCTCTTCCTGGTGGGAAATGAGCATTAAATTTGCCCGTGCAGACACTTACTGCTAGTCTCTCATTGGTTCTCCCTATTCCTGTTCATCTTGCGCAGAAATTGCAAACTGTGCCAAACAGGAGGTTAAAGGCACTGACTCTCCAAGTGGGGAGAGTGTTAGTAAAGGTTCTGGAATGGTGAACCCGAGTAAAATGGGACGAAAACTGAGATGCATTTGAAAACCTTTCCTGGTCACACGGTGCACCATACTGTGGGTTTCCCATGCATGTTTTAGCTGAAGAAAGAATCCCTTAAACCTGGAGAGTTGGGACCCATGGAATGGGTACCATGCAGTATGACTTCAAAGGGTCTGCATTTGCTCATTGAACCTCAACAATGCTATCAGCCCGAAGTGCCCAACCTTATGTCTCACTCAGCTCTGGGTGTAGATGTGGTTAATCCAGGTTGCATCACAAGCCCTGAATGAATTATTTAAGAATTGCTCTCTATTTCACTCTCATTGTGTTTTGTTTTTGTAATTTATTTTGATAATGGGATTTATCGCATTTTCACTGCTCCGTTCATGCCGCTGTACTCACGCTTGATTCTCTTCCGGAGACATATAAATCCATGAGTTTGAAGATTCTTACTAGTCAGGTGTATTCGTAGGTGTTGAATATGGCGTGTTGAGCCCATTTTGTTGACCAGGGAGTAGGTTTTTTCTATTACATATTTGGCTTATGGAACGGTGTCTGTGCTAATTTCAATCTCTGGTTTTATGCAGCTCCCCAACTCTCCTTTTTCCTTAAGCAAACATAAGTTGGTCTTCTAAATTTGAGACCCCACTCTGTTTTGTAATTCAGGTCATTTGTAGCCACGTTTACATTCCATGTATTAGTAATATTGTTTGTCTTTTTCTTTTTGAATTATGTGACTTTGAATGATCATACGTAACTACTCTGGAGTTGTTACAACTGGCTATATTTCACTGATTTTCAGGCTGAGTAATATTCCACTCTACATAAGTGCCACACCTCTATCCATTTTTTCCCTCCAGAGACATATAAATTATATTCTAGTCGAGGATGTTTTAAACAGAGAGGCGGTAAACATTGGGGTGCCTGTGTCCTCTCCATTTTTGTCTTTCCCAAGATATACGTCCATGAGTGCAAGTGCCCTGTGCTCTGTAGCTCATTTTTTAGATGCTTTAGTAAACACAATACACTTCTCAAGAGTGACCATTGGCAATATACATTTCCACTATAAGCCTCACAGGGCTCCCTTTTCTCCTTGCCCTGTCCTGCATTTCTGGTGTTTACACTTTATGAGGAAGGCTCTTCTGACTGATGCGAAGTGATATGTTTTGTAGTACTGATTTCCAGTGCGCACCTGTTTGGTTGGCTAAAAAAGTGTATGCCCTTTTCTTGAATATATACAGAAAAAGACGCATACACCCTTTTTGGCCAACTGCAATGTTGGCAATGTTCAGCCCCTTTTCTTGTGCTTAATGGCGAGTCCTTTCTACCTCTTCCAATCCCTTTCCTGCCATTCTCCGTTGCTTACAAGTCCTTTTCTCTGACTTTCCTCAAGACATTTTTCAGTGAGAGATATTTTCAACTCTGCAGTTTCGTGAATTTTAGCGGCCCTGAGTTCCATTTTTCAACTTGTGTTTATGGGAACTGGCCACAAAGCAGCGGGATTTCCTCAAGCCCTATTCTGTTTCCATGGGCAACCCTAGCTTTTAGTCAATTCGTCTTCCTGATTGGAAATTAGAGTGACATGTGCCTGTCCGAACACCTAGGACTTGTCTCTCATTGTTCCTCCTCCTTCTGCTTCATCCTCTGGACAAATTCCAAACTGTATGCAACAGGATGTTGACAGTGCTGACATCTCCAAGTGGGGAGACTGTTCGTAAAGACGCTGGAGGGGTGAACCCGAGCACCAGGAGATGAGGAGATGAGATGCCTTTTCCAAACTCTTCCCGATCAGACGGTATACCATCTTCTGGGTGTGACAGGCATATTTTAGCTGTAGGAAGTGTCCCATTCATGTGAGGAGAACACCAGGGCTTTTTCAAAATCAGTGTCTCTCCACAACCCAAACTGGGGAATTTTTTAAGCTACGGCTACACATATGTTCATTAAGGGCCTTGGGAAGTAGGCAGAGTCCAAATTTTAGATGATTGAAGTCTTCAGGGTCAGAAGCACTCACCACCGGCTTCCCTTAGGTTCCATTTTAACTGTCATTAATAGATGATGTCAATAAAAATATCTATTCTTTTTTCAGATTATTTCCCCTTATAGGTTATTGCAAAATATTGAGTGTAGTTCCCTGTGCTGTACAGTAGTTCCTTGTTAATGATCGATTTTATACATAGCAGTGTGTATGTGTTAATCCCAAACTGTTAATTTATCCCTCCTCCCACCTTTCCCCTTTGGTAATAATAAATTATAAGATTTTATACTTCTCAGAAATGGGGGAGCTGAAGAGAGGTATCATTTTCAATGGAAAAGCGTTTAAAACAAGATTGAAGCTTTAACCAAGATTATTAGATGTACATCCTTGGAAAGAAATCACTTCGTTTCTCTAGTATTGACCTGACAAATAAGACAAACCTTTCACTGAACTTGCTTATAATAAAGTGATGGAAATATCAAATGGAAGTGTTAGAAACATCTTATTTTACCCGAGCCTTATACACTGTTCTATGTTAATTACAGTTTGGCTCACACATCTGTTCATTGAAGTTACAATGTTCTCAATTTCTGTTACTGATCCTCCAGAGTGGACCCCAACAAGTGTCCCCCTGCCCAGTGTCATTGGAGCCAACAGATCGAGACTGAGTTTGGTTCAGAAGCAAAGGAAACTTTATATTTTGATCAGAGAATGCAGAGGTGAGAGCATGTGCTACCCCGTGGGCTGTGGGCTGGGCTGCTGTGTAGAGATCCTGTCAGAGTCAGTGGGAGGGAGGGGGCGGAGCTCTCGAAGGCCCGGTTGGCTGCAGCTCAGGCTCTATATCGCGGAGTCTGCACTGTGCTCCAGGAGCTGAAGTGTCGACCCAGCCATTCTGCACTAGGAAATCTGGTCTGAAGTGCCGGCTGTTGAACCTCTGTATGCGGGACCCTAGGAGCACGTGAAATTAGACAAAGCACAAAGGATAAAAAAGGTTAGACTTTATTTTATTGCCCAGATTCTATTTTTATCTCCCAGGGATTTTTAAGGGGCTTTGCCTGGGACAAACCCCTCTTCTGCATTTTGTCCCCTTCCTCATTCTTAGAGTGCTGAGGGTGCAGACCCTTCATCTGTAACTGCTGAGTGCTGAGTTAGGAGCCCTCATACCTGTGGGAGAGGGTCTGAACTTCTCCCCAGCAGCCTCCAGGTGACGTTGATTGTCCGCAGGCCTCCTGCCTCCCTGCTCGTCCGCCTGAGCACAAGTATTGGTAGTGTTATAGATTCTAATGACCTTTAAGGGTCCAGGAAGGAGATGTGCAGTGACGCTGTGAGGTCCAGTTTCACCCCGCCCCACATTTGTTCGGCCACCTTAGGCTGACCGTTTCTGCCAGCCTAGATGCTCTGACCAGTAGTCTGTGCTTTCTTCAGTTAGGCCCCTGAATTAACGTAAAAACAGCACCAGGTGTCAGCACCCTGACTGCTCAACTCCCAGACAGTCCAGGGTCAGTGGTGATGAAGGACCATGATGGCCACTGAGTCAACAGCCTTTTGAAGCAAACAGGAGTCCAGCCGGTCTTATTGGCCACCATCATCACAGTGTCTGTAGGCTTTTCTATGGTGACAGCGTGATATACTGTTCCCCTGCCAAGATTATTACCTCCCCTCTGGGTGCAGTAAGTCCTGCAAGCAGTAGTCTACTCTTTTGGGACACACTCTTGTTGTTTTATGAGAGAAACTCCAGGTCAAGTGATGGTCACACGAGTCGTCATGGTGCCCCTTTGCCCCAGTTATCTCTCTGGAGGTTGGAGTTGGAGGACCTCCTCACTCAAGGTCAGTGTGCCCACGGAGCAAACCCTGCAACTTCAGGGCATGGTTGGGGGTTAGGATCACCACGTGGGGTCCTTTTCCCTTAGGAGGGAGGTGGCCTTTTGGGCTGCTGATTTCCAGGTTTTCAGATACTGCCAGTATCTTGGCCAGATGTGGCGGTGGGCCAAGCCCCTTGGTGACCGTAGTTTATCCTACCTGGATGGCATTCTTGCATTGTTCCATTTCAAGTGGTCCCAGGTTTTGCACTAATACTCCAATGGCCATTCAAATTTCACTAGGAATGTAAAGGTCAAAGGGTTTAGCTAAATTAGGGAGTTCCAGGGCAAGGGTCTGAATTGACTGCTCTTTCCATTCTTGAAAGGCCACTTCTGGATTCTATTCAAAAGGATCATCATCTTTTTCTTTCAGTGTTTCATATAGAGGCCCAGCTAGTAGACTGTAGTTAGGGATCCAGAAGCAGCAAACCCTGGCCTCCCCAGGAACCCCTAAGCTGTCTTCTAGTTTTAGAAATGGGTAAGGCTGTAAATTGTTTCTTCCCTTTCCTGGGATGGGCTTCTCCGACCTTCTGTGAGAATGCAGCCCACGCAGGTCACCATAGTCTGTGATATTTGAGCTTTTTCTTGGACAACTTGTATCCTTTATTGGCTTGGTAGTTCAGAGGTCTCCTTAGTAGGGCTGGCGATCAGAATGTCGTCTGCATATTGAAGGAGTGTTTCCTTTTCCAGAGGTAGAACTTTTAGGTCTTTAGCTGAGCTTTCCCCAAAGATGGTGTGGGAATTTTTGAACCCTTGGGGCAACACGGTCCGGAAGTATTGTTTTAGTTGTATGTTGAGTCCTGCCACTCACAAGCCAAAATTTCTTGTGACCCTGGGACTAATAGAATACAAAAGAAGGCTTCATTGAAGACTAATACAGAATACCATGTCCTGGTGGTTAGTAGAATGACCAGCAGGGTGTAGGGTTTAGGAACTACTGGAGGTATATCCTCGGTGGCTTCACTGACTGTCCTGACATCTTTTACCAGGACTCCAGCAGCCCATGGGGCTCTCGAGGTCAGGCCAATCCCAGGATATGGAGCTCACCTGGGCAGGTACCCCACCCCCACCCCAGCCCACGGGGCTCTCGTGGTCAGGCCCCTCCCAGGATACAGAGCAACCCTTTCAGGTACCGTGGCAGGGCTGGGCACACAGGAGCCATGCACATCGCCCTCATTGCAGAGCACTCCCAGCTCACCTGTCACTCAGATCTGACACAGAGCACCTCAGAGCAGGACTTGAACTAACAAACAGCAGCTCCGACAGGTCTGTGACCCTGGGCATCACTCTGTGTGGCCTCCCTCCACCTGGTCTTCCAGAGACTTCCACTGCACCCGGGGCACCAGGCCTCTGTCTCCACCCACCACCCACCCCTCCTCTCCCTGACTCCTGGGTTCCTCTCATTAGGAGAGGGTTTTCTTGAAGTTGTCTCCCACTCATGGGCCAGATAATATAATTAGAAAACAAGCCAGAGCTGCAGCCCCTTGTCTATCCTGACTCTCAGGAGCCCACACCTGTTCCTTGGACCTGGCCGATTTAGCAAGTTCCAGTTTCTGCAACTGTGAGCCCCTGAGGGGTGATTATTGGCTGGCCTGGGAAGCCCGACCGTGCCGGCCAGACCTCCCCAGGTGTGCCTGGGTTGAGATCAATATAAACACCGCTCCAGGCAGCAAGAGCACCTGCAGCTGTGCCTGACGCCATTTTCTGCCCTGTCAGCAGTCTCGGGGCTGGACTGGTGGGAGGGAGTGAGAGGCCACGGCTTTGTGGGTTGCCCAGTGTGAGTGGGGCTCTGCTGGACTTTCTGCAGCAGTTGCCAAGATGCCACCTGCTAAAGAAGAGGATGTGCCACCCATACCTGCCGCTGGAATTTCTCCCTGGGCAGAGGTGAGTAAGGAAGAAAGCAGTGGGGGCTGGGACAGGAGGGGTATCTCAGGCAGGGAAATGGAAAGCTTCCAGAAGAGCACCCAGGGCCAGGACCATCCTGTCTGGCCTGCAGGCACCAAGTCGGCTGGCATGCTGTCGCTCATGTGGCTCCATGGCCCTTCCTCTAGGCTTTCAAGTCCTTGTACATATTCAGGTGTTTTACGTGGGAAGGGTGGGAACATTTCTGCAGCAGCTGGCCTGGGGCTCGGCCCACGTTTACTCACAGATGCCTCGGCACGGGCCCCCAGCTTTGCAATGAGGACGCTTGTTGCGTGGGGCATGCTGGCTGAATGGGAGATGATTCCCCACCACTGACCAACTTCAGAATTGTTTACAACTGGAACAAGGGCCCTGATACGGTTTTCCTCTGTGTAACTGGTGGGTTCTGTTTTTTTTTCTTTTTTTCGTTTTTGGTTCAAGGTAGATTTTATTCCTCTTTTTTGTATTTACAGATATAAGCATGGAAATAATTTATTCATATAAATACATGTATGTGAAGGGAGGAATATTTTTTCTGTTTTACTTTTTGTAATTTTGAATTTTATTTTATTTTTTTATACAGCAGGTTCTTTTTGGTTACCTATTTTATACATAGAAATGTATACATGCCAATCCCAATCTCTCAACTCCTCCCACCACCACCCCCCTAACAGCTTTCCCCCCTTGGTGTCCATACGTTTGTTGTCTACATCTGTTGCTCTATTTCTGCCTTGCAAAACGCTTCATCTGTACAACTTTTCTAGGTTCCACATATATGCATTTATATACAGGATTTGTTTTTCTCTTTCTGACTTACTTCACTCTGTATGACAGTCTCTAGATCCATCAACGTCTCTACAAATGACCCAATTTCATTCCTTTTTATGGCTTAGTAATATTCCATTTTATATATGTACCTCATCTTTATGCATTCGTCTGTCTGTGGGCATTTAGGTTGCTTCCATTACCTGGATATTGTAAATAGTGATGCAATGAACATTGCGGTGAATGTCTCTTTTCGTTTTATGGTTTTGTCTGGGTATATGCCCAGTAGTGGGATTGCTGTATTATATGGTAATTCTATTCTTAGTTTTATAAGAAACTCCATAATGTTCTCCACAGTGACTGCATCAATTTACATTCCCAACAATAGTGGAAGAGGTTTCCTTATCTCCGCACCCTTTCCAGCATTTGTTGTTTGTAGATTTTCTGATGATGCCCATTCTAACAGGTGTGAGGTGATACACCATGGATTAGTCTATTTCGTTGAGCAAAGAGTAGGTCTTGTCTATTACATATTTGGCTTATGGAACGGTATGTGTGCTCATTTCAATCTCTGGTTTTATAAAGCACCCCAACTCAACTTTCCCGTTAAGCAAGCATAAGTTTTTATCTAAATGTGAGACTCTGCTCGGTTTTGTAATTCAGTTTATGTGTAGCCAAGTTTACACTCCCTCTATTTGTGATATCTTATGATAATTATGTTTCTCTGTGTGACATATTTCTCTAAGAATCATCATACTTAAATCCACTCAATTTGCTGCTACAGGCCTGATGACATTGATTTCATTGCTGAGTGATATTCCGTTGTACGTAAGTAGGACAACTCCTTTATCCATTTTTTTCTTTCTGGGATATTTAATTTGTACTGGACTCAAGGTTCTTGTAAACACAGCAGCCCTGGATATTGTGTTGGCTGTGTCTTGTTGATTTTAATTTTCCTAAGCTATAGGGCCAAAAGTGGAAGTGCCCTAGGCTCTGTAGCTTTGTTTTTTAGATGTTTCAGCATACACTATAAACATCACCAGAGTGTCTGTTGGCAATTTACATCCCGTCCATCAGCATAACAAGGCTCCCTGTTCTCCATGGCCTGTCCTGTGTTTCTGGGTTTTACACTTTTTTCAGATGGCTCTTTTGACGAATGGGAAATGAGAGTTCATTGTAGTGCGGATTTCCATTGCTCGAATTCTTGGTTGGCCACAAAGGGCATATGCGTTTTTTCCTGAATATATTCAGGAAAAAATGTATACGCACTTTTTGTCCAAGTGCATCACTGTCAAAGATCTGCCGCTTTTCACATGCTTTAAATGCAATTCCAATCTACCTCCTGAAATATGATTCCTGCAATTCTGCCTCGTTTTCAAGTCCTCTGTGCAGACTTACTTCAATATATTTTTGCCAATAGCTGTCATTTACAACTCTGCAGGTTTGTGAATTACAGTGCCTGTGGTTTCCTTTCTTAACTCGTTTCCTTGAAAGCTGGCCACAGAACCGCAGGTTTGCTTCAGGCCGTAATCAGGGTCCCGCACGGCACTCTGAGCCTTTGGTTAATTCCTCTTCCTGGTGGGAAATTAGAGTTAAATGTGCCCCTCCAGACACCTGCCTCACTCCCAGCCCCTTGGTGATGTGTGTCCTCTGGTTTGAGGCCACATGTGCTGGGTTCCTCACCTTTCGCAGATGTGGCCCCACTGGTGTGCGGACACTCCTGCCTGGTTCCCATCCCCTTGGTGATGTGAGCCCTCCAGTGAGAGTCTGATCCTGGTTGGGCTCCTCACACTTCTGTGAGGTGGGCCCTCTTCTCTGAGGTCACTCCTGCCTGGCTGACACACCCCGCCTTGGCGACGTCGGCCCTCTGGTGGCAGTTGGAGCCCGCTGGGTGCCTCCTCCCCTCAGTGATGAGACCCTCTGGCATCAGGCCCTAACTGCTGGTTACCCACATTTTCTGATACGTGCTAAGTGGTGTGAGGGCACTCCTGCCAGGTTCCCATCCCCATGTGCCTTCTGCTCTATGGTCCCAACACCTGTGTTGTTCACAGTTTCAGGATGTTGGCTCTCTGGTGTTAGTTCACTCAGGCCTAGATCCCATAGACTCTGTGCTCTGAGCCGCCTGCTGGGAGGTTCCTACTGCTGGATTCCTTACCATTTTTATTCTTTGGGTCCTGTGTTTTCATGCTCCTCCTTCCTGACTCACTCCCAGCCCCTTTGTGATGTGGGTCCTCTGGTTTGAGGCCACATGTGCCGGTTTCCTCACCTTTATTGATGTGGCCCCACTGGTGTGAGGACACTCCTGCCTGGTTCCCATCCCCTTGGTGATGGGGGCCCTCTGGTGAGAGTCTGATCCTGGCTGGATTCCTCACCCTTCTGGGAGGTGGGCCCTCTGCTGTGAGGTCACTCCTGCCTGGCTGGCACACATCACCTTGGCGATGTGGGTCCTCAGTTGGGAGTTGGTGCCTGCTGGGAGTCTCCTCCCCTCGGTAATGAGGGCCCTCTGGCGTCAGGCCCTAACTCATGGGCTCCCAAAATTTTCTGATATGTGCCCTGTCGTGCGAGTACACTCCTGCCACGTTCCCATCCCCATGGGGATGTGGGCCTTCTGCTCTGAGGTCCCACCAGCTGGGTTGCTCACAGTGTCATGATGTGAGCCCTCTGCTGTGAGTTCACTGTGGCCTGGATCACATAGGCTCCGTACTCTGGGCCACCTGCTGGGGGGTTCCAACTGCTGGATTCCTCACATTTTTTATTCTGTGGGCCCTGTGTTGTTA
The DNA here is from genome assembly GCF_059928025.1 of Delphinapterus leucas. Lineage (NCBI taxonomy): Eukaryota > Metazoa > Chordata > Mammalia > Artiodactyla > Monodontidae > Delphinapterus > Delphinapterus leucas. The sequence goes on along the minus strand of NW_028322235.1, from coordinate 17,259,410 downwards.
GGCTACTCCTGCCTGCCTCACTCGGAGCACCTTGGAAATGTGGGTCCTCTGGTTTAGGCCACATGTGCTGGGTTCGTCACCTTTCTATAATGTGGCCACACTGGTGTGAGGACACTCCTGCCTTGTTCCGGTCCCCTTGGTGATGTGGGCCCTCTGGTGAGAGTCTTGTCCTGGCTGGTTTCCTCACCCTTCTGTGAGGTAGGCCCTCTGCTGTGAGGTCACTCCTGCCTGACTGGCACACGTCACCTTGGCGACGTGGGCCCTCAGTTGGGAGTTGGTGCCTGCTGGGAGTCTCCTCCCCTCGGTAATGAGGGCCCTCTGGCGTCAGGCTCTAACTCCTGGGCTCCCAAAATTTTCTGATGTGCGCCCTGTGGTGTGAGTACACTCCTGCCAGGTTTCCAACCCCATGGGAATATGGGCCTTCTGCTCTGAGGTCCCAACGGTGGGTGGCTCAGTTTCATGATGAGGGCCCTCTGGTGTGAGTTCACTCCGGCCTGGATCCCATAGCCTCGCTGCTCCTGGCCGCCTGCGGGGAGGTTCCAACTGCGGGATTCCTCACCTTTTCTCTTCTATGGGCCCTCTGTTTGGAGACTCCTCCTGCCTGACTCACTCCCAGCCCCTTGGTGATGTGTGTCCTCTGGTTTGAGGCCACGTGTGCTGGGTCCCTCACCTTTCGATGATGTGGCCCCGCTGGTGTGAGGACACTCCTGCCTGGTTTCTATCCCCTTGGTGATGTGGGCCCTCTGGTGAGAGTCTAATCCTCTTTGGGTTCCTCACACTTTTTTGAGGTTGGCCCTCTGCTCTGAGGTCACTCCTGCCAGGCTGGCACACCCCGCATTGGCGACGTTGGCCCTCTTGTAGCAGTTGGAGCCTGCTGGTAGCCTCCTCTCCTCGGTGATGAGGGCCCTCTGGCATCAGGCCCTAACTGCTGGGCTCCCCACATTTTCTGATGTGTCCCCACTGGTGCGATGACACTCCTGCTTGGTTCGCTTCCCCATGGGGATGTGGGCCTTGTGCTCTGAGGTCACAATGGCTAGGTTGCTCACAGTTTCATGATGAGGGCCCTCTGTTGTGAGTTCATCATTGCCTGGATCCCATAGCCTCGGTGCTCTGGGCCGCCTGCTGGGATGTTCCAACTGCTGGATTCCTCACCTTTTTTATACAATGGGCCACGTGTTTTGAGGTTCATCCTGCCTGCCTCGCTCCGAGACCCATGGAGATGTGGGTCCTCTGGTTTGAGGCCACATGTGCTGGGTACCTCAACTTGCGATGATGTGGCCCCACGGGTGTGAAGACACTCCTGCCTGGTTCCCAGCCCCTTGCTGATGTGGGCCCTCTGGTGAGAGTCTGATAATGGCTGGGTCCCTTACCCTTCTGTGAGGTGGGCCCTCTGATGTGAGGTCACTCCTGCCTGGCTGGCTCACGTCACCTTGGCGATGTGGGCCCTCTGTTGGCCACTGAAGCATGCTGAGAGCCCCCTACCCTCTTTAAGGAGGGCCTTGGAAAAAACGCATATGCACTTTTTGAACAAGTGCATCATTGTTGAGGTTCTGCCTCTTCTCCTATGCTTTCAGTGCATTTCCCGTCTACCTCCTGAAATCGTTTTCCTGGAATTCTGCCCCGCTTTCAAGTCCTCTTCGCAGCCTTCCTTCAATATATTTTTGGACGATAGCTGTCATTTATAACTCTGCAGGTTTGTGAATTACAGTGCCCCTGAGCTCCTTTGTTCAACTCGCTATCTTGTGAGCTGCCTGCACACCCGCAGTATTGCTTCAGGCCCTAATCTGGTTCCAGCACGGCATTCTGAGCCTTTGGTTAATTCCACTTCCTGGTGAGAAATGAGCATTAAATTGCCCGTGCAGACACCTACAGCTAGTCTCTCATTGGTTCTCCCTATTCCTGTTCATCTTGCGCAGAAATTGCAAACTGTGACAAACAGGAGGTTAAAGGCACTGACTCTCCAAGTGGGGAGAGTGTTCGTAAAGGCTCTGGAATGGTGAACCCGAGTAAAAGGGGACGAAAACTGAGAATCATTTGAAAACGTTTGCCAGTCACACGGTGCAGCATACTGTGGGTTTCCCATGCATGTTTTAGCTGAAGGAAGAATCCCTTAAACTTGGAGAGTTGGGACCCTTGGAATGGGTACCATGCAGTATGACTTCAAAGGGTCTGCAATTGCTCACCGAACCTCAACAATACTATCAGGGCGAAGTGTCCGGCCTTATGTCTCCCCAGCACTGGGTGTACATGTGGTAAATCCAGGTTGCATCAGAAGCCCTGAGTGAATTATTTAAGAATTGCTCTCTATTTCACTGTCATTGTGTTTTGTTTTTGAAATTTATTTTGATAATGTGATTTATCGGATTTTCACTGTTGCCTTTAGGCCACTGAACACACGCTGGATTCTCTTATGGACACATATAAATCCATGGGTTTTAAGATTCTTGCTAGGCAGGTATATTCCTAGGCGTTGAATATGGGGTGTTGAGCCCATTTCGTTGAGCAAGCAGTAGGTCTTGTCTATTACATATTTGGCTTATGGAACGGTATCAGTGCGAATTTCAATCTCTGTTTTTATGCAGCACCCGAACTCACCTTTCCCAAAAAGCAAGCATAAGTTGGTTTTCTAAATTTGAGACACTGTTCTGTTTTGTAATTCATTTCATGTGTAGCCAAGTTTACATTCCGTGTATTAGTGATATCTTATGATGTTTCTTTTTCTGTGTGACCTATTGCACGTAGAATCATCGTACCTGAATCCACTCATTATGCCGCGACAGGCCTGATGACATAGATTTCATTGCTGAGTGATATTCCATTGTACGTAAGAACCACAACTTCTTTATCCATTTTTCGCCCTCTGGGATATTTAACTTGTACCGTACAAGAGGTTCTTGTAAACAGAGCCGTTCCAAACTTTGGGGTGCCTGTGTGGTTTTGATTTTAATTTCCCTAAGCTATAGGACCATAAGTGGAAGTGCCATAGGCTGTGTTGCTTTGTTTCTTATGTGTTTCAGGAAATACCATACACTTCTCCAGAGTGGCTGTTGGCAATTCACATGCCGACCATCAGGATAACAATGCTCCCTCTTCTCCATGGCCTGTCCTGCCTTTCTGGATTTTACACTTTTTTCAGATGGCCCTTTTGACCGGGGGGCAGAGAGACTTCATTTTAGTGCAGATTTCTTTACACGCTTGCTTGGTTGGCCAAAAAGGGCGTATGCGTTTTTTCCTGATTATATTCAGGAAAAAACGCATACGCCCTTTTTGGCCAAGTGCATCATTGTCGCTGTTCTCCGTCTTTTCCTAGGCTTTAAGTGCAATTCCAGTCTACCCCCTGAAATCGTTTTCCTGAATTTCTGCCCAAATTCTAAGTCCTCTTCGCAGACATACTTCAATATATTTTTGGACGATAGCTGTCATTTATAACTCTGCAGGTTTGTGAGTTACAGTGCCCCTGAGCTCCTTTCTTCATCTCGCTAACTTGAGAGCTGGCCGCAAACCCGCAGGATTGCTTCAGGCCCTTATCTGGTTCCAGCAGGGCATGCTGAGCCTTTGGTTAATTCCTCTTCCTGGTGGGAAATGAGCGTTAAATTTGCCCGTACAGACACCTACAGCTAGTCTCTCATTGGTTCTCCCTATTCCTGTTCATCTTGCGCAGAAATTGCAAACTGTGCCCAACAGGAGGTTAAAGGCACTGACTCTCCAAGTGGGGAGAGTGTGAGTAAAGGGTCTGGAATGGTGAACCCGTGTAAAAGGGGAGGAAAACTGAGATGCATTTGAAAACGTTTGCCGGTCACACGGTCCACCATACTGTGGGTTTCCCATGCATGTTTTGAGCTGAAGGAAGAATCCCTTATAACTGGAGATTTGGGAACCATGGAATGGGTACCATGCAGTATGTCTTCAAAGGGTCTGCATTTGCTCATCGAACCTCACCAGTGCTATCAGCCCGAAGTGCCCAACCTTATGTCACACTCAGCTCTGGGTGTAGATGTGGTAAATCCAGGTTGCATCACAAGCCTGAATGAATTATTTAAGAATTGCTCTCTATTTCACGGTCCTTGTGTTTGGTTTTTGTAATTCATTTTGATAATGGGATTTATCGGATTTACTCTGCTGCATTCATGTTGCTGTACACACGCTTCATTCCCTAACGGAGACATATAAATCCATGGGTTTGAAGATTCTTACCAGTCAGGTGTATTCCTAGGCATTGAATATGGGGTATTTAGTCCATTTCATTGCGCAAAGGGTAGGCCTTGACTATTACATATTTGGCTTATGTGAAGGTATCTGTGCTAATTTCTATCTCTGGTTTTATGCAGCACCCCAACTCACCTTTCCCCTTAAGCAAGCATACGTTGGTTTTCTAAATTTGAGACCCTGTTCTGTTTTGTAATTCAGTTCATGTGTAGCCAAGTTTACATTCCGTGTAGTAGTGATATCTTATGATGTTTCATTTTCTGTGTGACTTATTTCACTTAGAATCATCGTACCTGAATCCACTCATTATGCCGCGACGGGCCTGATGACTTAGATTTCATTGCTGAGTGATATTCCATTGTACGTACGTACCACAACTTCTTTATCCATTTTTCACATTCTGGGATATTTAACTTGTACCGTAGACGAGGTTCTTGTAAACAGAGCCGTCCGACACTTTGGGGTGGCTGTGTGTTTTTGATTTTAACTTTCCTAAGCTATAGGACCATAAGGGGAAGTGCCATAGGCTCCGTTGCTTTGTTTTTTAGAGATTCCGGGAAACACCATACATTTTTCTAGACTGGCTGTTGGCAATTTACATCCCGCCCATCAGCATAACAAGGCTCGCTGTTCTCCATGGCCTGTGCTGCCTTTCTGGATTTTACACTTTTTTCAGATGGCCCTTTTGACCGGGGGGCAGTGAGACTTCATTGTAGTGCAGATTTCTTTAACATGCTGGCTTGGATGGCCAAAAAGCGCATATGCTTTATTTCCTGAATAAATTCAGGAAAAAACGCATACACCCTTTTTGGCCAAGAGCATCATTGTCGACTTTCTGCCTCTTTTCCTATGCTTTAAATGCAATTCCCGTCTACCCCCTGAAATCCTTTTCCTGCAATTCTGCCCCGCTTACAAGTCGTCTTCGCAGCCTTCCTTCAATATATTTTTGGACGATAGCTGTCATTTGTAACTCTGCATGTTTGTGAGTTACAGTGCCCCTGAGCTCCTTTCTTCAACTCGCAACTTGTGAGCTGGGCGCAAACCCGCAGGATTGCTTCAGGCCCTAATCTGTTTCCGGCACGGCATGCTGATCCTTTGGTTAATTCCTCTTCCTGGTGGGAAATGAGCATTAAATTTGCCCGTGCAGACACTTACTGCTAGTCTCTCATTGGTTCTCCCTATTCCTGTTCATCTTGCGCAGAAATTGCAAACTGTGCCAAACAGGAGGTTAAAGGCACTGACTCTCCAAGTGGGGAGAGTGTTTGTAAAGGGTCTGGAATGGTGAACCCGAGTAAAAGGGGACGAAAACTGAGATGCATTTGAAAACGTTTGCCAGTCACACGGTGCACCATACTGTGGGTTTCCCATGCATGTTTTAGCTGAAGGAAGTATCCCTTAAACTTGGAGAGTTGGGACCCATGGAATGGGTACCATGCTGTATGACTTCAAAGGGTCTGCATTTGCTCATCGAACCTCACCAATGCTATCAGCCCGAAGTGCCCAACCTTATGTCTCACTCAGCTCTGGGTGTAGATGTGGTAAATCCAGGTTGCATCACAAGCCCTGAATGAATTATTTAAGAATTGCTCTCTATTTCACTGTCCTTGGGTTTTGTTTGTGTAATTCATTTTGATAATGGGATTTATCGGATTTTCTCTGCTGCATTCATGCCACTGTACACACGCTTCATTCTCTTACGGAGACATATAAATCCATGGGTTTGAAGATTCTTACTAGTCAGGTGTATTCCTAGGCGTTGAATATGGGGTGTTTAGTCCATTTCGTTGAGCAAGGGGTAGGTCTTGACTATTACATATTTGGCTTATGGAAAGGTATCTGTGCTAATTTCTATCTCTGGTTTTATGCAGCACCCCAACTCACCTTTCCCCTTAAGCAAGCATAAGTTGGTTTTCTAAATTTGAGACCCTGTTCTGTTTTGTAATTCAGTTCATGTGTAGCCAAGTTTACATTCCGTGTATTAGTGATATCTTATGATGTTTCATTTTCTGTGTGACTTATTTCACTTAGAATCATCGTACCTGAATCCACTCATTATGCCGCGACGGGCCTGATGACATAGATTTCATTGCTGAGTGATATTCCATTGTACGTACGTACCACAACTTCTTTATCCATTTTTCACATTCTGGGATATTTAACTTGTACCGTAGACGAGGTTCTTGTAAACAGAGCCGTCCGACATTTTGGGGTGGCTGTGTGTTTTTGATTTTAATTTCCCTAAGCTATAGGACCATAAGTGGAAGTGCCGTAGGCTCCGTAGCTTTGTTTTTTCGGTGTTCCGGGAAACACCATACACTTCTCCAGGGTGGCTGTTGGCAATTTACATCCCGCCCATCAGCATAACAAGGCTCCCTGTTCTCCATGGCCTGTGCTGCCTTTCTGGATTTTACACTTTTTTCAGATGGCCCTTTTGACCGGGGGGCAGTGAGACTTCATTGTAGTGCAGATTTCTTTAACATGCTTGCTTGGTTGGCCAAAAAGGGCGTATGCGTTTTTTCCTGAATATATATATTCAGGAGAAAACGCATACGCACTTTTTGGCCAAGAGCATCATTGTCGACGTTCTGCCTCTTTTCCTATGCTTTAAATGCAATTCCCGTCTACCCCCTGAAAACGTTTTCCTGCGATTCTGCCCCACTTACAAGTCGTCTTCGCAGCCTTCCTTCAATATATTTTTGGACGATAGCTGTCATTTATAACTCTGCAGGTTTGTGAGTTACAGTGCCCCTGAGCTCATTTCTTCAACTCGCTATCTTGTGAGCTGGCCGCAAACCCACAGGATTGCCTCAGGCCCTAATCTGGTTCCGGCACGGCATGCTGACCCTTTGGTTAATTCCTCTTCCTGGTGGGAAATGAGCGTTAAATTTGCCCGTGCAGACACCTAGAGCTAGTCTCTCATTGGTTCTCCCTATTCCTTTACATCTTGCGCAGAAATTGCAAACTGTGCCCAACAGGAGGTTAAAGGCACTGACTCTCCAAGTGGGAAGAGTGTTCGTAAAGGCTCTGGAATGGTGAACCCGAGTAAAAGGGGACGAAAACTGAGAATCATTTGAAAACGTTTGCCAGTCACACAGTGCAGCATACTGTGGGTTTCCCATGCATGTTTTAGCTGAAGGAAGAATCCCTTAAACTTGGAGAGTTGGGACCCATGGAATGGGTACCATGCTGTATGACTTCACAGGGTCTGCATTTGCTCATCGAACCTCACCAATGCTATCAGCCCGAAGTGCCCAACCTTATGTCTCACTCAGCTCTGGGTGTAGATGTGGTAAATCCAGGTTGCATCACAAGCCCTGAATGAATTATTTAAGAATTGCTCTCTATTTCACTGTCCTTGGGTTTTGTTTGTGTAATTCATTTTGATAATGGGATTTATCGGATTTTCTCTGCTGCATTCATGCCGCTGTACACACGCTTCATTCTCTTACGGAGACATATAAATCCATGGGTTTGAAGATTCTTACTAGTCAGGTGTATTCCTAGGCGTTGAATATGGGGTGTTTAGTCCATTTCGTTGAGCAAGGGGTAGGTCTTGACTATTACATATTTGGCTTATGGAAAGGTATCTGTGCTAATTTCTATCTCTGGTTTTATGCAGCACCCCAACTCACCTTTCCCCTTAAGCAAGCATAAGTTGGTTTTCTAAATTTGAGACCCTGTTCTGTTTTGTAATTCAGTTCATGTGTAGCCAAGTTTACATTCCGTGTAGTAGTGATATCTTATGATGTTTCATTTTCTGTGTGACTTATTTCCCTTAGAATCATCGTACCTGAATCCACTCATTATGCCGCGACGGGCCTGATGACATAGATTTCATTGCTGAGTGATATTCCATTGTACGTACGTACCACAACTTCTTTATCCATTTTTCACATTCTGGGATATTTAACTTGTACGGTAGACGAGGTTCTTGTAAACAGAGCCGCCCGAGACGTTTAGGTGGCTGTGTGTTTTTGATTTTAATTTTCCTAAGCTATAGGACCATAAGGGGAAGTGCCGTAGGCTCCGTTGCTTTGTTTTTTAGATGTTTCAGGAAACACCATACACTTCTCCAGAGTGGGTGTTGGCAATTTACATCCCGCCCATCAGCATAACAAGGCTCCCTGTTCTCCGTGGCCTGTGTTGCCTTTCTGGATTTTACACTTTTTTCAGATGGCCCTTTTGACCGGGGGGCAGTGAGACTTCATTGTAGTGCAGATTTCTTTAACATGCTTGCTTGGTTGGCCAAAAAGGGCGTATGCGTTTTTTCCTGAATATATTCAGGAGAAAACCCATACGCCCTTTTTGGCCAAGAGCATCATTGTCGACGTTCTGCCTCTTTTCCTATGCTTTAAATGCAATTCCCGTCTACCCCCTGAAATCGTTTTCCTGCAATTCTGCCCCAATTACAAGTCGTCTTCGCAGCCTTCCTTCAATATATTTTTGGACGATAGCTGTCATTTATAACTCTGCAGGTTTGTGAGTTACAGTGCCCCTGAGCTCATTTCTTCAACTCGCTATCTTGTGAGCTGGCCGCAAACCCACAGGATTGCCTCAGGCCCTAATCTGGTTCCGGCACGGCATGCTGAGCCTTTGGTTAATTCCTCTTCCTGGTGGGAAATGAGCGTTAAATTTGCCCGTGCAGACACCTAGAGCTAGTCTCTCATTGGTTCTCCCTATTCCTTTACATCTTGCGCAGAAATTGCAAACTGTGCCCAACAGGAGGTTAAAGGCACTGACTCTCCAAGTGGGGAGAGTGTTCGTAAAGGCTCTGGAATGGTGAACCCGAGTAAAAGGGGACGAAAACTGAGAATCATTTGAAAACGTTTGCCAGTCACACAGTGCAGCATACTGTGGGTTTCCCATGCATGTTTTAGCTGAAGGAAGAATCCCTTAAACTTGGAGAGTTGGGACCCATGGAATGGGTACCATGCTGTATGACTTCACAGTGTCTGCATTTGCTCATCGAACCTCACCAATGCTATCAGCCCGAAGTGCCCAACCTTATGTCTCACTCAGCTCTGGGTGTAGATGTGGTAAATCCAGGTTGCATCACAAGCCCTGAATGAATTATTTAAGAATTGCTCTCTATTTCACTGTCCTTGGGTTTTGTTTGTGTAATTCATTTTGATAATGGGATTTATCGGATTTTCTCTGCTGCATTCATGCCGCTGTACGCACGCTTCATTCTCTTACGGAGACATATAAATCCATGGGTTTGAAGATTCTTACTAGTCAGGTGTATTCCTAGGCGTTGAATATGGGGTGTTTAGTCCATTTCGTTGAGCAAGGGGTAGGTCTTGACTATTACATATTTGGCTTATGGAAAGGTATCTGTGCTAATTTCTATCTCTGGTTTTATGCAGCACCCCAACTCACCTTTCCCCTTAAGCAAGCATAAGTTGGTTTTCTAAATTTGAGACCCTCTTCTGTTTTGTAATTCAGTTCATGTGTAGCCAAGTTTACATTCCGTGTAGTAGTGATATCTTATGATGTTTCATTTTCTGTGTGACTTATTTCCCTTAGAATCATCGTACCTGAATCCACTCATTATGCCGCGACGGGCCTGATGACATAGATTTCATTGCTGAGTGATATTCCATTGTACGTACGTACCACAACTTCTTTATCCATTTTTCACATTCTGGGATATTTAACTTGTACCGTAGACGAGGTTCTTGTAAACAGAGCCGTCCGACACTTTGGGGTGGCTGTGTGTTTTTGATTTTAATTTCCCTAAGCTATAGGACCATAAGTGGAAGTGCCGTAGGCTCCGTAGCTTTGTTTTTTCGGTGTTCCGGGAAACACCATACACTTCTCCAGAGTGGCTGTTGGCAATTTACATCCCGCCCATCAGCATAACAAGGCTCCCTGTTCTCCGTGGCCTGTGTTGCCTTTCTGGATTTTACACTTTTTTCAGATGGCCCTTTTGACCGGGGGGCAGTGAGACTTCATTGTAGTGCAGATTTCTTTAACATGCTTGCTTGGTTGGCCAAAAAGGGCGTATGCGTTTTTTCCTGAATATATTCAGGAGAAAACGCATACGCCCTTTTTGGCCAAGAGCATCATTGTCGACGTTCTGCCTCTTTTCCTATGCTTTAAATGCAATTCCCGTCTACCCCCTGAAATCGTTTTCCTGCAATTCTGCCCCAATTACAAGTCGTCTTCGCAGCCTTCCTTCAATATATTTTTGGACGATAGCTGTCATTTATAACTCTGCAGGTTTGTGAGTTACAGTGCCCCTGAGCTCATTTCTTCAACTCGCTATCTTGTGAGCTGGCCGCAAACCCACAGGATTGCCTCAGGCCCTAATCTGGTTCCGGCACGGCATGCTGAGCCTTTGGTTAATTCCTCTTCCTGGTGGGAAATGAGCGTTAAATTTGCCCGTGCAGACACCTAGAGCTAGTCTCTCATTGGTTCTCCCTATTCCTTTACATCTTGCGCAGAAATTGCAAACTGTGCCCAACAGGAGGTTAAAGGCACTGACTCTCCAAGTGGGGAGAGTGTTCGTAAAGGCTCTGGAATGGTGAACCCGAGTAAAAGGGGACGAAAACTGAGAATCATTTGAAAACGTTTGCCAGTCACACAGTGCAGCATACTGTGGGTTTCCCATGCATGTTTTAGCTGAAGGAAGAATCCCTTAAACTTGGAGAGTTGGGACCCATGGAATGGGTACCATGCTGTATGACTTCACAGTGTCTGCATTTGCTCATCGAACCTCACCAATGCTATCAGCCCGAAGTGCCCAACCTTATGTCTCACTCAGCTCTGGGTGTAGATGTGGTAAATCCAGGTTGCATCAGAAGCCCTGAATGAATTATTTAAGAATTGCTCTCTATTTCACTGTCCTTGGGTTTTGTTTGTGTAATTCATTTTGATAATGGGATTTATCGGATTTTCTCTGCTGCATTCATGCCGCTGTACACACGCTTCATTCTCTTACGGAGACATATAAATCCATGGGTTTGAAGATTCTTACTAGTCAGGTGTATTCCTAGGCGTTGAATATGGGGTGTTTAGTCCATTTCGTTGAGCAAGGGGTAGGTCTTGACTATTACATATTTGGCTTATGGAAAGGTATCTGTGCTAATTTCTATCTCTGGTTTTATGCAGCACCCCAACTCACCTTTCCCCTTAAGCAAGCATAAGTTGGTTTTCTAAATTTGAGACCCTGTTCTGTTTTGTAATTCAGTTCATGTGTAGCCAAGTTTACATTCCGTGTAGTAGTGATATCTTATGATGTTTCATTTTCTGTGTGACTTATTTCCCTTAGAATCATCGTACCTGAATCCACTCATTATGCCGCGACGGGCCTGATGACATAGATTTCATTGCTGAGTGATATTCCATTGTACGTACGTACCACAACTTCTTTATCCATTTTTCACATTCTGGGATATTTAACTTGTACCGTAGACGAGGTTCTTGTAAACAGAGCCGTCCGACACTTTGGGGTGGCTGTGTGTTTTTGATTTTAATTTCCCTAAGCTATAGGACCATAAGTGGAAGTGCCGTAGGCTCCGTAGCTTTGTTTTTTCGGTGTTCCGGGAAACACCATACACTTCTCCAGAGTGGCTGTTGGCAATTTACATCCCGCCCATCAGCATAACAAGGCTCCCTGTTCTCCATGGCCTGTGCTGCCTTTTTGGATTTTACACTTTTTTCAGATGGCCCTTTTGACCGGGGGGCAGTGAGACTTCATTGTAGTGCAGATTTCTTTAACATGCTTGCTTGGTTGGCCAAAAAGGGCGTATGCGTTTTTTCCTGAATATATTCAGGAAAAAACGCATACGCCCTTTTTGGCCAAGAGCATCATTGTCGACGTTCTGCCTCTTTTCCTATGCTTTAAATGCAATTCCCGTCTACCCCCTGAAATCGTTTTCCTGCAAATCTGTCCCGCTTACAAGTCGTCTTCGCAGACTTCCTTCAATATATTTTTGGACGATAGCTGTCATTTATAACTCTGCAGGTTTGTGAGTTACAGTGCCCCTGAGCTCATTTCTTCAACTCGCTATCTTGTGAGCTGGCCGCAAACCCACAGGATTGCCTCAGGCCCTAATCTGGTTCCGGCACGGCATGCTGAGCCTTTCGTTAATTCCTCTTCCTGGTGGGAAATGAGCGTTAAATTTGCCCGTGCAGACACCTAGAGCTAGTCTCTCATTGGTTCTCCCTATTCCTTTTCATCTTGCGCAGAAATTGCAAACTGTCCCCAACAGGAGATTAAAGGCACTGACTCTCCAAGTGGGGAGAGTGTTCGTAAAGGGTCTGGAATGGTGAACCCGAGTAAAAGGGGACGAAAACTGAGAATCATTTGAAAACGTTTGCCAGTCACACGGTGCACCGTACTGTGGGTTTCCCATGCATGTTTTAGCTGAAGGAAGAATCCCTTAAACTTGGAGAGTTGGGACCCATGGAATGGGTACCATGCTGTATGACTTCAAAGGGTCTGCATTTGCTCATCGAACCTCACCAATGCTATCAGCCCGAAGTGCCCAACCTTATGTCTCACTCAGCTCTGGGTGTAGATGTGGTAAATCCAGGTTGCATCACAAGCCCTGAATGAATTATGTAAGAATTGCTCTCTATTTCACTGTCCTTGGGTTTTGTTTGTGTAATTCATTTTGATAATGGGATTTATCGGATTTTCTCTGCTGCATTCATGCCGCTGTACACACGCTTCATTCTCTTACGGAGACATATAAATCCATGGGTTTGAAGATTCTTACTAGTCAGGTGTATTCCTAGGCGTTGAATATGGGGTGTTTAGTCCATTTCGTTGAGCAAGGGGTAGGTCTTGACTATTACATATTTGGCTTATGGAAAGGTATCTGTGCTAATTTCTATCTCTGGTTTTATGCAGCACCCCAACTCACCTTTCCCCTTAAGCAAGCATAAGTTGGTTTTCTAAATTTGAGACCCTGTTCTGTTTTGTAATTCAGTTCATGTGTAGCCAAGTTTACATTCCGTGTAGTAGTGATATCTTATGATGTTTCATTTTCTGTGTGACTTATTTCCCTTAGAATCATCGTACCTGAATCCACTCATTATGCCGCGACGGGCCTGATGACATAGATTTCATTGCTGAGTGATATTCCATTGTACGTACGTACCACAACTTCTTTATCCATTTTTCACATTCTGGGATATTTAACTTGTACCGTAGACGAGGTTCTTGTAAACAGAGCCGTCCGACACTTTGGGGTGGCTGTGTATTTTTGATTTTAATTTCCCTAAGCTATAGGACCATAAGTGGAAGTGCCGTAGGCTCCGTAGCTTTGTTTTTTCGGTGTTCCGGGAAACACCATACACTTCTCCAGAGTGGCTGTTGGCAATTTACATCCCGCCCATCAGCATAACAAGGCTCCCTGTTCTCCGTGGCCTGTGTTGCCTTTCTGGATTTTACACTTTTTTCAGATGGCCCTTTTGACCAGGGGGCAGTGAGACTTCATTGTAGTGCAGATTTCTTTAACATGTTTGCTTGGTTGGCCAAAAAGGGCGTATGCGTTTTTTCCTGAATATATTCAGGAGAAAACCCATACGCCCTTTTTGGCCAAGAGCATCATTGTCGACGTTCTGCCTCTTTTCCTATGCTTTAAATGCAATTCCCGTCTACCCCCTGAAATAGTTTTCCTGCAATTCTGCCCCACTTACAAGTCGTCTTCGCAGCCTTCCTTCAATATATTTTTGGACGATAGCTGTCATTTATAACTCTGCAGGTTTGTGAGTTACAGTGCCCCTGAGCTCATTTCTTCAACTCGCTATCTTGTGAGCTGGCCGCAAACCCACAGGATTGCCTCAGGCCCTAATCTGGTTCCGGCACGGCATGCTGAGCCTTTGGTTAATTCCTCTTCCTGGTGGGAAATGAGGGTTAAATTTGCCCGTGCAGACACCTAGAGCTAGTCTCTCATTGGTTCTCCCTATTCCTTTTCATCTTGCGCAGAAATTGCAAACTGTGCCCAACAGGAGGTTAAAGGCACTGACTCTCCAAGTGGGGAGAGTGTTCGTAAAGGGTCTGGAATGGTGAACCCGAATAAAAGGGGACGAAAACTGAGATGCATTTGAAAACGTTTGCCAGCCACACGGTGCACCATACCTTGGGTTTCCCATGCATGTTTTAGCTGAAGGAAGAATCCCTTAAACTTGGAGAGTTGGGACCCATGGAATGGGTACCATGCTGTATGACTTCAAAGGGTCTGCATTTGCTCATCGAACCTCACCAATGCTATCAGCCCGAAGTGCCCAACCTTATGTCTCACTCAGCTCTGGGTGTAGATGTGGTAAATCCAGGTTGCATCACAAGACCTGAATGAATTATTTAAGAATTGCTCTCTATTTCACTGTCCTTGGGTTTTGTTTGTGTCATTCATTTTGATAATGGGATTTATCGGATTTTCTCTGCTGCATTCATGCCGCTGTACACACGCTTCATTCTCTTACGGAGACATATAAATCCATGGGTTTGAAGATTCTTACTATTCAGGTGTATTCCTAGGCGTTGAATATGGGGTGTTTAGTCCATTTCGTTGAGCAAGGGGTAGGTCTTGACTATTACATATTTGGCTTATGGAAAGGTATCTGTGCTAATTTCTATCTCTGGTTTTATGCAGCACCCCAACTCACCTTTCCCCTTAAGCAAGCATAAGTTGGTTTTCTAAATTTGAGACCCTGTTCTGTTTTGTAATTCAGTTCATGTGTAGCCAAGTTTACATTCCGTGTATTAGTGATATCTTATGATGTTTCATTGTCTATGTGACTTATTTCACTTAAAATCATCGTACCTGAATCCACTCATTATGCCGCGACGGGCCTGATGACATAGATTTCATTGCTGTGTGATATTCCATTGTACGTACGTACCACAACTTGTTTATCCATTTTTCACATTCTGGGATATTTAACTTGTACGGTAGACGAGGTTCTTGTAAACAGAGCCGCCCGAGACGTTTAGGTGGCTGTGTGTTTTTGATTTTAATTTTCCTAAGCTATAGGACCATAAGGGGAAGTGCCGTAGGCTCCGTTGCTTTGTTTTTTAGATGTTTCAGGAAACACCATACACTTCTCCAGAGTGGGTGTTGGCAATTTACATCCCACCCATCAGCATAACAAGGCTCCCCGTTCTCCATGGCCTGTGCTGCCTTTCTGGATTTTACACTTTTTTCAGATGGCCCTTTTGACCGGGGGGCAGTGAGACTTCATTGTAGTGCAGATTTCTTTAACATGCTTGCTTGGTTGGCCAAAAAGGGCGTATGCGTTTTTTCCTGAATATATTCAGTAAAAAACGCATACGCACTTTTTGGCCAAGTGCATCATTGTCGACATTCTGCCTCTTTTCCTATGCTTTAAATGCAATTCCCGTCTACCCCCTGAAATCGTTTTCCTGCAATTCTGCCCCGCTTTCAAGTCCTCTTCACAGCCTTCCTTCAATATATTTTTGGACGATAGCTGTCATTTATAACTCTGCAGGTTTGTGAATTACAGTGCCCCTGAGCTCCTTTCTTCAAGTCGCTTTCTTGTGAGCTGGCCGCAAACCCGCATGATAGATTCAGGCCCTAATTTGGTTCCGGCACGGCATGCTGAGCCTTTGGTTAATTCCTCTTCCTGGTTGGAAATGAGCGTTAAATTTGCCCGTGCAGACACCTACAGCTAGTCTCTCATTGGTTCTCCCTATTCCTGTTCATCTTGCACAGAAATTGCAAACTGTGCCAAACAGCAGGTTAAAGGCACTGACTCTCCAAGTGGGGAGAGTGTTAGTAAAGGGTCTGGAATTGTGAACCCGAGTAAAAGGGGACGAAACCTGAGATGCATTTTAAAACGTTTCCCGGTCACACGGTGCACCATACTGTGTGTTTCCCATGCATGTTGTAGCTGAAGGAAGAATCACTTAAACCTGGAGATTTGGGACCCATGGAATGGGTACCATGCAGTATGGCTTCAAAGGGTCTGCAGTTGCTCATCGAACCTCACCAATGCTATCAGCCCGAAGTGCCCAACCTTATGTCTCACTCAGCTCTGGGTGTAGATGTGGTAAATCCAGGTTGCATCACAAGCCCTGAATGAATTATTTAAGAATTGCTCTCTATTTCACTGTCCTTGGGTTTTGTTTGTGTAATTCATTTTGGTAATGGGATTTATCGGATTTTCTCTGCTGCATTCATGCCGCTGTACACACGCTTCATTCTCTTACGGAGACATATAAATCCATGGGTTTGAAGATTCTTACTAGTCAGGTGTATTCCTAGGCGTTGAATATTGGGTGTTTAGTCCATTTCGTTGAGCAAGGTGTAGGTCTTGACTATTACATATTTGGCTTATGGAAAGGTATCTGTCCTAATTTCTATCTCTGGTTTTATGCAGCACCCCAACTCACCTTTCCCCTTAAGCAAGCATAAGTTGGTTTTTTAAATTTGAGACCCTGTTGTATTTTGTAATTCAGTTCATGTGTAGCCAAGTTTACGTTCCGTGTATTAGTGATATCTTATGATGTTTCATTTCCTGTGTGATTATTTCACTTAGAATCATCGTACCTGAATCCACTCATTATGCCGCGACGGGCCTGATGACATAGATTTCATTGCTGAGTGATATTCCATTGTACGTACGTACCAGAACTTCTTTATCCATTTTTCACATTCTGCGATATTTAACTCGTACCGTAGACGAGGTTCTTGTAAACAGAGCCGTCCGACACTTTGGGGTGGCTGTGTGTTTTTGATTTTAATTTCCCTAAGCTATAGGACCAAAAGTGGAAGTGCCGTAGGCTCCATACCTTTGTTTTTTCGGTGTTCCGGGAAACAACATACACTTCTCCAGAGTGACAGTTGGCAATTTACATCCCGCCCATCAGCATAACAAGGCTCCCTGATCTCCATGGCCTGTGCTGCCTTTCTGGATTTTACACTTTTATCAGATGGCCCTTATGACCGGGGAGCAGTGAGACTTCATTGTAGTGCAGATTTCTTGAACATGCTTGCTTGGTTGGCCAAAAAGGGCGTATGCGTTTTTTCCTGAATATATTCAAGAAAAAACGCATACGCCCTTTTTGACCAAGAGCATCATTGTCGACTTTCTGCCTCTTTTCCTATGCTTTAAATGCAATTCCCATCTACCCCCTGAAATCGTTTTCCTGCAAATCTGTCCTGCTTACAAGTCGTCTTTGCAGACTTCCTTCAATATATTTTTGGACGATAGCTGTCATTTATAACTCTGCAGGTTTGTGAGTTACAGTGCCCCTGAGCTCCTTTCTTCAACTCGCTATCTTGTGAGCTGGCCACAAACCCGCAGGATTGCTTCAGGCCCTAATCTGGTTTCGGCACGGCATGCTGAGCCTTTGGTTAATTCCTTTTCCTGGTGTGAAATGAGCGTTAAGATTGCCCGTGCAGACACCTACAGCTAGTCTCTCACTGGTTCTCCCTCTTCCTGTTCATCTTGCGCAGAATTTGCAAACTGTGCCCAACAGGAGGTTAAAGGCACTGACTCTCCAAGTGGGGAGAGTGTTAGTAAAGTGTCTGGAATGGTGAACCCGAGTAAAAGGGGACAAAAACTGAGCTGCATTTGAAAACGTTTGTCTGTCACACGGTGCACCATACTGTGGGTTTCCCATGCATGTTTTAGCTGAAAGAATAATCCCTTAAACCTGGAGATTTGGGACCCATAGAATGGGTACCATGCAGTATGACTTCAAAGGGTCTGCATTTGCTCATCGAACCTCACCAATGCTATCAGCCCGAAGTGCCCAACCTTATGTCTCACTCAGCTCTGGGTGTAGATGTGGTAAATCCAGGTTGCATCACAAGCCCTGAATGAATTATTTAAGAATTGCTCTCTATTTCACTGTCCTTGTGTTTTGTTTGTGTAATTCATTTTGATAATGGGATTTATCGGATTTTCTCTGCTGCATTCATGCCGCTGTACGCACGCTTCATTCTCTTACGGAGACATATAAATCCATGGGTTTGAAGATTCTTACTAGTCCGGTGAATTTCTAGTCGTTAAATATAGGGTGTTTAGCCCATTTCGTTGAGAAAGGGGTAGGTCTTGACTATGACATACTTGACGTATGGAATGGTATCTGTGCTAATTTCTATCTCTGGTTTTATGCAGCACCCAAACTCACCTTTCCCCTTAAGCAAACATAAGTTGGTTTTCTAAATTTGAGACCCTGTTCTGTTTTGTAATTCAGTTCATGTGTAGCCAAGATTACAATCCGCGTATTAGTGATATCTTATGATGTTTCATTTTCTGTGTGACTTATTTCACTTAGAATCATCGTACCTGAATCCACTCATTATGCCACGACGGGCCAGATGACATAGATTTCATTGGTGAGTGATATTCCATTGTACGTACGTACCACAACTTCTTTATCCATTTTTCGCTTTCTGGGATATTTAACATGTACCGTAGACGAGGTTCTTGTAAACAGAGCCGTCTGAAACTTTGGGGTGGCTGTGTGTTTTTGATTTTAATTTCCCTAAGCTATAGGACCATAAGTG
The DNA here is from genome assembly GCF_059928025.1 of Delphinapterus leucas. Taxonomy (NCBI): domain Eukaryota; kingdom Metazoa; phylum Chordata; class Mammalia; order Artiodactyla; family Monodontidae; genus Delphinapterus; species Delphinapterus leucas. The sequence goes on along the minus strand of NW_028322235.1, from coordinate 17,240,712 downwards.
GAAGTGCCGTAGGCTCCGTTGCTTTGTTTTTTAGGTGTTTCAAGAAACACCGTACACTTCTCGAGAGTGGCTCTTGGCAATTTACATCCCACCCATCAGCATAGCAAGGCTCCCTGTTCTCCATGGCCTGTGCTGCATTTCTGGATTTTACACTTTTTTCAGATGACCCTTTTGACCGGGGGGCAGTGAGACTTCATTGTAGTGCAGATTTCTTTAACATGCTTGCTTGGTTGGCCGAAAAGTGCGTATGCGATTTTTCCTGAATATATTCAGGAAAAAACGCAAACGCCCTTTTTGCCCAAGAGCATCATTTACGACGTTCTGCCCCTTTTCCTATGCTTTAAATGCAATCCCGTCTACCCCCTGAAATCGTTTTCCTGCAATTCTGTCCCGCTTACAAGTCGTCTTCGTAGCCTTCCCTCAATATATTTTTGGACGATAGCTGTCATTTATTACTCTGCAGGTTTGTGAGTTACAGTGCCCCTGAGCTCCTTTCTTCAACTCGCTATCTTGTGAGCTGGCCGCAAACCCGCAGGATTGCTTCAGGCCCTAATCTGGTTCCGGCACGGCATGCTGAGCCTTTGGTTAATTCCTTTTCCTGGTGTGAAATGAGCGTTAAATTTGCCCGTGCAGACACCTAGAGCTAGTCTCTCACTGGTTCTCCCCCTTCCTGTTCATCATGTGCAGAAATTGCAAACTGTCCCCAACAGGAGGTTAAAGGCACTGACTCTCCAAGAGGGGAGAGTGTTAGTAAAGGGTCTGGAATTGTGAACCCGAGTAAAAGGGGACGAAAACTGAGATGCATTTGAAAACGTTTGTCTGTCACACGGTGCACCATACTGTGGGTTTCCCATGCATGTTTTAGCTGAAAGAAGATTCCCTTAAATCTGGAGATTTGGGACCCATAGAATGGGTACCATGCAGTATGACTTCAAAGGGTCTGCATTTGCTCATCGAACCTCACCAATGCTATCAGCCCGAAGTGCCCAACCTTATGTCTCACTCAGCTCTGGGTGTAGACGTGGTAAATCCATGTTGCATCACAAGCCCTGAATGAATTATTTAAGAATTGCTCTCTATTTCACTGTCCTTGGGTTTTGTTTGTGTAATTCATTTTGGTAATGGGATTTATCGGATTTTCTCTGCTGCATTCATGCCGCTGTACACACGCTTCATTCTCTTACGGAGACATATAAATCCATGGGTTTGAAGATTCTTACTAGTCAGGTGTATTCCTAGGCGTTGAATATTGGGTGTTTAGTCCATTTCGTTGAGCAAGGGGTAGGTCTTGACTATTACATATTTGGCTTATGGAAAGGTATCTGTCCTAATTTCTATCTCTGGTTTTATGCAGCACCCCAACTCACCTTTCCCCTTAAGCAAGCATAAGTTGGTTTTCTAAATTTGAGACCCTGTTGTATTTTGTAATTCAGTTCATGTGTAGCCAAGTTTACATTCCGTGTATTAGTGATATCTTATGATGTTTCATTTTCTGTGTGACTTATTTCACTTAGAATCATCATACCTGAATCCACTCATTATGGCGCGACGGGCCTGATGACATAGATTTCATTGCTGAGTGATATTCCATTGTACGTACGTACCAGAACTTCTTTATCCATTTTTCACATTCTGCGATATTTAACTTGTACCGTAGACGAGATTCTTGTATACAGAGCCGTCCGACACTTTGGGGTGGCTGTGTGTTTTTGATTTTAATTTCCCTAAGCTATAGGACCATAAGTGGAAGTGCCGAAGGCTCCGTAGCTTTGTTTTTTCGGTGTTCCAGGAAACACCATACACTTCTCCAGAGTGGCTGTTGGCAATTTACATCCCGCCCATCAGCATAACAAGGCTCCCTGTTCTCCATGGCCTGTGCTGCCTTTCTGAATTTTACACTTTTTTCAGATGGCCCTTTTGACCGGGGGGCAGTGAGACTTCATTGTAGTGCAGATTTCTTTAACATGCTTGCTTGGTTGGCCAAAAAGGGCGTATGCGTTTTTTCCTGAATATATTCAGGAAAAAACCCATACGCCCTTTGTGGCCAAGAGCATCATTGTCGACGTTCTGCCTCTTTTCCTATGCTTTAAATGCAATTCCCGTCTACCCCCTGAAATCGTTTTCCTGCAATTCTGCCCCACTTACAAGTCGTCTTCGCAGCCTTCCTTCAATATATTTTTGGACGATAGCTGTCATTTATAACTCTGCAGGTTTGTGAGTTACAGTGCCCCTGAGCTCATTTCTTCAACTCGCTATCTTGTGAGCTGGCCGCATACCCACAGGATTGCCTCAGGCCCTAATCTGGTTCCGACACGGCATGCTGAGCCTTTGGTTAATTCCTCTTCCTGGTGGGAAATGAGCGTTAAATTTGCCCGTGCAGACACCTAGAGCTAGTCTCTCATTCGTTCTCCCTATTCCTTTTCATCTTGCGCAGAAATTGCAAACTGTGCCCAACAGGAGGTTAAAGGCACTGACTCTCCAAGTGGAGAGAGTGTTCGTAAAGGGTCAGGAATGGTGAACCCGAGTAAAAGGGGACGAAAGCTGAGATGCATTTGAAAACGTTTGCCAGTCACACGGTGCACCATACTGTGGGTTTCCCATGCATGTTTTAGCTGAAGGAAGAATAGCTTAAACCTGGAGAGTTGGGACCAATGGAATGGGAACCATGCAGTATGACTTCAAATTGTCTGCATTTGCTCAACGAACCTCACCAATGCTATCAGCCCAAAGTGTTCAACATTATGTCTCACTCAGCTCTGGGTGTAGATGAGGTAAATCCAGGTTGCATCACAAGCCCTGAATGAATTATTTAAGAATTGCTCTCTATTTCACTGTCATTGTGTTTTGTTTTTGTAATTCATTTTGATAATGGGATTTACCGGATTTTCTCTGCTGCCTTCATGCAGCTGTACACACGCTTGATTCTCTTATGGAGACAAATAAATCCATGGGTTTGAAAATTCTTTCTAGTCAGGTGTATTCCTAGTCGTTGAATATAGGGTGTTTAGCCCATTTCCTTGAGCAAGGGGTAGGTCTTGACTATTACATATTTGACGTATGGAATGGTATCTGTGCTAATTTCTATCTCTGGTTTTATGCAGCACCCAACTCACCTTTCCCCTTAAGCAAACATATGTTGGTTTTCTAAATTTGAGACCCTGTTCTGTTTTGTAATTCAGTTCATGTGTAGCCAAGATTACATTCCGTGTATTAGTGATATCTTATGATGTTTCATTTTCTGTGTGACTTATATCACTTAGAATCATCGTACATAAATCCACTCATTATGCCGCGATGGGCCTGATGACATAGATTTCATTGGAGAGTGATATTCTATTGCACATACGTACCACAACGTCTTTATCCATTTTTTGCTTTCTGCGATATTTAAATTGTACCGTAGACGAGGTTCTTGAAAACAGAGCCGTATGAAACTTTGGGGTGGCTGTGTGTTTTTGATTTTAATTTCCCTAACCTATAGGACCATAAGTGGAAGTGCCGTAGGCTCCGTTGCTTTGTGTTTTAGGTGTTTCAGGAAACACCATACACTTCTCCAGAGTGCCTGTTGGCAATTAACATCACACCCATAAGCATAACAAGGCTCCCTGTTCTCCATGGCCTGTGCTGCCTTTCTGGATTATACACTTTTTCAGATGGACCTTTTGACCGGGGAGCAGTGAGACTTCATTGTAGTGCAGATTTCTTTAACATGCTTGCTTGGTTGGCCATAAAGGGCGTATACATTTTTTCCTGAATATATTCAGGAAAAAACGCATACGCCCTTTTTGGCCAAGTGCATCATTTTCGACGTTCTGCCTCTTTTCCTATACTTTAAATGCAATTGCAGTCTACCCCCTGAAATCGTTTTCCTGCAATTCTGCCCCGCTTTCAAGTCCTCTTCGCAGCCTTCCTTCAATATATTTTTTGACGATAGCTGTCATTTATAACTCTGCAGTTGTGTGAATTACAGTGCCCCTGAGCTCCTTTCTTCAAATTGCTTTCTTGTGAGCTGGCCGCAAACCCGCAGGATTGCTTCAGGCCCTAATATGGTTCCGGCACGGCATGCTGAGCCTTTGGTTAATTCCTCTTCCTGGTTGGAAATGAGCGTTAAATTTGCCCGTGCAGACACCTACAGCTAGTCTCTCATTGGTTCTCCCTATTCCTGTTCATCTTGCTCAGAAATTGCAAACTGTGCCAATCAGCAGGTTAAAGTCACTGACTCTCCAAGTGGAGAGAGTGTTAGTAAAGGATCTGGAATTGTGAACCCAAGTAAAAGGGGACAAAAACTGAGATGCATTTGAAAACGTTTCCCGGTCACACAGTGCACCATACTGTGGGTTTCCCATGCATGTTTTAGCTGAAGGAAGAATCGCTTAAACCTGGAGAGTTGGGACCCATGGAATGGGTACCATGTAGTATGACTTCAAATGGTCTGCATTTGCTCATCGAGCCTCACCAATGCTATCAGCCCGAAGTGTCCAACCTTATGTCTCACTCAGCTCTGGGTTTAGTTGAGGTAAATCCAGGTTGCATCACAAGCCCTGATTGAATTATTTAAGAATTGCTCTCTATTTCACTGTCATTGTGTTTTGTTTTTGTAATTCATTTTGATAATAGGGTTTATCGGATTTTTTCTGCTGCCTTCATGCAGCTGTACACACGCTTGATTCTCTTATGGAGACATATAAATCTATGGGTTCGAAGATTCTTACTAGTCAGGTGTATTGCTAGGCTTTGAATATAGGGTGTTTAGTCCATCTCGTTGAGAAAGTGTAGGTCTTGACTATTATATATTTGACATATGGAATGGTATCTGTGCTAATTTCTATCTCTGGTTTTATACAGCACCCCAACTCACCTTTCCCCTTAAGCAAATATAAGTTGGTTTTCTAAATTTGAGACCCTGTTCTGTTTTGTAATTCTGTTCATGTGTAGCCAAGATTACATTCCGTATATTAGTGATATCTTATGATGTTTCATTTTCTGTGTCACTTATTTCACTTAGAATCATCATACCTGAATCCACTCATTATGCCGCGACGGGCCTGATGACATAGATTTCATTGGAGATTGATATTCCATTGTACATACGTACCACCACTTCTTTATCCATTTTTTGCTTTCTGCGATATTTAACTTGTACCGTAGACGAGATTCTTGTAAACAGAGCCGTCTGAAACATTGGGGTGGCTGTGTGTTTCTGATTTTAATTTCCCTAAGCTATAGGACCATAAGTGGAAGTGCCGGAGGCTCCGTTGCTTTGTTTTTTAGGTGTTTGAGGAAACACCATACACTTCTCCAGAGTGGCTCTTGGCAATTTACATCCCGCCCATCAGCATAACAAGGCTCCCTATTCTCCATGGCCTGTGCTTCCTTTCTGAATTTTACACTTTTTTCAGATGGCCCTTTTGACCGGGGGGCAGTGAGACTTCACTGTAGTGCAGATTTCTTTAACATGCTTGCTTGGTTGGCCAAAAAGTGCATATGCGTTTTTTCCTGAATATATTCAGGAAAATACGTATACCCCCTTTTTGGCCAAGTGCATCACTGACGACGTTCTGCCTCTTTCCGTATGCTTTAAATGCAATTCCAGTCTACCCCCTGAAATCGTTTTCCTGCAATTCTGCCCCGCTTTCAAGTCCTCTTCGCAGCCTTCCTTCAATATATTTTTGGACGATAGTTGTCATTCATAACTCTGCAGGTTTTTGAATTACAGTGCCCCTGAGCTCCTTTCTTCAAATCGCTATCTTGTGAGCTGGCCACAAACCCGCAGGATTGCTTCAGGCCCTAATCTGGTTTCGGCACGGCATGCCGAGCCTTTGGTTAATTCCTCTTCCTGGTGGGAAATGAGCGTTAAATTTGCCCCTGCAGACACCTACAGCTAGTCTCTCATTGGTTCTCCCTATTCCTGTACATCTTGCGCAGAAATTGCAAACTGTGCCAAACAGGAGGTTAAAGGCACTGACTCTCCAAGTGGGGAGAGTGTTAGTAAAGGGTCTGGAATGGTGAACCCGAGTAAAAGGGGACGAAAACTGAGATTCATTTGAAAACGTTTTCCGGTCACACGGTGCACCATACTGTGGGTTTCCCATGCATGTTTTAGCTGAAGGAAGAATCCCTTAAACCTGGAGAGTTGGGACCCATGGAATGGGTACTATGCAGTATGACTACAAATGGTCTGCATTTGCTCATTGAACCTCATCCATGCTGTCAGCCCGAAGTCTCCAACCTTATGTCTCACTCAGCTCTGGGTGTAGATGAGGTAAATCCAGGTTGCATCACAAGCCCTGAATGAATTATTTAAGAATTGCTCTCTATTTCACTGTCATTTTTTTTGTTTTTGAAATTTATTTTGATAATGGGATTTAGCTGATTTTCACTGCTGCGTTTTTGTCACTGTACACACGCTTGATTCTCTTATGGAGACATATAAATCCATAGGTATTAAGACTCTTACTCATCCTGTATATTCCTAGGCACTGAATATGGGGTGTTGAGTCCATTTCGTTGACCAGGAAGTAGGTTTTTTCTATTACATATTTGGCTTATGGAACGGTATCTGTGCTAATTTCAATCTCTGGTTTTATGCAGCACCCCAACTCTCCTTGATCCTTAAGCAAGCATAAGTTGGTTTTCTAAATTTGAGACCCCGTTCTCTTTTGTAATTCAGTTCATTTGTAGCCACGTTTACATTCCATGTATTAGTAATATCGTATGTCTTTGTCTTTTTGAATTATGTGACTTCAAATGATCATACGTAACTCCTCTGGGGTTGTTACAACTGGCCATGTTTCATTGATTTTCAGGCTGAGTAATATTCCACTCTACATAAGTGCCACACCTCTGTCCATTTTTTCCCTCCAGTGACATATAAATTATATCCTAATCGAGGATATATTAAACAGAGAGGCGGTAAACATTGGGGTGCCTGTGTCCTCTCGATTTTTCTTTTTCCCAAGATATACGTCCATGAGTGCAAGTGCCCTGTGCTCTGTAGCTCATTTTTTAGATGCTTTAGTAATCACAATACACTTTTCCAGAGTGACCGTTGGCAATATACATTTCCACTATAAGCCTCACAGGGCTCCCTTTTCTCCTTGCCCTGTCCTGCATTTCTGGTGTTTACACTTTATGAGGAAGGCTCTTCTGACTGATGCGAAGTGATATGTTTTGTAGTATTGATTTCCAGTGCCCACCTGTTTGGTTGGCTAAAAAAGTGTATGCCCTTTTCTTGAATATATACAGAAAAAGATGCATACACCCTTTTTGGCCAACTGCAATGTTGGCAATGTTCAGCCCCTTTTCTTGTGCTTAATGGCGAGTCCTTTCTACCTCATCCAATCCCTTTCCTGCCATTCTCCGTTGCTTACAAGTCCTTTTCTCTGACTTTCCTCAAGACATTTTTCAGTGATAGATATTTTCAACTCTGCAGTTTCGTGAATTTTAGTGTCCCTGAGTTCCATTTTTCAACTTGTGTTTATGGGAACTGGCCACAAAGCAGCGGGATTTCCTCAAGCCCTATTCTGTTTCCATGGGCAACCCTAGCCTTTGGTCAATTCGTCTTCCTGATTGGAAATTAGAGTGACATATGTCTCTCCGAAAACCTAGGACTTGTCTCTCATTGTTCCTCCTCCTTCTGCTTCATCCTTGGACAAATTCCAAACTGTGTGCAACAGGATGTTGACAGTGCTGACATCTCCAAGTGGGGAGACTGTTAGTAAAGGCGCCGGAGTGGTGAACCCGAGCACCAGGAGATGAGGAGATGAGATGCCTTTTCCAAACTCTTCCCGATCAGACGATATACCATCCTCTGGGTGTGACAGGCATGTTTTAGCTGTAGGAAGTGTCCCGTTCATGTGAGGAGAACACCAGGGCTTTTTCAAAATCAGTGTCTCTCCGCTACCCAAACTGGGGAATTTTTTAAGCTACGGCTACACATATGTTCATTAAGGGCCTTGGGAAGTAGGCAGAGTCCAAACTTTAGATGATTGAAGTCTTCAGGGTCAGAAGCACTGACCACCGGCTTCCCTTAGGTTCCATTTTAACTGTCATTGATAGATGATGTCAATAAAAATATCTATTCTTTTTCAGATTATTTCCCCTTATAGGTTATTGCAAAATATTGAGTGTAGTTCCCTGTGCTATAGAGTAGTTCCTTGTTGACGATCTATTTTATACATAGCAGTGTGTATGTGTTAATCCCAAACTGTTAATTTATCCCTCCTCCCACCTTTCTCCTTTGGTAATAATAAATTATAAGATTTTATACTTCTCAGAAATGGGGGAGCTGAATGAGAGGTATCATTTTCAATGGAAAAGCATTTAAAACAAGATTGAAGATTTAACCAAGATTATTAGATGTACATCCTTGGAAAGAAATCACTTCGCTTCTCTAATATTGACCTGACAAATAAGACAAACCTTTTCACTGAACTTGCTTATAATAAAGTGATGGAAATATCAAATGGAAGTGTTAGAAACATCTTATTTTACCCGAGCCTTATACACTGTTCTATGTTAATTATAGTTTGGCTCACACATCTGTTCATTGAAGTTACAACGTTCTCAATTTCTGTTACTGATCCTCCAGAGTGGACCCCAACAAGTGTCCCCACGCCCAGTGTCATTGGAGCCAAAAGATCGAGACTGAGTTTGGTTCAGAAGCAAAGGAAACTTTATATTTTGATCAGAGAATGGAGAGGTGAGAGCATGTGCTACCCCGTGGGCTGTGGGCTGGGCTGCTGTGTAGAGATCCTGTCAGATTCAGTGGGAGGGAGGGGGCAGAGCTCTCGAGGGCCCTGTTGGCTGCAGCTCAGGCTCTATATCGCGGAGTCTGCACTGGGCCCCAGGACCTGATGTGTCGACCCAGCCATTCTGTACTAGGAAATCTGGTCTGAAGTGCCGGGTGTGGAACCTCTGTATGCGGGACCCTAGGAGCACATGAAATTAGACAAAGCACAAAGGATAAAAAAGGTTAGACTTTATTTTATTGCCCAGATTCTATTTTTATCTCCCAGGGATTTTTAATGGGCTTTGCCTGGGACAAACCCCTCTTCTGCCTTTTGTCCTCTTCCTCATTCTTGGAGTGCTGAGGGTGCAGACCCTTCTTCTGTAACTGCTGAGTGCTGAGTTAGGAGCCCTTATACCCGTGGGCGAGGGTCAGAACTTCTCCCCAGCAGCCTCTAGGTGACGTTGATTGTCCCCAGGCCTCCAGCCTCCCTGTTCATCTGCCTGAGCATGAGCATTGGAAGTGTTATAGATTCTAATGACCTTTAAGGGTCCGGGAAGGAAATGTGCAGTGACGCTGTGAGGTCCACTTTCACCCCGCCACACATTTGTTCAGACACTTTAGGCTGACCGTTTCTGCCAGCCTAGATGCTCTGACTAGTAGTCTGCACTTTCTTCAATTAGGCCTCTGAATTAACGTAAAAACAGCACCAGGTGTCAGGACCCTGCCTGCTCAACTCCCGGACAGTCCAGGGTCAGTTGTGATGAAGGACCATGATGGCCACTGAGTCAACAGCCTTTTGAAGTAAACAGGAGTCCAGCCGGTCTTACTGGTCACCATCATCACGGTGTCTGTAGGCTTTTCTATGGTGACAGCGTGATATACGGTTCCCCTGCCAAGATTATTACCTCCCCTCTGGGTGCAGTAAGTCCTGCAAGCAGTAGTCTACTCTTTTGTGACACACTCTTGTTGTTTTATGAGAGAAACTCCAGGTCAAGTGATGGTCACATGTGTCGTCATGGTGCCCCGTTGCCCCCGGATATCTCTCTGGATGTTGGAGTAGGAGGGCTTCCTCACTGGAGGTCAGTGTGCCCACGGAGCAAACCCTGCAACTTCAGGGCATGGTTGGGGGTTAGGAACACCACGTGGGGTCCTTTTCCCTTAGGAGGGAGGTGGCCTTTTGAGCTGCTGATTTCCAGGTTTTTAGATACCGCCAGTATGTTGGCCAGATGTTGCAGTGGGCCAAGCCCCTTGG